>NC_080112.1:135468871-135777549 GCF_950005125.1 Chionomys nivalis
ATAAAATAGCTTTAAGATACATAGATGTTCATGATTTTATACTGACACCCTGATTCCCACACTCCAAAGAGTTCCAAAGAGAGTTAGACATGTGCCTGATTAGAACATCATCTCCTATCTCTGATAATGAGATGTTCTCGAAGGTTTGGGACCAAGTAGAATACATAAACTTTAAAATAGAAGAGCAGGCAAGTGTCTGCTTATAGCAATTTAATTACAGGTTACAGAAAAGAAAATGAGAAAACAGTGCTCCCTCTTTCTCAGTAGTCTCTCATTTCATGAATTAATTTTATTCAATGGACAGTATAAGGATGGTTGAAATGCATTCAATTGTGGTTAATACATCTAAAAGGCTTGCTCAACCTATTTTACTCCAAATACATTCCTAGAGCCTTGATGGAGGAAGGTCATTGGCTAATAAAGAAACTGCCTTGGCCCATTTGATTGGCCAGCCTTTAGGTGGGTGGAGTAAACAGAATAGAATGCTGGGAAGAAGGGAAGTGAGGTACGATGCCTCAGAAAGACGCCATGCCACTGCTCTCTGAGCCAGACGCAAGGCAGCCAGCCGCCAGGTCAGACATGCTGAATCTTTCCCGGTAAGCGCACCTAGTGGTGCTACGCAGATTATTAGAAATGGGCTAAATTATTACTTGAGAATTAGCCTAGAAGAGGCTGGATATAATGGGCCAGGCAGTGTTTAAAAGAATACAGTTTGTGTGTTGTTATTTCGGGGCATAAGCTAGCCAGGCGGCCGGGAGTTGGGTGGCAGGAACGCAGCCCGCAGCTCCTTCAACAGAGCCTGGTAGTAGAAGAGACTGTGTAAGGACTGTAGCAATGTGATGCTTGCTTTTCTGGAGGACAGTATGAAGAAGATGGGAAAAGGGCTTTGCACGTGGGCAGGGTACATTTCGGGGTAGCTAAGCTGAACCAGCTGCAACAGGCCAAGTCCAGGTCAGAAGGAGGGAAGTTAAGAACATTTCAACAGGAAAATGTGCTCACTAGGAGCACTCAAGAGCTAGAGCAGGGCTGAGTCACAGAAGAGCCTGTGCCAACAAAAAATGCAGTGTCTAATCAGAGAGAAATGAGAGAAAAGACGAGAGGGCACCGCACTGAGCCTTCCTTGCCTTCCTCAAGCACATTTTAAGTCCCCTTTCAAGCCTCATTGCTACCCCCACCCCCACTGGAAGAATTCTACTACAGTTGTGGAATTTTACTAGTGGAAGTCCCTAGAAGGCAGACTACATGTAAAACTGAAGCTTGTGGCAGTAGGTAAAATACCTGTCTAGCAAGCATGAGAATCAGAGTTAGATTCGCCATACCCACATTAAAAAAAAAAAAAAAAAAAAAGCCAATGTGGGCCAAGGAACGTATAATTTAAGTGCTGGAGAGGTATACCCCTGGGACTTATTGTCCAGCCAGCTAGCCTACTTGACAAATTCCAGGTCAGTGAGACTCTGTCAAAAGAAGGAAGGAAAGAAGGAAGGAACGAAGGAAGGAAGGAACGAAGGAAGGAACGAAGGAAGGAACGAAGGAAGGAACGAAGGAAGGAAGGAAGGAAGGAAGGAAGGAAGGAAGGAAGGAAGGAAGGAAGGAAGGAAGGAAGTTAGTTGACAATGCCTGAGGACTAACACCCAGAGATGCACCCTGCTGCACACACACAAGAACCTAAGAAATGTTTGCTGCTGAGTGGAGAGAAACACAAGGATGAATTTGATGAAAAGTCGAGAATCTAAGAAAATGAAATCTGAGCCAAAGCTAAAAGCAGACGATAACAGCAAAACCGTGGCTCTTCAAAGCAGCCTAAAAATGCAAACTGTCATAGCAAACCTACTTAGAGTTCACCAACATCTAATCAGCATAGAACATCTAGTATATGTGCAACTCTATACTAGGAAGGTTATCAGGGACAATGCACTGTAGTTCATGCATTAATAATGCAACACTGTGGAATATTCCTTTACACTATGTGACTATATGTTGCTATCATTGCTTTAATAAATAAGGTGACTGATCAATAGCTGAACAGAAAAAGGTTACACAGGACAGCCAAACTGAGAATACTGGGAGGAAGAAGGGCAGAGTCAGAGGAGCTGCCAGCAGACACAGAGAGAAGCAAGATGGGCATGTCATACTAAAAAGGGTATCACATAACATGGCAAAGCATAGATAAAAATATGGGTTAATTTAAATATGAGTTAGCTGACAATACGCCTGAGCTATTGGCCGAGCAATTATAATTCATAGTAAGTCTCCATGTCGGTTGTTTGGGAACTGGCAGCTGTAGGCAGCAAAGAAATGTCCATCTACACTGCATAGTGACTGTGAGTTTACCTTAGTGAGTCCCAGTTTGAGAGTCATTTGGGTAATGTTTTTACTATCTGAGTAATCTGAACTAAGTTGATAGTCAAGATCTACTTCATGCATGTCTTCTTAATCAATTTCTTTGTAAATGCTTGGTCAATATATGAGAAAACCACTTAGTAAGTGTGCATATACTCAGAGCATCATAAAACAGAAGTAAGGTTGAACCCCAACATTTTTCTTTCCTATAAAGGTTGTAATTTAAAGTTAGACAAATAGGGGACTGGAGAGATGCCTGGGTAATAAGAGTACCTGTCTCATGCCAAAGACTGAAATTCAGTTATCAGCACCCACATGGTGGCTCACAGCCATCCATGACTCCCATTTCCAGGGGATCCAAGGGCACCTTCTGAGCTCTGCAGAGGCATACATGATGTGTATACATACATATGCAGGCAAAATATCTATACACATAACGTAAACAAATATTTAAAAAGTTAGACAAATAGACTAAAATCTAAAGAAACTGTTGAAACCATTTCCAAAATTGAAACACACACTGATAAAAATACACAAAAGATCAACAGGACTACCCCAGAGATTTCTTTTCTTATTTTTTTGAAATTTTTATTGAGCTCTACATTTTTCTCTGCTCCCCTCCCTGCATCTCCCCTCACCCCTTCAACCCTCTCCTAAGGTCCTCATGCTCCCAATTTACTCAGAGATCTCGTAGTTTTCTACTTCCCATGTAGATTAGATCTATGTATGTCCCTCTTAGGGTCCTCATTGTTGTCTAGGTTCTCTGGGATTGTGATTTGAGGGCTGGGTTTTTTTTTTTTTGCTTTATGTTTAAAAACCATTTATGAGTGATACATGTGATAATTGTCTTTCTGGGTCTGGGTTACCTCACTCAAAATGATGTTTTCTAGATCCATCCATCTGCCTGAAAAATTCAAGGTGTCATTTTTTTTCTGCTGTGTAGTACTCCATTGTGTAAACGGACCACATTTTCCTTGTCCATTCTTCAGTCGAGGGGAATTTAGGTTGCTTCCAGGTTCTGGCTATGACAAACAATGCTGTTATGAACATAGTTGAGCACATGTCCTTGTGGCACTATTGAGCATCCTTTGTATACATACCCAAAAGTGGTATGACTGTACCCAAGAGATTTCTAGAAGGATGTTCTAAGAACAGTATGTACATTTTTTCCAAGACAATTTACATTTAAACTTTTCACTATGAGGAAGCCAAGCCATGGGAATGGCTGATTTTGACTTGGGAACAATAAAGTGGATGAACTCTGACCATGTCACCACACCATGAAAGCAAGGGTGCCATCAAAGGGGTGCTGCAGAGAAGACTTGGTGAGGAAAGTGCTTGCTATGCATGGTTTTTTGAAAATGACTTATTTATTTTTGCTTTATATACATTGGTATTTTGTCTACATGTACATTTGTGCAAGGGTGTCAGATCCCCTACAGACAGTTGTGAGCCGCCATGTGGTTGCTGGGAATTGAATCCAGGTCCTCTGGAAGAGCAGCCAGTGCTCTTAACTGCTGAGCCATCTCTCCAGACCCTATACATGGCTTTGAAAAGTCTTTATCTTGCCTGATGTGGTGGTGCACGCCTTTAACCCTGCACTTGGGAGGCAGAGCCAGGTGAATCTCTGTGAGTTCGAGTTCAGTCTGATCTACACAGCTAGCTCCAGGGCAGTTCGGCCTACACAGACATTTCCTGTCTCAAAAAAAACACAAAAAAGAAAAGTCTTTATTTTTACACAATGCATGATGAAGCATTTCTGGATTGTTGAGATGGCCTAAACAAGCAAGAAAAAGAGTCGTGCTCTCCATTGAACTTGACAGATTAAGAGAAAAACCTTATTGCTACAAACCCCAGCTGGTATAATCGCCATGTCACAAGCGATTCAGTCAGCCATGCTATGCACAGCAATGCACCTAAAAAGAAGGGTGCCTTTGTGAATTTTGGGGTTATGTTTGGTTGGGTGGTTAGGTGATTGATTTTTGCATAGCCGGTGATACGGGAAGGTACCATTTTGATTGGTACAATGTTTGTTTGGGGTTTCATTATATATCCCAGCTTGGTCTCAAATTCACTATGATGCCCAAAATGGTTTCAAATTGTCTATTGTCCCAGTTTAGTTCCCTGAATACCAGGATTATAGGCATATACCAGCATGCCTGATTCAAAGACAGGATCTTTTTTAAGCTGCAAAATGTTAACAGACAGACTTTGCCTAGTTTGGTACTCCCTATACAGACCAAATCGGTCTTGAGCTAGCAGCAGGAAATTCTGCTGCCTCAGTCCTCTGGGTACCAGGATTACAGGCATGTCCCGTTCTCAGTCTAATTCCTTTTTCAAGTTATACTTTTAGCCACTTAAAAAATAAACAAGCCAGGCAGTGATGGAACACCTTTAATCCCAGCAGAGGCGGGGGGGGGGGGGGGGGGGGGGGGGGGGGGGGGGGGAATCTCTATGAGTTCAAGGCCATCCTGGTCTACAGAGCGAGTTCCAGGACAGGCTCCAAAGCTACAAAGAAATCCTGTCTAGAAAAACCAAAATAATAATAATTATAATAAACAGAACTGGAGAGATGGCTCAGCAGTTAAGAGCATTTGTTACTCTTGCAGAGGACAGAGGTTTGGTTCCTAGCATCCATATCAGGAAGGTCATAACCACCTTTAACTCCAGCTCCAGGGAATCCAATGCACACTTATGGCTTCCACAGGTACCAAGTACATATTGTAAGACTTTAAGACAATTCTGAAGCCATTTTGACAATTCTGAATTCTCTCAGCCTCTGTGCCATAGTGCTTCCCCTCCTCCCCTGGGAACCAAGGACCTAACAGCCACACTCGCACGTACTCAGTTCCTGAACAATTACCCATATACGTATGTTTTGGTTCGGTCCCCTGGGAAATGGGGTCAAAATGACCTCTTACCTCACCTGATCTGGCAACAGCTCTCCAGTCAATTATTGGTAATAGCCCTTTCGAATAAGCCAATCAGAATAGTCAAAGAACAACCCCCCTTGCTTCTGTGGCCCCTTTAAAAGTAGCCTGTGCCACCTATTCGGGGTCCCTTGGCTTCCCGAATGCTGGGGGACCCTGTCATGACAGAATTAATAAATTCTCATGCTTTTACATCGGCTGTGGTGTATGAAGTGGTCTCTGGGGGCGACTCCTCCTCGGTGTTTGGACGCTGGAGTCCAACAATATGTGGTACATATACATGAGGCAAAACACCCACATGCATAAAAAATAAAGAATAAATAAAATCATAAGCTCATTTTTCTCATGAGTTTAAAAAATTAAGGCTAGTCAAGCATGTGTAGACTCTGGATAAGGCCAACCCTGTGCGCATCTTGGATTTGGGCCTCTTCAGTAATGTATTACACAAGGAAGACTACAGTTTGCATTACTTGGATGTAAAAGTAAAACCATGGTTATTTTTCCTTTTTTTGAGATAGGATCTCACTAATTAGCTCTGTGGCTGTCCTGTAATTCACCATATAGACTAGGCTGGCCTTGGACTCACAGATATCCACCTGCCTCTGGATTAAAGGTGTGTGCCACCACACTCAAGGTTATGTTCTTAATAGAATTCTTATCTAGAAATTCGCAGCGAAACACAGCAGAAATGTGTTTTCTAGTTTTCATCTAAAATGTTTCTCCCAAGGCCCATACTGTTAAAAGCTTGGTTCCAGTGTGGCAACACTGGGAAGCAGTGGAACCTTTCCGAGATGGGTGTTGTAAGAGGTTTTACATCATTAGGGGCATACTGTCATAGGAAACTGTGAGATTCTCCTCTATCTTTTCTCTCGGCAGCTGCCACTATTTATGTGTTTTTGTCCCACCAGACTCTGACCACAGTCCCGATACAACCACATGAGCCCACATAATTGTGAGCCAAATGAATCTTTTCTCTGTAAGTTCATCTCTAATGGGTGTTCACTAAAGTAACAGATGCTGACACACAGAAAGCTCACCTGCCTAGTCCTCAGGGCCCTGCTCTCCGGAAACTGGCCCCCAGCTGTACAGCAAGCCTCCATATGTATGTAAATCTGGACCTGCCTGATACAATTTACTTCCACTACCCAGTAGTATTCTTTGGTCTCTCCCAGACTTAAAGTGGAGATTGCATTGTAAGAAGCCCCACAGTATAGCTGGAGAAGTGCTGGGCTATTCTGTACTTCTGAGGGTCCTCTTGAATCACGTAGGGATGCCTCCCCTGCCTCCCTCCCCACACCCTGGTTTATGGCAAACAGAAAGGCATCTCGACATGATTGAAGACGGCCCCACGAGAATCAATGCACTTCTATCACTCCCAACCCCCCTTTCAGAGGGAAGACGTAAGTCTGCATCTGAGCTAAAGGGTCAGGGTATGCTTGCATAGCTGAGGCCTGGTGATTCTGAAGCCCCTCCAGGAATCCAAGCCTCCAGGTCTACAGAAATACTACCATAGAGGAAGCAACAGGGATTCCACATTGACTCTAGGAAGATCTCTCTTCTTCACCACTCACTGGGAGAAAGAGATTAATAAAATATACACACCCAGATAGTCACTAGCACCTTTCCATGAAAGGAGAAAGAATCCCTAAACCTTGTTGCAGATCCGATTGCAACTGATTATTACCTGTGTCCCCCACTAGAGTACAAACCAAAGAGTGTCAAAGGGTGTGTGTCTGCCATGTTTGCCTCTATATCCAGTGCTGGCCTGATACTTAGCATATAGTGGGAACTTCATAAATATTAACTGAATGAAAAAAAATATTCTTCTATGCAGGCACCAAGTATCTTTACCTCCTTGTATCATTTAACTCTCCTTCGTGTTCTTCAAGAATGGGACCTGAGCCTGGAGAAATGGCTCAGCAGTTAAGATGACTTGCTGGTCTTACAGAGGACTCAAGATTAAGAGTACCTATATGGTAGCTCACAGCCACCTATAATTCCAGATATTGAACATCTGTCACCTTCTTCTGGCATCTGTGGCCATCTGCACACACACACACACACACAATTTTAAAATATGTATCTTTGCTGGGTGTGATGGTTTATGCACTGAATCCCAAGAGGTAGAGGTAGGTGGATCTCTGAGTTCAAAGCTAGTCTTGTCTACACAGTGAATTCCAGGAAAGCCAGTACTTTATAATAGAGACCTTAACTTAAAAAAAAAAAAGACAGAGAGATGGGATCCAGCCATCCACACGCTCATCACCAATGGTGGGTCATACACAGGCAGCTTTGGAATCACTTTTGGCCATCAAGTGTGAGACACTGAGGCAGTGTGACTTTTGTGGTAATATGATAATATTTCTAACTCACTTGCTGGGACACCTTGAGACAAGAGTCATGCTGCAAAGCGGCCAAGTACTACTAAGTGAGTCATGCTGAATCATCTTGCCTGGTCTGGTGTGAGAGACACTTCTACCTTCTAGCCTCTCCAGCCAAGGACCCAGATACCATAGGCCTCTCTCTACTGCATGACAACAGCAACTCAAGAACACTCTGGGTGGTTCCTGTTGTTTCTAGCTTAGGAAGAAGAATCTGCCTCCAAAAAATCGCAGAACTTGCCCAGGGCTCAGGAACTGATACCCGAGATACCTACCAGTCTGGATTCAAAGCCTGTTTTCTTGCATCGCTTTCTGTTCATCTATTTTCAGTCAATAAAGATTTTCAAAGACATGTGTTTCCCAATACTTGAGGACACACACACAAAGATACATGAATATAGGCAGTGGACCAATATGACACCGGGCCAAATTAAGCAGTTATCATTATAAAATTTTAGCTGGTGCTTTTCTTAGACAGAGTGGCTGATTAATCCAGTAAGAATTTATTTAAAATTATCAGGGGACTGGGTATCATAATGGACAACAGGAATATGGGTTGGCTACATTGTCAAAGAGAAGTCAGGAAAGGAGAGAACGAGAAGAGAGGTGGTGCCTTCTCTGACAATGAATGTGAAGAGTTCATTGTTACAACAGAGGTAAAAAGGCATGAAGATGAGGGCCACCAGGGAGGTGACACTATCTCTGCACAGGAATCAAGGTCATCTGTTGAGAGAGTTAAGTGTGAAGAGAAAGTAAACATGTTTGAGGAGAAAAGTCTTGAATAAGCTTAGTACAAATATACAATAATTTTTCTTTTGCATTCATTTTCATTATCTATCTAATATCTCCATTCCCCTCCCTTTCCCTCTCCCCCACCTATCACTCCCCCCATATATATGTGTTTGTTCATTTACAAAAGAAAAAAAGAGTGGCTGAGAGGTAAAAGGTAATTGGGAAGACGCAGAAGCCCTGGTAATGGCCTGGTGTCCTGTCTTCATCATGACTCCATGCCCATCATAACAGGACACAACCCAAGCACCGCAACGGGTGTGCCTGGGCTGTCCAGGTAGAAGAGAACAGGGAATCTCAGTACCAGACAGGTGCCAAGACAACAGAACGAGTATACACTGAGATGGCATAGCAAGGAAAGTATTATGTCTGGACAACTATGTGATTCCAGAGGGTGGAAATACACTTTGTACAAATGAGTTCTAGAAGCTGTGTAAACCAAAACAAAATGACAGACAGCACAGAAGCCCTAAGCAAAGGTGGAGGCAGTGCAATGACCAAAGTTAGGTAGTGGTCTCCTTCCTTTCCCTACCCCACAATCCCTCTCATCTATAGACGTTTCTGTCCTGGATCCCCTTCTCACAGGCCTCTCCAGAAGGATGTTCTAACAAATTGGGAAATGGATCATTCATACAAGTCTCCTGGCACTAGTAACCTTTGAAGAGTCTTGAGGTTAAACCTATTCTCAGGATGACAGCTGTCCCTTCGAATACATTGAGAACTACTGTTATGAGACAAGCACACCAAGCAATGTGCCATACCAGATGCTGCCATCTAACAAGCCTTGAATAAGAATGGATCTTGCACAACAATGTTGCCTTTGAAAGATCTCAAATGTCCACAGGGTGCGCACTGTCTTGATTCTAGAACTCCAAGATGATAAAATGTGCCCCTAGTTTGACACTGAGAATTTCATTTGTTTACAGTCAACCCTCCGCTCTCTCCCTTGAGGGTTCCCTGTATGCTCCCATCTAATAAATCTGGGTCCTTACTCCTTACATTGCAAAATGCTCCCCACCTTCACATCTTCAAATGAAGCCACCCTTAGGCTATTCATCATTCTTTTCCCTTCCTAACTGGAGAAAGACTAGTTCAATTCTACTTACCATACAACGACTTGGGAAACTTGAGAGTATTGTTTTAGATCAGGAGTTGGTCATTTTTCCCTAAAAAGCTAGATAGTAAATGATTTAGGCTTTGTGAGCCCTCTGTTCTATTGAACTATTAAACTTTGCTGTTAAAGTAATAGTCAGTCTCAACCAATAAACATAAACAGATGAACATGGCTGTGTTCCAATAAAACTTTATTTCCAGAAATAATCAGCAAGCTAGCTTTGGACTTTAGGCCGTAATTCATCAAGACCCATCTTAGACTAATAAATCTTTTCTGTTGTACATGCTTTATATTTTACTATTGCAAATCTAATTTTAATTCTTCAAAATATAAGGACTAGTTATCATATGTTCTCATTATCTCTTAGTCAATAATGGTACAGTGATAGGTATACATGGAAAAATAATGCCTAGAAAAACAACAGAGCATTGGGTAAAAGTTGAATGATGTACCATATACTGTGATTGAACTCCATTTTTTGACATTTGAATGTACACATTGATCATATAGACAGTCATATGTACCAATTATACTAATTCAGTTGGAATATATGCTAGAAAGTATTTTTCCTGATCTGTTCTTTTGTTGGAGATTTTCTCCCAGTTATTCCTACAGATTGACTACTACATTCATTCCACTGGCTATTTAGCAAGGTAGACACATTCCACAAGCAATTTACCATCAGAAGAAAGAACTTGGGCTTCCTGCAGACAGAAGAACCCACTGGAATTCAGCATCCCCCTCCCTGTCCCCTGCCACATCACAGGAACATGGAGAGAGAGGGGTTTGCATGTGAAAGAGGAAGTTTTCTGGACAGGAGGAGGAAGCCTATCACCACTACTCCCCACAGAAGCAGCCATGAAAGAATTAACTGTTACCAAAATAAAATTAACTTCAGAAGCCGGGTGATGGTGGCACACACCTTTAATCCCAGCACTCAGGAGGCAGGGGCAGGTGGATCTCTGAGTTCTGAGCTGGAGGACAGCCTGGTCTACAGAATAAGTTTCAGGGCAGCCAAGGCTACACAGAGAAACCCTGTCTTGAAAAACAAAAAAAAAAACAAAAAAACAACAACAAAAAAAAAAAGGACGTGCAAGTGGGTTAAATGACAGTGTGCATGCTTCCAAACCAATAACTACCACAGGCCAGAAAGCAGTGACCTTCTGAAGAATTCCAAAGAATGTAATGAGCTACACCATCATCATTCCCCACCAAAAAGAAAACCACACACACAAACAAATTTTATAATATTAAAGTAGGTCTCTTAGAAGGAGCTAAAAGCTAAGTTTTTTAATTGAATGAAATATTAATGGGCCCCAGAAAACCCATGACTTCACTTCCTGTCAGTTAAAGTCCTCTACTTCCTTTCCTTATCTCAAACGATGACAAGAGCAGATAAACAAAGCAGCCCAGACAATGCAAGTCCATTGTTACCCAAGTCACCCTGGCACCCACGTATGCATTCAAATAACCATGATGATCTATCATGGGAAAGATCATTCTTCCACTCCCCCGACTATTCCTCCTCCAAGCAACTACCTGTACCTTTTTAAAAGCTATTTGTTATCTGATGGTAGACAGATATCACAGTAGTTAAGAGACCTAGCTACTGCTTTGGAAATCAGTATGGCAATTTCCCAGAAAATTAGGAAACAACCTACCTCAAGACTCAACAATACCACTTTTGGGTATACCCAAAGGATGCTCAGTTACACCACGAGGACACGTGCTCAACTATGTTCATAGCAGCATTATTTGTCATAGCCATAACCTAGAAACAACTGACCCTCAACTGAAAAATGAATAAGGAAAATGTGGTACATTTATACAATGGAGTACTACACAGCAGTAAAAAATAATGACATCTTGAAATTTGCAGGCAAAAGGATGGAGCTAGAAAAAAACATATTGAGTGAGGTAACCCAGACCCAGAAAGAAAATATCATATGTACTCACTCATAAGTGGATATTAGATGTAAAGCAAAGCAGCCAATAAGCCACAACCCCAGAGAACCTAGACAACAAAGAGGATCCTAAGAGACATACATGGATCTACATAGGAAGTAGAAAAAGATAAGATCTCCTGAGTAAATTGGGAGTGTGCAGGTCATGGGAGAGGGTAGAAGAGGAGGGGGTAAGAGGGGAGTGGAGCAGAGAAAAATGTATAGTGCAATAAAAACAATTTTTAAAAAAAGACTTGGATGGTCTTGCACAGGACCTGGGTTTGTTTCCCAGCATCCACATGGCAACTCACAACCATTGGTAACGCCAGTTCTAGGGGACTTGATGCTCCCTTCTAGCCTCTGTGGGCACTGCATACTTATGGTGCCCAGACATACATGCAAGCAAAACACTGAAATACATATAATACATAACAATTTCTTTAAAAATAGCTATGTGGTACACACTACATAAGGCATTAACATTACTTTGGTACTGGTCTCCAGCACTTTTCTTCTTTTGCAAATAAAGAAGATGATTTTTGCTCTACTCTCCCAACCCCTGTACTCACTGCCTGCTCCCTCCACCCCGCCACTGCTCCCCCAATAGGGTTGCTTCATAGCTTTGGTCATTTCTGTGTTCAATGTTGTAATGAGTTGAACTGTTTTCTTGGCAACTTCATGTTTCCTAACCCCCAGTAATTCAGAATGTGGCCACACTGACAAAAAGGGATGCTACAGATACAATTACTTAAGGTGAGATCTAGAGGGTAGGCCCTCATCCAGTATGACAGATCTTGTTTTTTAAAAAAGAAAGAAAACGTAACGCTGGCGAGACAGCTCTGTCAGTAGAGTGCGTGCCACGTAAGCATGATGACCCAAGTTTGGACACTTAGCACCCATGTGGAAGCCCCCAGCACTGGGTTGGCAATGACAGGTAGATCCCTGCAATTCAGGGGATGGGCAGCCTAGCAGAACTGATGATGTTTGAGTTCAAAAATAAGTAACGAGTGAAGACACCGAACACTGGTCCTTTGGCCACCACACATACATGTGCATCCACAAGTACAATATTCATACTCACACAAACATATGCACACACCCCCTACCACACACACACACAAAAATGCCCATAATAAACCAAGGAATGAGCCCCTAATTGGTTCTCTAATACATCCTGGTCAGTCCTGAAATCATATGCACACAAGCAATAAGAACAGATTCAGCAGGTTATATTTTTACGTTTATGCATTTATCTATCTGTATAACAAAAAATAATACAAGAAAGAGAGGCCAAAAAATTGAGAAGGAATGAGGAAGGGGGCATGGGAAGGATTGCAGGGAGAAGATGCAGGAGGGGTTTGAAGGGAGGAAATAGAGGGGGAGTCATGTAATGATTTTAATTAAAATGTTAAAAATAAAACAAAATGTATACATCACAACAGACGTATAGGGAGAGAATATGAAAAGACAGCTTTCTACCAGCCACGGAGGGAGGCTGCAACAGAACTTTCCCTTACAGGCCTGAAAAGGAAGCAACTTCATCAACACTTTGACCTTGAACTTCTAGCATCTAAGACTGCAGACTTCTCAGTTAGACCTGAGACTTCCACATCGCCACCTCAAGGTTCAGAGAACATGATCAAAGACAGAATGAAAAGACTGTAAGAGTAGGGAAGGAAAGGAGGGAGGTAGACACTGTCTTTGGAAGAGAGCGTCACTATTGTCTGCTTCATCTAGTAGCAGTGGTGATTATCAGCTACAATCTAAACAAGACTGTCCAGTCAGAGAGGAATGCAAGGTCCATGAGGCCCCCCTTCCTGAGTATTTATAGGCAGCTACTGGTTTCTGGGGAAGGAAGAAACATTTTCTTCAGTAGTTTAACAACTTGTAAGGAGCACAGGCTCTTGCATACCATCCCTCACCTGGTCCCTTTAAGCAGCCCTAATGAGACTCATGGGATCACAAAAATAAATAAGCAAATGAGACTTGAAGAGTCCAAGAATAAAAATATAGAAATGTAGATTCCGGAAATAGGAATGTAGAAATAAAGAAATACAAAGTTGTAAGCCTGGGAGGATGAGAGCAGGCTGTCAGCAGCTTTCTTGGTAGCGGAAGGATTAACTAGTAACAGTGGGTCACTTTCCTTTACACCCCATTTCTCTGCGAGGCTGAGAGACCCTCTGCAAACTTAGGGTCAGCTTTTAGATAGCTCTCCGGCCACTCATGACCAGCAATTGATGTGAACTGAGATAACTTTTAAATGATGGAATGTATGTGACGTTTTGCTTGTGCATTTTCCCATACCCTTCCTTGCGACACAAAACTGGCAGTCTCAGGGGAATGCAGAGCTTTGGAAAACACCAGCAGAAAGTGCCAGAGAGAAACAATGGACCAAATACAAACACTAGTTTAACTGAAAAACCCTGTTAATGAAAATTGTAAAAAAGCAATTTATCTGAGTTTTACCTCGAGATTGTAAAAATTCTTTTGTTCATACCTAATGCTTGCTTCTTGCTATAAAAGGGGAGTTTGCCACAACCTTACAAGTCCATCTCTGGCTGTAGTGTCAGCTAGTTGACAAGCGTTTTGTGCCCCATGGAGATTTATTTTCTTAATTTTCAATTTTTTTCCTGGAATAAAGTTTGCTTCTGGTTTAATAGACTTTGGGGGTCTGTCCCCCATCTTTGCGTGACCCCCGTACCCCCAACAATTCACTGGATCACAATAATGAATAAGTAAATGTATGCAGAGAGGAAAGCAGAAGAGTGACTAGGTGAGAACACGAGATGGTCAGCAGGAACAAGAGGGGAGCAGGAGAGGATGATGGGAGGCAAGGATGATAAAAATACATTACATATATGAAATGCCATAATAAAATAATATTAGTATACATTATATAATTGTGTTAATAAAAATGCCTCGTTCATAAAGCTGAGTGAAGTGGCACATACCTATCATCTCAGCTACTTGGATGGCAGAGGCAGGAGGATAGCAAGTTTAAGATCAGAACTTGTCTCTTAAGAGAACCATAGTGGTATAAACCCGTGAGGACTTGGGAGGTGTGAGCAGGAAGATCAGGAATTCAAGGCCAAGCCTGGCCACACAGGAAATTTGAGGTCAGCCTGCGTACTTGAGTCTGTGTCTGGAAAAAGAACGTCTTCATAAACAATGGAATTCTAGCAATTGTAAGTGCAAGGGAAATTATCCCTATTTAATAATAAAATGACCTTTATATACTAATACCAAGCTTTTACAAACGTATATGTATATGCATATATATACATATATATTATATATATAGCAAATTTCTTTCTTTTTAATTGTGGTGTCTTTCTAGATAGTCCAAAATAAAGAGAAGGAAGGAAGGAAGGAAGGAAGGAAGGAAGGAAGGAAGGAAGGAAGGAAAAAAAAAAAAAAAGAATATCAGAGTATATGGGTGCAATGGCACATGCTTCTGATTCCAGCACATGGGAGGCTGAGATAGTATGATCACCTCAAGTTCAAGACCAGCATGTGCAACTTAGTGAGTTCTAGGCCACTCTATAGAGTGAGACCTTGCCTGAAACAAAACAGAGCAAAAAGCCAAAACAAACAAGCAAACAAAATGACAGCTGGGCGTGGCCATATGCATGCCTTTAATACCAGCATTTAGGAGGCAGAGGCAGGTGGATCTCTGAGTTCTAGACCAGCCTGGTCTACAGACTGAGTTCCAGGACAGACAGAGCTACACAGAGAGATCCATTCTCAAATTAAAAATGAGAGAGAGAGAACAAGAGAGAGATGAATCAATGAATCATAGAACTAAAAGAAAATCTAGACCTTGCTTCCAAAACCGAAATTTTTTCTATGCATGTAAACTTTACTACACAATTTATTCCAATCTGAACCACAGTTCTGAGTGATTTGTTCTATATTCAAACATAACATTCCAAATGGAATGGCGGCAGCTCCAAAAACACGCAACAAACAAAAACATATTAATAATTTGACGCAGGAAAAACACAGTAAAAAGAAGAGCAGAGCTGGAGAGATGGCTCTGTGGTTAAGAGCATTGGCTGCTCTTCCAGAGGACCTGGGTTCAATACCCAGCAATCACATACCTTTGTGTCCAAAAATACTTTCAGGATAAGAGTGAGCAAGGTCACAAGAACCAGGATTTTGGTTTTATTTTTTGTTCTGTTTTGCTTTCTAATAGAATAGAAAGAAATAGAAAATATCTGATCATATCATATTTGTGGTGAAATCAGAATTTCAAGCCTAACTAAAGATATGTTCACCAGGTTGAAATGTAAAATATGTCCCTTTTAAAAAATGGTTTCACTGTTTGGATGCTCACCTTACTAGACCTGGAAGGAGGTGGGAGGTCCTTGGACTTCCCACAGAGCAGGGAACCCTGATTGCTCTTTGGGCTGACGAGGGAGGGGGAGTTGATTGGGGGAGGGAGGGGGAGGGAAATGGGAGGCGGTGGCGGGGAGGAGGCAGAAATCTTAAATAAATAAATAAGTAAATAAATAAATAAATAAATGGTTTCACTATGTAACTCTGGTCTTGAACTCACAATCTTTTTGCCTCGACCTTGTTTATACTGAGTATTACAGGTAATACACAATATATATTATAAATATATCATTTCTCAGCCAGGCAGTGGTGGCACACACCTTTAATACCAGCACTCGGGAGGCAGAGGCAAGTGGATCTCTGAGTGTTCCAAGTCAGCCTGGTCTACAAGAGCTAGTTCCAGGACAGGCTCCAAAGCTACAGAGAAACCCTGTCTCTATATATAGATATATATAGAGTATATATATATATATATATATATATATATATATATATAGTTTTATAAATTATGTATTTATAAATTATTTTATATATAATTTCTCACATAGGAAATGCACTCACAAAGATGTGAAATACTGGGAAGAGATACTGAGAACCTTTATTTCCAACTCTTGGT
The DNA here is from genome assembly GCF_950005125.1 of Chionomys nivalis. Classification (NCBI taxonomy): domain Eukaryota; kingdom Metazoa; phylum Chordata; class Mammalia; order Rodentia; family Cricetidae; genus Chionomys; species Chionomys nivalis. The sequence continues at coordinate 135,485,323 of NC_080112.1, forward strand.
TCTGGGGGTTGCAGAATATGCTACTTTTCCCACAGTGAATTGTGGTCCTGAATGTTGTTCTGCCGGTTCTCTACCCTAACTCTGACAAGTGGGTTTGCTTCCTGTCTGCCATGCCTTCTGCACGAGGCAGTAGCTTTGAACAGGCCTGGCAGGTTGGGCTTCCTCTTCTCCCAGTCCCTCTAGCAGCCAACACTCGTCTCCAGATCCTTCTGCCAGCTCCTTCCCCCTACTACAATCTCCCTGTCTTCTTTTGAAAGCCTTGGTCAGGGGCAAGACAACTGAATGCTTGCTTTTCCTACCTTCCAAACTAAATCGTGTGCAGCTTCTCCAAATTTCTTTTGAGAACACGACCCGGTGGCATAAGTACAATGTTCAAAGCAGCGTAGTTCACAACAGCCAAAAAGGGAAGCAACCCAATTCCTCTTTGCCAAGAGATGAGAGGATAAACAAAATACCATCTATCCCTCCAATGGACCTGATTCAGCCTAGAAAGAGAGGAAGTCTTGGGGCATTGGTGGCAAATGCCACCTAGCTAGTCCAGAGATAGAGACAGGACAAGGCCAGTACCGGCAACTTAGCAAGTCCCTGATTCAGAAACAAAATAAAAATGAAATGGCTTGGGGCAGCGTAGCTCAGTGATGGAGAACAAATGTTAGGTTATGTGTTCAACTCCCAATACCTCTCAAGAGGTCAGAGGAGGGGTTACTTGGAGACTAACTAATAATCTAGGATATAGTAGATGAAACAGAGTATACTGGAAAGATGAAAATCTTCTGGGATACACTGGATGTCACCAAACTGTTAATCAGGAAGCCTTTAGTTGAAGGAGAGCAGAGAGGGGCATACGGGTGTTTGGGGAGAGAAAAAGGAAGGGAGAAATGGTATAATTATAGTAATCTCAAAAATAAAATAAGATTTTTCTTAAAAAGTAACTTCAGTCCAGTCATTAGAAAACACAGTTTTACATCAGCTGACCAAATAACTGATCTATATGGTCCAGAAGTGTCAAGGCCATGAAAGATGGAGGAGGAACAGTTACAGGCAGAGAGAGTCCAGGGTGGAATAACAACTAAATGAAAAGGGGGGTTCTGGCCGAATCCTAGGAGAGCAATGTTTAAAAGAAGGACCTTAGTCGAAAACGTGATGACATTATATGATACTTTCAATATTAAGTAGTATTGTGCCAAATGATGGTTTCCCAGGTCTCACAATAAGCACTACGATTATGAATGGTGTCAGTCAACAGTAGGGAAGACTGGATGAGAGCTATGTAAGAACTCAATATCACTTTTGCATCTTTTCTGGAAGACTGAAGTCTGTTAAAAAAATAAAAAGCTTTTCTAAAATTTATTTTCATTTTATGTTCATTGGGGTTTCACCTGCATGTGTTTATGTATGAGGATGTCAGATCCCTTGGACCTAGAGTTATAAACAGTTGTGAGCTGCCATGTGGTTGCTGGGAATTAAACCCAGGTCCTTTGGAAGAGCAGCCAGTGCTCTTAACTGCTGAGCCATCTCTCCAGCCCCTCAAAAAAAGTATTAAAAATCATCTCATGCTTTCAAAAACAAGCAGTAAAAAATATACTCTGATGTACTAATTAGTTTAATTCTTACCTGAAGATGATCAGTTTATTCTTTTTTTTTTTTTGGATTTTCAAGACAGGGTTTCTCCATAGCTTTTGGTTCCTGTCCTGGAACTAGCTCTTGTAGACCAGGCTGGCCTCGAACTCACAGAGATCCGCCTGCCTCTGCCTCCCGAGTGCTGGGATTAAAGGCGTGCACCACCACCGCCCAGCGATCAGTTTATTCTTGAAGTACTCAAATCAGGAGCGAACACCCCTCCCAGGAATGGTGGGCCAGCAGATAAGACTAATTAGAATCTACTGACTACAAGGTTGATGACCCAGCACCATCAACATAAGCACTGGCTCTGTGACCCACAGACTGGTGAAAATGCTGTGCTGTCATTCTGATTCTCGTAAGAACCACAGAGAAGAATCTAGAAAGATCAGCACTTTGCCCCCTTAAGAGAGTAGACCCAGGACTGTGTCAGGGCCCATGTTTGGGTATAAAATGAAGTGTCTGGCCTCCTTCTGGGGATTAGTTCAATTTTGCCACACTCACATACAGTCTCTGGGACAGAGGACTTAGCACAGCTTCCAGAGCAAGCTGCAAGGCTCTTCCCAGGCCTTGTGACTAACAAGAGTCATGCGTGGCTAGGGTACCTTCTGATCCCAAGACTGTAGGAAATGACCTTCCAAGTTCTCATCTACTGTGTCACAAAAGAACTTGACAGTTCTTGAAAGCACAAAGCAGCGGAGGTCAGCTTACAGCAGACTGTATCTTAGGAGTCTGAGAAAATGGCCAGGGCTCTATGAATATGTACACGATCCATTTGCATCCCCTAGAGCAGCGCCCTCCTGAGACGTGATTACATGGGCCGCTGCTCTCCCCACCCCCCACTGCAGGATATAAGCGGTCACACTGAAACCTTTGTGCTTTAGTGGCAAAAATACAACCCACATCTAAACAGAGACCAAATTTATTTAGCCTAGTCCCTACATTACCTCTACAGAGAAACAATCCCAAAGCTCAGGACAAAAAAAACAAAAAAACAAACAAACAAACAAACAAAAAAAAAAACCACAGGCCTTCTTTTTCTTTTCTTTAGGTCAAACATAGTCAGCCCATCTTCTATTTTCTTTCTCCCAAGGGACAGACTGGACTGCCATTTCCTGTCTTCATCTTCCTGCTTCCTCCTTACTCGCTGGCTGACCAGCCCAGCTGTGGCTTGTCAGCTTCAGTGCACACTCCCCCTTTAGCACCATCCCACCACCAGGCTCCAGCAGGAAGGTAGCCCTTTGTGAGGCCTGCTGAGAATTCTACCTTCTAAACTTCCTACCGTGCTGCAAGGATTACAGCTGTCCTCCACCACGAGCTGCAACAAATATCATTGCCCCCTTGGCCCTATATGAGGTAAACATCTAAAAAAAAAAAAGTCCCTAGTATAATATCCCGAATAATGCATCCCCAGCAATGCCCACATCTGAATTACCAGGACCTGTGAATAGCCAGCAAATTGCAATGAAGACTGCTAGTCCGTGGAGATTAACCTGGATTCTCCAGATGAATCTAACATTATGGAAGAAACACAAAGAGTGATGAGATGCTAGGAGAGTTCATCTTCTTTGAAAACTTAGAAAGGAAAGCTGAGCCAAAGAATGTGGGCAGCCTCCTGGAGCTTGGAAAAAAGAAGAGATTTTTCACTAGTTTCCACAAGAAGAAATACAGCCCTGTCAACACCTCGATGCTAAACACATGAGACCCACTTCAGACTCCTATAGAATTTGGAGACAGTACACTTGTGTGTTTTTGTGGTGGTCAGGGCAGTATGGGGGTCTGGATGAGAATGGCCCCCATAGGAGTATAGATTTGAATAGCTGGTCCCTACTTGGTGGTGGATCTGTTTGGGCAAGGATTAGGAGGTGTGGCCTTGTTGGAGAAAGTGTGTCACTGGAGGTGGGCTTTGAGCTTTCAAAAGTGTCTGCCTCTCCCCCCCCCGCTTTGTGCTTATAAATCAGGGTGTAAGCTCTCAGTTCTTCTTGTCGCCATGCCTTTGTTCTGTCATCATGGACTCACCCCTGAAACTGCCCAAAATAAACTCTTTTCTTCTGTAAGTTGTCTTGGTCATGGTGTCTTATCACAGCAATAGAAAGGTAACTAAGACAGGCAGCAACAGGAAACACATAAACCTGGTTATTGAATGTCATAGCAGCATGCTTGGGGTCTAATGAATAAGCAAGTTTTAGTTAAGTAAATTTATCTATGCAAAGTCCACAGCACTTTCATGTCTTGTCTGAAAACATAGCTCCACACCCATAGCTGCGACCAGTTTCCATTCCCCTAGCACTTCATGCCAAAAGACATGGGTCTGCTAACTAAAAACACACGTGGTTTTATGTCACAGGGCAAGTTCTAAAAGGAACACTTGGCTTGTGCCATTCTATGAGGTATCTGTTTGACACAGATCTTTAAAAAGAAAGCCCACTCAGAGTTATTTCTGTAACTGAAGGTGGGCAAGAGCGGGGATAGTAAAATGAGATTATTACTGGGGAAATGAGCCATGGAAGTTAAGCCTCTTCTTTCGTAGCATTTAATGCAACACCTTGCAACTAAGGATGATGACTCCAATTTCCTGTTGAGAGCCATGGACACTCACAGCGTCTGGGTTCAAGTCTCAGTGTTGTCCCTTAGCAACATCAAAGGTTGTTTTGTTTTTTGTTTTTTTGTTTTAATGCACTGTTCTTCTGGCCATTTGTTTAGCTGGTGCCATAAGCTCACAAAGAGCCAGAATCTGCTCTTTTCAACATAATATTCTTGTGGCGAGTGCCCTAAATCCACAGTAAGACAGAGCCCCCCTAAGATGGCAAATGGGGCTGAAAGGGAAGAAACATGGAACTCAGTATCCTTAGTTCGACATATGTGGGTCCCCTAAGCTCCTTCCAACGAGCTGAGAGGGAAAATTCAAACTCTAACTCTGCCCATCTGACAAAGGTCTTGCTCTTTGATTCCTATTGCCTGGACTTGAAAGGAGTTAGGGATAACAAGGGCTAGCCTAAAAATAGAAAGTAATGATTTCCAATGCCAGGAGTAGGGCCACTTCAGCTCTATTTTCAACAAATCTCAGTTGACTAGGAAGCAGCATATGGCTCCAATCATTCTCCAAAGTATAAGAACATCCAAAGGTGCAGCTGCCTATGACACAGGAGATGGTCCCCAAATGAGTGGACACACACAACAACCAAAGCAGACTGCTAGCACCCAAGACAATCGGCAGGGCTTCCAAAAAGGCCAACCACCCTACTACAATCTCCACTACCGAGACAATTTGAATGTGAGGCCAGCTGACGGGAGTTTCCACTGCCAATTTAGAATATGGAAGACTGTGTTTTTTAACAGGAGGACTTTTTCTAAGCAATTACTCCCTAGTGGAAAGAAATGCTCCTGCTGTAACAGCTGGGTCTGGTTCAGGATAAAAACTTTGAGCCCAGCTAGTGAAGGGAATAAGAAAAACATCCCTCACCGGGGAGGAGTACAGGGGCCAGCCAACAACACTTCCGTAAAATGCAGGATGAGAGCCCTGTAGAAATAAGCGTGTGGGCTCCCATATCTCAGATCGACTCTGCACAACCCGGGGCACACGAAGGTGCTGCATTTTAGACTCAGGAGGAAGTGTGGAAAGCCTGAAAGCTGACCACAACGAAAACTGATAAAGATGATTCTTCCGCGGCAGAGCCATGGCAGAGAAACTGAGGAGGAAACAGCAAAGCCAGTAAGCCTGCCAGCTGTTCCAACAACAACATACACACTTTACAAGAGCCTGATCACAAAATGGGTTATTTCTAGGCAACTTCAACGCCAAACAAGCTCCTGTTAATGATTAGTCAAGGGGCCACAAGATTCCCATACATACAGGGCGAGTGGACTGGTCATAAATTCTATCATGATGTCAAAATCCTCCTGTGTCTATGTTTTTAGATGGTTAAAAAGAAAATTGTTTCCACATATGTAAATGTGCCTTACAACATGGCCAATAGAGAGGACTACAGGTCGTGATGGCTTTCTCAATTGCCTCTGACCATGTGGACATTTCAGGCCAGCAGAAGCCAATAAGGCATTCTGTTAAATGATGAGTTCTCCCCTGGTTTGGGGGAAAAAAATTCTCTGCCTTTAAACTCACATTGTTTCTTCTCACTCAACAAATAATTTTCTTTTGCCACCCACCATTATAGGTAACAAATCAGGCTAGATGTGAATCTGAAGGCTGTGATGATGACCCAAAAACTAAGGGGTGGGGCACTAATGTCTACAGAGCATGAGCGTTGGAGTCCTTGAAATCCCTGGGTTTCCCCACAAACCTGTGCTCTTCCCCCAGCACTAACCTGTCTTGAATACTTCAGGAAGCATCTGAGTTAGGGTAGGAGAGAAGGGAGCAGAACTAGGAATGGCTACAAATGAGGCTCCTATTCTTCCACCTTCCAGCAAACCAAGTAAAACAAAGGTAAAGAAGAAGTTTCACAAGCCACCTCAAAAGGAAATAGCTCTTCACCAATTGGTGAACTCTTCCCATTCGTAACTCCTAACTGCACAAGCATCGCTTATTTTAGTTAGCCTTGCTATTTTCTTCTGCTTCCTAAGCAAGAATTGTGAGCTTCAGACTGAAAACTAAGATTTCCCAAGAGAGGATCAAGGACAACAAGGAGGGACTCAAACAGGCTAAGACAACAGAGCCCAGGGAAGCTGTGGGTAGGAGCTGTTAGAGCCAGCAAAGGACACATGAGTGCTGTTGGCTTCTAAAACATCCTAAGTCATCACCGCAGAGAGTTTGTCCTAATGGGTATAAAAATGGGTGCATGAGAATGTGACTAATTACTCAGTTCTTTGTTGCCAGAAGAAAGCAATTAATGGCAAAAGAAAAAAATACAGATTTCAAAATCAGCTGCCTCAAGGAGTATGTATGAAACTGTAATTAATCCCCCTAAAGACACCATCTCCAAATAGGACCATATTGGGTTAGGACATGAACATACGAATGAATCTGGGGGTACAGAAACTTTCTGGTTCATGGCACATGCCAAAAAATGCTTGCGTATCTCCCTGCCCTCTCCACCCAAAACAGATGAACACACAGACTGAAGGGTAAAAAGGCATTAGGAAAGAGGAGTTTGTTTAGTCTAACCACTATGTGCACAAATGTCTGATAAAGGGTCACCACACACAAAAGGGCCCTGGACTCAGGGTGCTACTATGAGGAGTGTGTGTGTGTGTGTGTGTGTGTGTGTGCACCTAATGTAAATGCAGGTACCTCTACTTCATTTGAGACAGGTGCATATGCTAGAATAGCTGGTCCACGAGCTTCTGGGGATCCTCCTGTCCCCATTTTCCATCTCCCCATAGGCGCTCTGAAATTCCAGGAGTGCATTATTGCATTTGACTCGATGTGGATTCTAGGGATCCAAACTCAAGTCCTCTTGCTTGTGCAGCAAGCTCTTTACTGATTGAGCCATCTCCCCACCCAGATTCTGTTTATTTTTAACATATTTGAGCACTAAATATGTTTCAAGATCTTAATACACATCACAGCATCTAATCATTGTGATGGTAGTGGCTCCCCAGCACTCAAGAAAGCATGAATAGAACAGTAATTGGAAATGCCCTTCACAAATGGAATGTGGCAAAACAAAACTGATAGATTTTTAGTCACTAGTGAGAAATGATGTAGACCTCAAAAATATGGTTTGTTTGGGAGAATGTTAGGACATTTCAACTCTATGAGTCACGAACTACTGGAAAACAAAACCCTATCCTCAACAAGTTTACCAGCTCTGATAATGCCTTAAAAATGTATGTATAGCCACGAGGCTCCCAAAACTACGGTCATATGATACAGCAGAAACTGATAACTATCTCCAGTCCCCATCTTCTCCTTCCTCTTTTTAAAAGAAATAAAAACACTTGGCTCCCACAATGGCGCACAGAATAACCACTGCCCTCACATCTGTCCACAGCACAAGTTCCAGCACCTGTGAGTATGTTACTCAACACTGCAAAAGAGCCTTTGAAGGTGGGTTAAATCTCAGATCTTCAAGTGGGAAGAATGTTGTCGATTGACTGAGTGGGCCCGATGTAATTGTGGGGGATTTTAAAGATTAAAGAGAGAGGCAGAAAAGACAGAAAAGGAGACAGGATGAAGGAAGCAGAGGCCGGAGTGATGTCAGGAAGTGGCCCCTTGAAGCTGGCAAGGCTAAAAGAGGATCATCCCTACCTTGGCATTCTGAACTCTAGAACTATGGAATGATTCCGCATTGCTCAAAGCCTCTGAGTTTGTGATAATTTGTTATGGCAACAGAAGCAAGCACTCCTCACCATCAGGTTTTGTTGGCACATGGTTGCCCAGCTGATGGTTACTTTTCTTTTTCAATTTTACTTTTAGTCCTGTGTATGTGTGTGCTCACATAGAAGCGCCTGCAGAAGCCAGAAGAGAATACAGGATCCCCCGGAACTGTAGTTACAAGTGGTTTGGAGCCATCTAATGTGGGTGCTAGAACCAAATTCCAGCCCTCTGGAAGAGCAGCTAGTGCTCTTAACCACTGAGCCACCTCTCCAGCCCTGGAGATGACCGTTCCATAGACTTGTGGAGCTAGCTATCTTTGAGACTGGAATCATATTCTTGCCATGGGGTGTTCTCGATGGGTATAGCTGACTGCGATGCGACCAGCAGCTTCCTTAACAAAGGTACACTGCCATGGGGTGCTAGGTTAGGTGGTGCTATGGAGCCAGCATCAACTATGTGGATAACAGAGAAGGAGCCTGGTTCCCACAACCTTGCAGAGGGCAGCAGTTTTGCACCTGAATAGTCTTGTGATCGGCTTGATAAAGAAGAAAAGGCTATACCTTGGGGGGTCTCTGGGAAAGAGCTTATATCCGAATACATCTGGGAGAGCAAATACTGTTGAGAATGGGAACAGCAGAGTTCATCCTTTGATTTATGTTTTCTTCATCCATTGGTTAAGAACGAATGCTTGATACACACGCTTTGGAACTCCAACAACTTGAAACCCAGCAAAAACCACTCTTTACTATCACTTTTGAACTTTTAAACATGTGTACTTTATATGTGTGCCAGAGGCATTTGTAAAAATGGTGATAAGAAGATGCTGGAAGTGATGTGTCAATTAGCTGGACATAGGACAAACACACAGTGGCATACTCAAGACAATGGAAGGAAAAATAAATGAACTGAAAAAGTAGACCCAACAAGCAAGTCTCAAGTCTACAGTTTCAACCCCAGTTATCAAACTAAAAACAAGCAAAACCACACAAGTGTAACAAAGGGATCCATATGAGAAAACTTACTCCAAAAAGGGAGTGATGGCTTTTTAAGAAGACTCTTGGTAGATATTCCTTCCAGGTCAGGCCGGGGGGGGGAGGGGGGAACGGGGGGGGGACGGGACACAAAGAACAAACACACGTGCACTATGTGAGTTCCTCCGAAGAAGACTGGGTTCACAATCACACACTGACAGGGGTGCCTAATGTAGCCCAAAGGACATCAAGTATCCCACCTACATTCAGAATCATTTTTAATACCTTGCACCATGTGAAAAGGCCCCTATGAGAAGCGTATGAAGGATAGATTCTCCCTGTGGTTGGAACACAGAAGAGAAAATGGGAGACACAGGTATACACAAAAGACTCCACTAAGCACCTGTCACAGAGCCGACATCTCTGAAACACCATCTCGCCTCTGTCTGTATTGATTTGAACTTCGGCAGCTTAATTTATGCTTAATTTGTGAATTCATTTCAGGTTTATACTTGTAAATGAGCTAAAAGCAAAAGCAGTTTGTCTGTAGTTAAATGCCTGCATTTTCAAGTAACATTATTATTATATAGTTTAAAGCAATTAAAAAGGAAATTCTGACACATGCTACCAGATGGATGAACCTTGGAGATAATATGCTGAATGAAATAAGCCAGACAGTCACAAAAGAATAAGTGAACTCACAGCATGATCCCATCTGTATGAGGGACATAGAAGTAAATTCACGGAGACTGGGAGTAGGATGCCAGCTGCCAGGAGGACCGGAAGAGTTTCACCTCAGAAAGATGGAAGGATGGATGGTGATGGTGGTACACCACAATGGGAATGTTCTTAACAACGCTGAGCTTCAGGCGTGGAAACTGAGTGTGTGTGTGTGTGTGTTACATGTATATGCCACAGCGCACATGCGGTGGTGAACAACTTTCAGGTAGGCTCCCTCTTGTTTTTTGCTGAGTCCCGAGTACTCCAGGCTAGTCAGCTGGAGAGGCCCTAGGCTGTTCTCCTGGTTCCACCTCCCATCTCCCCTAGGAGTGCTGAGATTTCAGATACACACCACCACATCTGGATGGTTTCATGTGAGTTCTGGGAATTGATCTTGTTCATCAGGGTCATGTGGCTAAGTATTTTCACCTGCTAAAGCCATCTTCCCATTACCCAAAAAGAGTAAGTTTATGCTTTGTATAACTTACCACGATAAAAACAAATAAATGCTAATAAACATTCAAAAGTTTAAGGCAAAACAGGGGTTCATGGGAAATAGTTCCCTTGTGAGGGGAACTTCAACATTAGTCATTTGAGCAAACCTATTTTGAGACTCTGAATCTCCAACTGGGCGAGGAGGGGGGTGGCCAGCAGCTGCCAGAAGTTTCTTTAAAGCTCAAAAAACTGTCTTCAGCCGGGCGGTGGTGGCGCACGCCTTTAATCCCAGCACTCGGGAAGCAGAGGCAGGCGGATCTCTGTGAGTTCGAGACCAGCCTGGTCTACAAGAGCTAGTTCCAGGACAGGCTCCAAAACCACAGAGAAACCCTGTCTCGGAAAAAACAAAACAAAACTGTCTTCAAATATGGTGGGCTTTTCCAAAATGGACACTTTTGCTTCTTTCTGGATAAGCAGACTTTGCTCAGAAGTCTTCTGCTTCAACCACTGTTTGTATGATTCCAGAAATGACCATACCACAGTCTCCTCCCAGTGAGGAAAGGGAAACTTAAGCAAACTATGGCCATGGGTGAGACTTCAGCTGTCTTCCAGTCACTATGTTCCAGATCTTACACTTAACAACCACCCAATAAACATTTGGATATGTTCATGAATCCCAATATACAACAGTACCAAGTTAACTACTCTGTTTACCCAACAAATTCACAAGTTATAGTTGTAATCTGGTAAGGTAACATAAACACAGTAGATACTAATGCTTTTTACCAACTGTGAATTTCATAACTTTCACAGAAACCTGCCCCTGGGAGGTCATCATAGATAGTCAACTACGTTTTTACCAAGTATGCAAGCTGACATTTAGTGGATACTTGGCTAAGGAAAAAATTCTTTACCTAAGGTTGTCCATTAATAAAACGCATGAAATGAGAAAGATTTTAAGGTGTGTCTCCAGACTGGGTCCTGGTAGTTATAGTCACTCTGCTTGATGCTTTTTGAAGACTGAAGAGACTGAGGCTTTCTGTGTATGTGTGTGTGTGTGTGTGTGTGTGTGTGTGTGTTATCTTTGGGACTGGGTCTCATCCCATAGTCCCTGCTGAAGCTGAACCCACACCCACACCTATTGAACTTTTTTTTTCTTTTCTTGAACAGGGTTAGGTCTCACTGTGTATGTCAAGTTGTCATAGAACTTGTGATCTTCCTGCCTCTGCCTCCTGAGTGCTGGGATTCCAGGTGTGTGCACCACCACACCCACCTTTGAGCATAACGTTTCAATCATAATTATATCGTGGATGATGACACAAAGCTTTGTGGTTCTGGGGAAGAAAGTTCCTGCAAACATCAGTCAGGTGGTGAAAGTCAAAGGAGGAAGGGAAGGAGAAAGAAAGAGAAGGGGATGAAAGCAAACCCCCAGGGAGTTTCAGTTTGCACTGGGTAAGAGCCATGGGTAATCTCTGCAGATGGTACAATGGTGTGGGGACAGGAAAGCCTCAGCCACTACTTCCTTTAGAGGCATGGTACAATTCATTTTCTCCCCTCCCCACTTTAAGTCAAACAAGTTCTTGAAGCAAAACTGTAAGAAAACATAAGTGGGTAAGGCTCGTCCCAGGCCACAGGTGATAAACTCCCAAGACCGAAGGAAGCCGTTCTCATTCTCATCCACAGAGCCCCTTCCAATTGCTGAGAAGTCCTTGCATATAGGACACAGATAAAAAGTATTCCGCCGCCCACCACTTCATTTCCTTAAGGGGAAAAAGGGGAAATATGGGGGCTGGAGAGATTTCTCAGTAGTTGTCTTTGCTGCTTTTGTAGAGGATTTGAGTTCGCTTCCACAGCCCCCATGTCAGGTAGTCAGAACTTCCCATAACTCTAGCTCCAGGTGATCCAATGCCCTCTTCTGGCCTCCACAGGCATCTGCACACGTGTGCACATACCCACCCACAGATAGACACATAACTAAGTAACTAAAAAATAAACACAAATCTTAAAAAGGGGGACAATATTACATCCTTATAATACAAAGATCATGGAAGCAAACTAAATGCTAAATGATGGAGAAATTAAGATACATGAGTGCAACTATTCAGCTACTAAAAACATCGGCTAGAAGATTACTATGAAATTAAATGAAAACATGAATATGTATGTGTGTACATATCATGTAAACATATCCATAATCATATGCTAAAAATCCCCAAAAGAAATATACTTGCTGTGCTTGAGATATGGCTCAGCAGGTAGGAGTCCTCACTGAGCAAGCATGACAACCTGAGTTTGGATCTCCAGAAGCCATGTCAAAGCCAGACTCAGTGATATGTGTCTAGAATCCTGTGGCAAGATGGGAAGTGGAGACAGGAGAATCCTCAAAGGGCAGCAAATCTGGAGTGCACAGCACAGCAGCAAAGAGATAGCCTGCCTCAAAAGCAAGGTGCAAAGTGAGAACTGGTACCCAAGTTTGTCATCTGGCATACACAGACACACACGGACACCTCCCCTGTTGACAAAAATAAATAAATATTTTAAATAAAAATATCAAAATAAAATGATAGGGGTTGCATTAAGAACTGTATGGGTGGTTAATTGAAGTTCTCCTGTTTGATATTTTCTAATTTCTGCATATAAACATTATGTGCTTATAAATAAAAATTCTTTAAAGCTAGCTAACACTGGAGCCAGAATAAAACCACTGCCCTAGACTCTCCCAGGCCCTCAATAGATAAAGCCCTCTACACCCCACTGAGAAAGCCCTGATAGCCAGCACCTCCCTGTTGGGTGTTCCCCTAGACTCCCAGCTGGCTGACTGTCCCCTGGGAAAAGCCTCCTCACCCTAGTCCTCCCTCCCTAACTCTTCCTGCCCTTTGAGGAGGCCTGTCTGTAGAGGCAAAGGGTGGATGCTCCCCAAGCTTCCTCTTCCCTAGGGAGAACACACATCCCCCCCCCAACCTTTTCCCGCACATGGCCAGCTTAACTTTAGACCACAGAGATAAACAATATTTTTATTGGCTCCAAGACTGAACAAAAAAAAAGAGATAATAGTACCTTTGAAAATCTGAGGGACATCTGAATCCTCTATGGGAGATGGTTTAAAGGAAAAAACAGGAGTCAGAGAGGTGGGGGTGTAGGAGACAAATGGGTTGGGGGGATGGGGAAGAGAGAAGGGTTTCAAGGAAGAGAGCTGGGTTAGAGGAAGAATCCGGGGTAGACAGCTGGGATCCTGTAATGTTAGCACTTGGGAAACTGAGGCAGAAGTACTGTGAGGTACAGGCCAACCTGGGACAAAAAGTAAGAACCTGTCTTAAGAATGAGGGAAGGGGAGACATGGAACAAAAGGGATGTAGGAGAGAGGGCTATAGACCAGAGGAGAAGGGGGCCAGAGTGAGGGAGAAGGGTGGAGAAGCTAAACACAAAGAGAGAGAAGGGTGAGAGGATGCCCAGGAGAGAGGAAGGGGTCAGGGTGGATGGGGTGGGAAGTCACATAGACAGTGAGGGGGATAGGAGACAGGAGCGGGGGGGGGGGGGGCTAGGGGACAGAGCGGGGGAAGATAGGGGACAGAGTAGGGAGGGGGCTAGGACAGAGCGGGGGGGGCTAGGGACAGATGGGGGGGGCTAGGAGACAGAGTGGGGGGGCTAGGGACAGAGTGGAGGGCTAGGACAGAGCGGGGGGGGGCTAGGGACAGAGTGGGGGGCTAGGGACAGAGTGGGGGGCTAGGGATAGAGCAGGGGGGGCTAGGGACAGAGCGGGGGGTCTAGGGACAGAGTGGGGGGCTAGGGGACAGATGGGGGGCTAGGGGACAAATGGGGGGCTAAGGGACAGATGGGGGGCTATGGGACAGAGAGAAAGAAGGAGGGAAGATGAGGAAAAGAGGTTCTAGATTTTTATTTAAAAATAATGGAGGAATGTGAGGGTGCTGGAAGAGGCCAGGAAGTGAGGAAGGAGAAAGATATGGGGGGGATGAGAGGAGGTGAAGAAACAGAGAAAGTGGGGAGGTGTAGGGAAGAAGGCAGGAGAAAGGGAGAAGCAGACAGCCAGAGGGAAGCAAGATGGGAGAGTCCCTTGTTCCCTTCCCTCAACTCATAGCAGCCCCAGGGGTTAACCCAGCAGGCTATGGCTGTTTTTCACAACAGCTTCATCTCTTCCTCCATTTAAAAACCCACAGGTTCCCTAAAACAAACCAGACAATGTCACAACTGTACCCTTCCCCCGTGAAGTGTTATCACCAACCCAGGCAAATGCCTCCAAATGCTTTTTACCGGCCACCAACTCAAAACCAGAAAACTGAACTCCATTAAACAATACAGGCTCTCAAAGGGGGAAACACACACACACACACGATTCAAGAGTATGACCCTCTTCACAGGAGAGGCCACACTGCCTCTCATCATTAGTCCCTGTGTTAAGACAAACACAGCACAAACAGACCCACGGCACGCCCTGATATTCCAGCTGTCCCAAGGGCAGCCCCACAAGCCCACCATCACACTGGATACTGTTCTGCAAGGCAGGACTTCGGGGCCATCAATGTACCCTGCCACCCCCAGTGTCTGTCATGCGTCTGCCACCAAGTAGGCCTCCTTAAATTTTACAAGACGATTAGAACTAGGTACTGGCCTCGCTGTCTCCTTGTGGCTGGGAAGCAGCCACCTCTGTGGAGGGATGGATACTGACTCCAGTGGGCTTGGAGTTCACAAGAGAAATCTGGAACTGAGAACAAAGCAATGTGCACATGGAAATTGCAGTATGCTCTGTGAACACGATGCGGACAAGGGAGAATGCGGACAAGGAGAGACAGCCATCGTCCTGCTGGCTGGACCAACCTCGGTTCCCGGCTCTCCTTCAGCAGGTATCCTTGGCTTGCATGAAAGTACCCTGTAACTGAGGATAAATGTTGTGTTTTTCAGATGAGCGGGCTCCGGATGTATACACACACACCACACACACACTCATGCCCAGTGAAAGAGGAAAGACAGCTCTTAACTCAGCTAAAACCTTAGCCCTAGATCAGCTGAGAATCAGGATGGCGTTTCTATCAGTTAAGAGCACTGGCCAGTTAAGATTTCAGATTATAACAGTCTCTCGGAGAAATTTTTCCAAAGTCACATGTACTGTCAAAGAGAGTGGGGAAGCTGGGGTGCTGCTGACTTGGGCAACATATGCGACGTCCTGGTTCCATCCCTACCACAGCAAAGACAGATGAATGAACAAGAGGACTCAGCCACAGAAGTGCACAGCACAGCACAGCCCCAGTGAGCAAAAACCACAAATGCAATAGAAATGTACTCATCATCCATCAACTACGACGTTAAAAAATGAGGGGGAAAATGGAGATAACTACCTATCCATCGCATGAAACCTCCTGCAGAAAAAAACCCCAAAAGCAAACCACCAACAGCCGATGAGAAGGGCCACAGTCTATCTGGAGGTCACGAATAGGAAAAAGAGACTTTCATTTTTGTTTTCTTGAGTGTCTCATGTACCAAGGTTCTCCTCAAACTACGTTCATACCACCACAACCAAAAAAGCCTTTAGCTACTTGTATATTTTTGCCTTTAGCGTTCTGAATATTGTGAATAAGTAATCTATTCTAAAATCTAGCTTTAAAGATAATATTAAGTTGGCTGGAGAGATGGCTCAACAGCTAAGAGGTTGCTCTTTCAGAAGATCCAGGTTCGGTTCCCAGCAGCCACATAGCAATTCACAACCATCTGTAATTCCAGTTCCAAGGGATTAGATGCTGTCTTCTGGTCACTGCAGAGACCAGACATACAAGTGGTCCACAAATATATACACATGCAAAACATTCACACACATAAAAGTAAAATTTTTTTAAAAAAACTTCAAAGCCAAGTGAAGTGGCACACACCTGCAATTTCAACACTTGGAATGTAGAAGCAAAAGGCTCAGGAATTTAAGGTCATCTTCAACTGCAGAGTGAGTTTGAAGCCAGCCTGAGCTACATGAGAGATTATCTCAAGACAAAATAATACTACTACTAATTTCGAAAGTTCTCAAGAAAGCACCTGCAGCTCCCAGACCAAACAAGCAGATCAGCAGAGCAGTGTATGAGCTGCTCTTCCCTCTCAGTTTCTCAGTTGGTGACAATTCCCGCCCTCCCAAGCCCACTTCCCAGGATGGTCCAAAACCATATCACTTTCCTCCAAAAGTAACTCACCATCAATTAACAAACGCAGCACAACCTGTCCTGGGTATCCACATGAATTCACTGATGGGCTGTAGCTGTGCTTCCACCCGTTCTCCACGAAATAATTTACTGAAGTTGGCATAGTATCTGTGGGCCAAGTCACTCAGAAGGCTTGGGCAGGGTTATCCCTTGAGGCCTAAAGCTCCAAGACCAGCCAGGGCAGTAGAGCGAAACCTCTCAAAAACACAGTAGTTCATTTGTAGAACACATAGTTCTACAAAGAGTAGAGCTGAGTGGTTTAACTATCCCATTTTGATCAAGTTTTAACAGATGATTATGTTTCGTTTTTATGACCAAGGTAGGAGAAAGGCAAACTTCATTTACACATCCTTACAAGTCAAATGAATTTCACTCAGCAGCCTGTCTGTAAAATGCTCAGGCCGAGGCAGCTCCCAAAACTATCTGGGAGAGAGAGAGAGAGAGAGAGAGAGAGATCAATCCATAAAGAAGCTGGCCAAAAAGAGGGGACATCAAAGCAAGGAAAGTCTTTCCAGACCTTGTCCAAATCCCACTGATTCCCAAGGAAGCTACTACTCAAGCGCCTCATGCCAACTGCTTCGGGATGTCAAAACACATAATCAAAGAACTAACTGGAATGATTAGATGGGACACCAGGCTAATTACAAGTGCACAGGGAGGTGGCAGGTGATGGATAAAACTCCTGTAGCCCCAGAAGACCAGAACAAGAACAGGGCTTTGAGTCTTCAAAGTCTAGAACAATCCAGAAAAAAAAGCCAGCAAAAACACAAGAATTGGTGTTTACATGCCATAACCTGTAAGGAACTGAAGGGTTTTGTTGTTGTTGTTGTTGTTAGTTTGTTGGTTGGTTTTAGGGTTTGGGGGTTTGCTTTTGGGGGGTTGGTTTTTTGAGACCAAATTTCTCTGTGTAGCCCTGGCTGTCCTGAAACTCACCCTGTAGAAGGAGCTCAAGTTTAAGGAGATGGTGATTTCAATTGTCTATACATAATGTTCTACAGCACTCAAAGAGATGAATTTGCTATGCAAAATGGGTAATTAATGAGCATCAAAATATTTATAATATATACTCCAAGATGGTGGGGGGAGTAGTAAGAAGCCTCTCCTTGCCTCTCTGTCCCTGCACCTGGGGACAGACTGGCCTCCTGGGGTGGCTCCAGCACTTTCCTGGCCACTAGAAGGAAAAAGTAAGCAAAGACCTTTGCTTGCCAACTCAACACTCAACAAATAGCGCATGAGTTTTATTATTACTGCTTTTCCTCCTAAAACTAAATATAAGCATGGTTTATCACTGAGGTAAAAGCCACTGGCTACAGTCTGTTTAGTTTAAGTATCCCCTGATGAAAAAGACAGAGCTGCCCAAAAGATAAGTATCTACACAGCACAAGGATCAAGTTGGAAAACAAGTGCTCACCATCAACCGGTGACCTTTTTCTATGGGAAGGAATTTCAGGGACAAAACTATTGACTACCATCAACCGTGGATGTGTAAAATCTAGGCATCAGTTTGGCATTGCAGTGTTCTCTTCCAGAATCCGGGCATGCTCAAGAAATCCCAATGATTCCTAAGGAAGCGACTACCCAAGCAAGTCGTGCCAACTGCTACCGGATGTCAAAATACACCCAGATGTCTGTCCTGAGAAGACAGGGATGTAACTAGGGAAGGCACGTGGAGGATAAGCAAGATGAAATGTCTTCCAGAGGAAACAAGGGCCAGAGCATTTTCAAAACAACAAAACCATGCTTCCTTTTTCCTGTATTCCTTAAGAAACCTCGACTGGGTGCACTGGGCTTTCAAGTTTTTCTCTAAAGTACCTAATAGGCCCGGGAGCCCCTAGGAGACAGGGACTGTGAGCTTCACATTAGAAAAGTACTATAGAGGAGTGACATAAACAGTTTTAATGCTGGGGAGTGGTGATGGCTGCAGAGCACCATGAATATGATTTCATATTACCAAATTGCGAACATAAAATAGTAAAGTTTCTTACATACATTTAGCACAAATTTAAAACGTAGTGATGTATTATATCAAACACCAGGAAACCCCATGGTAGAACTCAATAAAGCTGACTTTTAAAAACATACTGGGAACCAGGTGTTGTAGTCCAGGCCTGTAATCCCAGCGCTAGGAAAGTAGAGAACTCAAACCAAATCTTGAAGAAATAACAAGTTCCAGGCCAGCCTGGGCTACATAGTGAAACTGTCTCAAAGCTAGGGGTGTAGTGCAGTGGTAGAGCCCTTGTCTAGCAAGCCTGAAGCTCTGGGTTTAGTCCCAAGTACAGTAAACACACACACACACACACGCACGCACGCATGCACGCACGACACACACACACACCTTTCCTGCTGAAGAGGCTACAAGAACCACTAGAGAAGTGGGATCTTGACACTGACAGAGAACATAGAAGTTGGGCGTTGCTGTCTCCTCAATTTTGGAGTCATCGGTTGCTGCTAGGGGGCCACACACTATAACTCCATGAGCCTCGGCCTCATCGGCAAGTGGAATAGGCCGTGACAAGACAGAATAGTCTAGCGTTTCGATTCCAGAGACTGAGAAATGACAACCAGAGCAAGGAAGAAGTGTCTGTCTTGAAACTTGTAGTTCTTCACCCAAGCCACGTGACAACAGGAGCTGTTGCAAACAGACCTTGCCAACCTAATTTGCCCCCAGGAGGGGGAGGGTATACACAGAACTGTACAAACACGCGCACACACTGCTGGCAGTCCACGGTCTCGGGCATTACAAGTAGTAACTACTCTTGGGTGAGAGGGTTACTCAGTCATTAGCATATGGCACTTGCTGTATGCCAGGCAGTAAGCCAGGGCAGTGGAGGTGGGGGATACCCAGTTGGAGATGACAGACTTCATACAAGATGAAATATTGTCCAGTAATCTTTGGAGCGGTCTTCATGAGATGAATGAAGGGTATAGAAGCTACATAATGGGCTCCTCAAGAACCTCCATGTCCTAATCCTCAGAATGTGGGACTCGTAAAGTTAAAGCTCTTGAGAAGAGGGTTTCCTGATTCTCAAGTGGGTCAATAAATAAGATGTGAGAATAGGAAAACAGAGGCAGGAAAGATGCAGTTAGGAACCAAGGCAATGCAAGAGCCCATAGAAGCTGGACAAGATGAGCAAAATCCTCCAGAAAGAAGGCAGCCCTTCCCACACTTTGATAGTGACCCTATAAAACTCACTTTGAACTTTGGACCTGCTGTATTAAACCACTAGCTTTGTATTTATCTGTTATAGCACCAACAGGAAACTTATACAGGACAACTACAAAGCATACAAGAGTTGCATGCACTCCCCAGGGAAGGAGCTGTATGGGCATAGACTCAGAAGACTGAACACATGTGGAAAAAGAAGGTCTGGAGTGGCTACCAAGCTTCAGGAGATTCTCTATGGCAGCGGTTCTCAACCGGCCATAAAACTATTTCATTGCTATTTATAACTGTAATTTTGATACTGTTATGATTTGTAATCGGAATGTGTAAACAAAATCGTAATGCAGATATGCAGACTATCTTATATGTGACCCCAAGTAGTCAGTGACCCACAGGTTGAGAATCACTGCTCTAAGGCATTTCCCAGAGGGCAGGCACATGGGGCCCATTCCAGAGACACTTAGGGCTCAACTAGAGATGGCAAGAGTAGTAGGGGAAACTGGGAGTAAGTAAATAGGGTGTCTAAGAAGCCAAGAAATTGGGTTCCAGTCTTCAGAGACTCAAAAGCTAATTCAAATTAATTCAAAGATTCTGAGGACTGTGTCTGTGTGTTTTGTGAACAGGAGGCAGACTGTTCATGAGTTACAGTGGCCATCAGGGCAGTGCCAGAGATGGTCATCCTCAAAGGTGCAGGCTCTATGCCTCAAGAACCAGCAGGGAAGAACAAAGATAAGACCAACAAATGCAAAGCGGAACTATAAAGGAGGTGTCTGAGTCTGCTCTCCATTGCTCTAACCAACTACCCTGGGATGGGCAATTTAGAAATGGTTCAGCAGGTAAAGGGACTTGCTGAAAACTACAACCACCTGAACTCCATCCCTGGTACCTACAAGATGGAATGAGAGAACCGGTTCCCATGAGTTGTCCTCTAACCACCATGAGCACATCATGGTGCATGTGTCTGTGTGCTTGAAAAGTTAAAAATTAAAAAAGAACCTCCTAGAGGACTTATTCAAATGCTGATTGCTGAACCCCACTGTCCAAGGTTCCTGATTTTGTAGGTCTGTTGAGATACGACTGAAGAATTTCTGTCTCTCAAGTGATCCCAAGGTACGGCCCTCTGCAAACCACTGTCAGTAGCTCTCCTCTATCACTGAAAGGGTTCTGGCATTTGCTGGGGTTCTTTCTTTCTCACACAGCACCTGATCTCTTTGCTCTCAGCAGCCTGCACTGGATTACTCCATGTATTTCCCTGGTATAGCTTTCCAGTTGTTCATTTCTCTCAATATTGAACAAAAGCCCAAGACTAAAGCTAGCTGATATTAAAGTAGTAGTCGTGGAACATGTCCTTAAAATAAAAAATAAAAAAACAGAAGCCTTGCTCCCCACCCACCACCTCCAGTCAACTTTGAGGAGCAGAAAAGGGGATCCTACTACTGGGAATCTGGCTGGGCGCAACATCCCTCAGAGCAGCAGCATCAGGCACGGCCAGTCTGTGATCAGAACAGGACAAGACACAAACAAAGCCACCCCGTAATCATGTGTGAACACAGACAAAACATGAACTTTGTCCAAACTATAAATGCGAGCAGCCATCCCCCAGTCTTGCTAATGTGAGTATCTGCTGCTTTTATACCAACCCCAGATTTTGCCTGGCTCCAATTTTTCCCTCTTCTAGAGAACATTTGTTAAAATAGTCAATCCCAGAAGTAGCTCTGACAGCCTCCAAGCCAGAACAATGTCTGGCTCCTTCAAATGCTCCCTGAACCACCTGACACAGACACAAAGCCCCGAAGTCTGCCTCTCTCACACCCCGTTGCTCAGAGGTCCCATGGTCCTCATGGTGTGCAAGAAGAAAACTCAGCTTGTAATCCAGGGTGTGTTCCCAGGGAGGGTGGGTGACTCACGCTCTCCTCAAAGACATCATCCTCACCTGCTCTCCAACCTACACGAGATTCCTCTTCTCATCTTTCAGGACGCTCACTATAGCTTTGATTTACACACTGCCACATCCCTTGCACACACATCCTCCACTAAACTGAGAAGTTTAAGTGGGTCAGTTTAAATGTAACGCACACCTGTTTCCTGGCACAAAGCAGGCGATAAATACATAATGAGATGGACGGCTAGGTAGACAAATACTTATCACTGCGGGTAGCATACTTTAAGAAATTACAAGCATGAGCATTTTCAATAGACACGAGTAATGCAAAGGTAACTGGAGGAGTAGAATAGGAAACAACCAGGTCTCTGCAACCAGCAATGGACTCTGCAAAACAAAGGGGAGAGCCCTTTCTTCCATATTTAACTCAAGAAATGTTTATAGAAGGCATTGCGTTGTATTGATTTTAGCTTTCATTCAGCATGGTCAACCACCGACACAGCATTGCCCCAAGCTGCCCAAACTTTGTTGTTACTCTGGAAATCCTTCAACGTAAGTCACTTGCTTGGCTTGCAAACCCTTCACTACTCCCAGATTTGGGTCACAGTACTTGTACTGCTCTAATTATAAGAGGCTTTCCCTGTGTCTGACACCATAGGCCCCTCCCAGGAAGTTCATAGTGTTTTGTAAGAGACCACTGCATAACTAGCCAACTGCATTTCAGGGTTCGGGATTTCGTGACTTTCAGTTAGTGTTCAGATCATGGACTACATGATATGATTTGATTATGTTACTCATCAACAGAAAAATCATCAGGCCAAGCAAGATTATCTAAGTGGTAAATGAGCTAAATCTTCTGAAAACCAGAGAGATTTGGAGAAAGGGAGTGTGTGTGTGTGTGTGTGTGTGTTTTCTTGTGCCATCTCGCACAGAATACTAGCACCACTAGGTCTTTCTATTAGAAAACAAATAGAATCAACTATTAAATATCTGTACTTCATTGCAAATATACCACTAAGGACTCTTTAGAAAACAGCAGGTGATTTTTCCTCACAAGCGACTACAAACACCTTAAATTCCACTTAGGCACATTGTAATGAATTAAATGGCATTCATTTTGCTCTTGGTGCCTCTGTGTATGAACTCCTGAAATAAATAATAATTGATTGCTGCATAATGGCTACAATTTTAAAATGATACTGGAAAGGGCTATAAATTGCAGAAGCACTCTCTCATTTTCTTAAGAGAGTCTAAAGAATGCAAACAGTTTAGATCTCAGTGATAAACAGGTCTGCTGCTTCTTAAAGGAGACGCCATCCTCTTTCCATTGAGACCTACAAAGCCTGCCCAGGCAAACTGACAACTTCCTTTTGTATAGAACTCTTTCAGTAACCCACCCCAAATGAAAGGTCATCCTAACAACATTTCTTATCATGTTGGGAGAAAGCAGGGCATTCCAAAGTGACCTATAAGGGTTTAAAGGCATTTACTTTGGCCATTGGACTCAATCATCTTAAGGCAAAGCAAAACAAGAGTATGAATTAAATGTCGTGTCTTCCATGGAGCAGGAGGGTTGGGTCCATCCACTCAATATTGATTTAGAGCCTAATCTGCACCAAACATCAAAGAAACCCATTGTGAACAGCACCATACAACACAATGCCATCCCAATGGTGACTGAGCCCAGGTAGAGGAGATAAACAGGTAATACTGCCCTGGGGAAAAAGTGTCATATGAGAAAGGAATTCATTTAGACCTGGAGTGGTATGACATCACATCAGAAAAGGGCTCTGGGAAAAAAGTGACACTTAAGTTGAGAGGCCACCAGATCACTACCACTTTGGAAAAGGGAAAGGCATTTTGGAAAACAATGACAAATGTGATTTGAACTTCATTGACCAACAACTTACTGGGATGGACGTCTCCTTCAGTGCTTGTGTATGTATGAGCATCCTGCGACTCCTGCCTACCCTTTCTGGCTGGTGTACCAACATCCTATTACCTGAATACAGAAAAGTCTCACTTTATGACGATTTATTATAATGTGCAGCCTGCTATGCTTGGCCTAGAAACACCCAAAAATAAGCTGCTAGAGGCACAAAAAGCTGGCTGGCTATCAGCAAGACTTAGGTAAACCAAACGTTTAATAGAGACCAGACAATCACAAGTCCTTTGCTCAATAAAGTGTTGGTTCCTCTGGGCAGTAAGGTGGGTCCCACACCGTCAGGTCTATAGTAAATGGGACCCAGAAGACCTAATGCTAGCTGCCTACATGGAAATAATGTTTTCTAGGTAAATCAAAAACTGGATCACCATTTCCAGTTCCCGGCCCTGCAGACTTAGAGGAGGACATGGGAAGTAGCCTTTGAGGACCTCAGAGTGGAGAGAGGGCCAGACTGGGAGAAGACAGAGAGAGTGAGAGCTGGAAGCACAAGCGGGCGTTGCAGGAAGAGCTCAGGACCCTGGGACAACCAGCCCACCAGGCCTGGTACTGGGGCGTTTCCTAACCTCCCATCACCCCATCAGCCGGCAATAAGGGCAATCTGACCCTCCCCCAAAGACCCCGAGATTCTAGGTTCTTCTCAGCCCGGGCCAGACAGGCACCAAGAACCCCAAGAACCCTGCAGAGGGCCGGGACCCACTAAATCCAGGTACCCGCGTCCGCAGCGCAAGGGAGGGTGCGCTTGGATAAGAAAAATGGCAAAGACAAAACTCTCCCCGCCCACCCGAAAAAGCCAACCACACCCCCTGCATCCCTCAACCCAAGCCGCCCCGGAGTCAGCCCCCGCGATTCTCTGCCCAGGCCCCCTCGGGTTCCTGTCCCTGCCGCGCGCGCGGGCTCCGCAGGGACACTAAAGCAAGTGAGAGTGAATCGGGGTGCGCAAGGCGAGGGAGGGCGCCCAGCGCGATGTCACTCTCCGGGCCCGGCTCCGGGGCGCCCTCCCCGGGTCCGCGGTCCCGGGATGGGCGCGCCGACCCTACACACAGGGTTGAGCAGCCCCAGCACTCACCCATTGGCGCCAAGCCGGGCCGAGCCGCCGAAGCAGCGTAAAAGTTGGCGGAATCGGGCGTGGGGTTCGGAGCGCCGAGGTCGCGGCGCGGGGATCAGGGACACTGGCGTTGGGACGCGGCTGCAGCTGGGGGCCGGCTTCTTCCTCAGTAACGGTGGTAGAGGCTCAGCGCCGCCCGCTGCTGCCTCTGCTGCCGCTGCCGCTGCTGCCCTGGGGCGACTCCTGCTGCTGCTGCTGCTGCTGCATCGCGGCCCCGCTGCGCCCGGCTGCTCCGGGTTTCCTGCTCTCCGAGAGTGGAAATTGCGAAAAAGAAAAAAAAAATCACCGCCCTGCCCAGTGCAAGGCGGCCGGCTCAGAGCCTGCTCTCCCCTCCTCCTCGCGGCTGCGAGGCTCCGCAGCTCCGCCCGTTGGAGAGGCGCGGCCGCCAGGCGGGGGCGGGGCCGAGGGGCGGGCCCAGGCAGCGTCTGGCCTGACTCCGGGGCGCGTCCGCTGGCGGCGGGGCTCGGTGGCCCCCCTCCCAGTCCACTCTGCCTCGGTCCGAGTTCCGCCGCGGTCGCCCCCTATCCACCGATACTCTGCTCACTCCCGGGGAAATGCCGCGAGACTCCTCGAGACCGGAGGAGATTTAAGGGGTCTTTGGGGGTGGGGGTCTCGGAGTTGAGGGGCACGTGAAAAAGGTGGGTCGGAAGGCGGAACCCCGGCGAAGGAGGGCTGGGGGAGGGGTAGCCGTCGGCAGGTGAAGAGCCAGACACTTGCTGGGTTATTAACAGGTGACAGCATTGGAAACAAGGCTGGTAGCAGGAGGCTCTTGGAGAAAGGGGTCTTTACTAGCTGCAGCTTGGGAACGCTGGCAGTCCAGGTGCGAGTTTGGAGCGTGGGAAGTGGTGGGCTTGATGAAGAGCCCAAAGCGAGGCTGCTGGGCAGGTGCGCCACTGGGCACCGCCTCTCACAGGATTGGACCCTCCTTACACCTGACCCAGTGTTGCCTGGACCAGGTGTGGGGTTCTACTCCTTGGGAATTTTTCTAGGTCCGGAGACAAAGCTTGGCTCCTTTTCCATAAGGCATCGTTGTGTCATATTGACCTCAAACCTGGATGGCCAACAATTTAGTGGACTCTAAAATGGAAATAGACATTCACAGGAATTCCTGGGCAATCACAAGCTCCTTTTTCGGGGTTCATTCCCCACCACACCTTTCAGTCATAAAGACTTGTCTGCAACCACATTAATTTACCAGCCTGTTATTTCCTTTCCACTTTTCACCATCTGGTGGTAGGAAGAGATAGTGAACTAAAGACAAAATAGACGACAGAGAAAGTGAGAAAAGAGAAATTAGATCACTGGCCCCTGCAAACGGAGGCTGGGGACTAGTAAACCCAAAAGTTATAAATAAAGGCTGACCCCATGCCCAAACGAGAGCTGTCTTGCATATGCAATGAATAATAATGGGGCATCATGTGTCCATAGTTGTAGCCTAAGATTTCTATAGACATGTCTTCTGAAAGGAAAAAAAAAAACTCATCCACAAGGCTGAGGCTAAGAAGATCATGAGTTTGATGAATTCTGACTTAAGGGCTAGCCTGGGACACATAAACATGATCCTGGAGATGAGGAAGAGGAACGGAAGAATAGCAGCAGTATCCTTCTCTAGATACTGTCCATGGGTGCCACAGCAACCTAGACTAATCAAAACACAGAAGACTCATCCACATAGCTGTCCTGTTCATTACATGCCTTGACAATGCATGATCCAATCAAGACAACGAAATCTTGTAGTTGACAGAGTGAGACTCAGAGCCTGACTTACCTCACTATTCCTAAATGTAACAAGAGCTTCTCTGAGATCTGTCCAATTCCAAAAGTGGCTCTCTTGGCCAAGACCCAGATCATTAGACCATCCTAATTTTCTCTCAAAGACATTCAGACCCTGGAAAATGGCTGGGCATGTGTTCAATATGAAAATAGCTGAGCTAGACTTGTGGTGGCTTGGCACCTGGGGTGCCAAAGATTTGTGGTTGCTGACCCATGCATTCTCAGAATGATGTGCCAAAAATCATTAAGAGCTCTGTTTACTCTTCCAGAGAACCAGGGTTCAATTCCCATTATGCCCATGGTGGCTCACAACCATTTGTCACTCCAGTTCCAGATAATGTGATATCTGTCCTCTTTTGGCCTCCGTGGGCACTGTACACATGTGGGCATTTGCACCCATACAAATAAAATTTTTAAAACAAAGTTGTTACTGGAAAGATAGCTCAGAAAGATAGTTGTTACTGGCTACTATTCCAGAGGTCCTGAGTTCAATTCCCAGTAACCACATGGTGTCTGTCTCACAACCATCTAGAATGAGATCTGGTGCCCTCTTCTGGCCTGTGGGCATAGATGCCAGCAGAACACTACATAATCAATAAATGAATCTTAAAAAAAAAAAAAGTCATTGAACACTGTTGAAGCCTACCAGACTTACCTGGACATCAAGGCATCCAGTGCAACTAAAGCAACAATCAGCACAGGACTCTTCGGGGAGAAAGGGCTTCTCTTATCCACTGTTTAATCTTAGTCTTAATCCTAGCCTTCTAATTGAATTGCTTTGCCAATCTCACACAAGTTAGGGTCTTGGTCTGTGTTTTGTATAGCCCAGAGAATAATCTGGGATAGCCATATCTTCAGTTTATTGGGTGTGTTTATTAAGTATATAGCAAGGCAAAGTAAAAAAATTAATAGCAAGAGATGGATAGCAAAATATCAAATCAGGTGCACACAGCATCTAGCAGAAACTGACTGGGGAAGTGAAGGAGTGGGCTGGAGTTTCTGACTTCTCTTGCCTGTAGTGGGCACTTTTAGATCATGGATAAACAATAGTGGCATCTGTTGGAAATGGTAACTTTCTAGGTCTTCTCAAGGACACAGTGGTTTTACTCTTGGATTGTTCTGTAGTCTACTTCCTGATAAAGAGTTAGGAGAACAAGCCCATCCCCAGAAAGGAGGCTTTGGAGGACACTTTGAGACAAACATGCTTGGGTCTGAAATGGGGGTGGGGGCAATCCCAATTTCAGAGCTAGCTTCTCAGTGAGCTCAAATAGCAAATAGCACAGGCTCATTTTGCCAATATAATGTCCACTGCAGTCTGTCTCAAAACGCTTTCTATTTGCGGTGCTGGGACTTGAACTCAGCGAGTAGGCACATGCTGAACAATTGAACTGTGGTCCAGCCTAACTTTTCTCTCTTGATCTAAAGACCTGCATCCTTAGTCCCCGGTCTGAGTGTACTTCCTGCAATGCCAGACTTGGCATTTTATCACAAAAGAAAGACTGATAGCAAGACTTATTTTTTTAAAAAAAGTTCTTGAGGAGTGCCCTGACTTTAATGCCTTAACTAAACCAACTGTCACTTCTATTCAAAACTTGAGAATTTTTCATCTTGAGTTTCTCTAAATTACAAATGAACATTCCTTTTTCTCAGTTATTGTTCCGTTCCTCTGAATCGTTCCTATTGTCCTTTCATTTTCCCCTGAGAAGCTTTTGCTGACCAGCACAAGAGAAGCGAACGTCAAGACTCCAGTCCAGCTGCTGCCATGAATCCTAGTGTAATTCCGCATCCTGCCTCCTTCCTACGAGTGGCTCCTTTAAACAGAATAGCTAATAATGCAGGATTGCAAACATACTCCAAATTATGTTAATTCATTTCATGAATATTTCTAGAGAAAGGCAATTGTATTTCATGCCACATCTTTGTCTCACTGAACTCCCATTTCTGCCAGAATACATAATGGGTTTGGAAAACGCCAAGTATCTGACTTGTCACAGTAAAATGGCATCATATGATTAAAAAGGCACCACTGTGTGGCTCAGTGGTAGCAATGTTTGGGATAAAAATTGAAGGTACTTGAGCCTTTGCTTCTCCAGCACTTACAACCTGTCATACTGGTTCTTTCCCTGTACTCGGGCTTGACATCTGTAATTTACATGTAATGAATGATACTTTGCTTTGATAACCTTTAATAACATCTTTACATTATTATAAATTGCATGCTGAGTGCTTTACAAAAGACGGTCATTATATAGTACTTTTGCTAAGCTTTATGGAGAGCAAATCTCAGTGCTAGAAGGTAAAGACATGCTTAAGAAAAAAAAAAGTGTCCTAAAGGCCAAAGCTGGAACAGCTCAAACTACACATAAAATATATTGAGGCTCTGGAGAGACGGCTGCAGTCAAGAGTGCCAGTCACTTCTCCGGAGGACCCGAGTTCAGCTCCTAGCACCCAGGCTATGTGACTCACGATCACCTGTAACTCCAGTTCCAGGGAATCTGATGCCCACTGGCCTCCGTGGGCACCCTCATGCATGTGGCGCACACACATACACTCGGGTACACACAGATATACATAATAAAAAGAATAAAATCCTTTAAAAATCAACAAGACGAGAGTAAGTCGTCCTTACAGAGAGATTCCAATTAGTAAATGAAAAAGAACTGAAGATGAGGGGCAGTACCATTACAGTACCAGGATAGGCTGGTCATGACCGTTCATAGCTGCACTCTTGAGAGACTTAGGCAGAAGCTTTGCCAGCCTCAGCTATCAAGTGAGATCCTGTCTCCAAAACAAGATGGGATTGGAGAGGTGTGGTTTGACAATTAAGAGCTCTTACTCTTCTCTCCAAAGACCTAGTTCACTTCCCAGGATCCACATAGTGAGTTCCAGTCACCTGTAACTAATTCCAGCTCCAGAGGCTCCAGTGCCATCTTCTGGCTAACTCTGGTTC
The DNA here is from genome assembly GCF_950005125.1 of Chionomys nivalis. Lineage (NCBI taxonomy): Eukaryota > Metazoa > Chordata > Mammalia > Rodentia > Cricetidae > Chionomys > Chionomys nivalis. Next base: position 135,514,358 of record NC_080112.1, read on the forward strand.
CCGCATGCGAGCAGTGCCCATGTTCACAGGCATGTACATCAATAAAAGACACAACAAAAGAAAGTTGCAGTAATAGTGTAAGCACAAGCTGACTAATATCCCCAAATTACTGGGTGAAAGTTTAAGTAGAAGAAGGGCATTTGCATAGTCTCAAAGTAGTTGCCCCTTCATAAATGTTTTCATGCTCACAACACGGGAAACCAGTAACTTCAAGTGGGGAATGCCAGAAAATAGCCCGTTAGTGAGCAAGGTCTGGTGGCCACGAATTTAAGACTGTCTTTTCCATTCTTCCTTCACGTTGTGTGCATGCTGGGCTAAAGGTAATGCATGTCAAAGGTCAAAAGCCATAGAATGAACGAACATTTTACTGTATTGTGTTGAGCAGGCTTGAGACCAGTCTTGGAAGAAGCCACTTTTGCTTTCTCATTGACTGAATCCTTTCCAACAAATTCCAGAGAACAGGGTTTATCTGATCTGCAGAGAGGCAGAAACTATCAAATGAGAGCAGATCTTTCAAGACATGGCTAAATCATGATTTCCTTCAAAAAGTTTCCCTAGCAAAGGAAACAGAAAGGAAGCAGCAAAAAGGTGACGTGCGCTTTCACGCACCTATAAAACCACAGCGAGTGTTCTTGTTTTAAATCTAAAGAATGGAGGCAAGAGCCAGCAAGCCTAATGGCCTGTGTTTGACCCCCCCCCCCGGACCCACATGGTGGAAGGAGAGAACCCAGCTCCCCAAAGTTTTCCTCTGTCCTATCTGTGAGTTGTCACACACGTGTATGGCTAGCTGAGTAATCCACTTCCAAGGCAAGTAGTCATAGCAAAGTTTCTCAAGAATGGACAAAAGGAAGGGCTGGGGAGACAGCTCAGACAGTAGTGTGCTTGTTAGGCAAGCATAAAGACCTGTGTTCGGTTCCCCGAGCCCACATCAAAAGCCGTGCACAGTGATGCATACTTGCAATCCCAGCCTGGCCGAGCAGAGATAAGCACATCCCTGGGGCCTCACTGGCCAGCATGTCTAGCTTAATCAGCAAGCACTGCAGCTGAGTGAGAAATCCTGTCTCAAGAAACAGCATGGACGCGTCCTAAGGATCAACAGCCAAGATTTGTCCCTTTGGACCTCCACATGGAGGCTCATACTTGCGCATGAGCACCCTCCAACACACACACACACACACACACACAAATAAAAAGTGAAATGCAAAAAGAGGCCAAGGATAGAGGATAACTTGTTAAGAACATTTGGTCATCCTTTTTCTTCAGCGCTGCTTTGTTTACGCACAATGCGAGGGCAGTCCTAAGAGACTAACAAGGAGTGTGGCTTCCGTAGCTTTCTACTCATGCTCCTGCCTATGCTAAGAAATTATAAGGAAGAATAGTAATCTCACAATTAAGATGCAAATCAAAGCACAACCATAAATTCCCGAACCACCACACATTATGGTCCTCTGTGAGAAAAGGAGATGTTCAACGTGGGAACATGGGAATAAACATACAGATGGGGTTTATTTTTCAACAGGACCTCACTATGTAGTCCTGGATCATGTAGAACTCACAGAGATCCATCTGCCTCTGCCTCCCTATGTAGTGGTTCTCAACCTTCCTAATGCTATGACCTTTTAGCATAGTTCCTCATGGTGTGGTGACCCCCAACCATAAAATTATTTCATGGCTACTTCATAAGGTGATTTTGCTACTGTTACCAATTGTGATGCAAATATCTGTGGTTTTCAATGGTCTTAGGAAGCCCCTGTGAAAGGGTCTCAACTCACAGGTTGAGAACCACTGGATTAAAGGTGTGTGCCACAAAACCCAGGTAGCAGGCCAGTTACTTTAGGCTGGCACTGCTAAGCTGACAAGAAGGAGCTTTGGATCTTAACAATCAGTAATGAAGATTGAAGGATAGGAATTGACCTGCACGAATGGTTTCTCCCCCCGCCCTTGAACTTTAGCAGTTAAGTTTGGGGATCCCATCACAGGCCAGGTTACATTGGAGCAGTGTTTCGCCACGCCAGACAGAGGGAAGAAAGAACAAGAAAGAATGCCCATAGCCTGGCGAACTGATTGCCTTGTGCAGAACGGGGAAGAGTGCAGTCAGATGTCAGGCCCAAGTGATCTCTGTGGCAGCGGAGTGTGAACAAGACTCTGAAGGAAATTGGCAGCAGCTGAGGTCTCCAAGCACGTATTTGGCACCTGTGGACTGTGTTCTGTGGAGCAGGTACAGGACCAGAGGAGGGGAGCCTTGGGAAAGTGACAAGGCAGCAAGAGGCCAAAGAAATTAAAGGCCAGCATTGTGATGGCGTTTCACTGAGCAAGAGAAGTGATCGTTTGAAGGCTCTTCTTTTGAGACAGGATCTAACAATCACATGAAGTCCAGGCTGGCTTGGAACTCACTGTGCAGACCAGGCTGTCCTCCAACTCACAGAAATCTACCTGTCTCTGCCACTTGAGTGCTGGGATCGAAGGAGAGTACCACCACTTCCAGTCCTTAAAGAGCCATTTTTGAGTTACATCTGCCACATCTCATGCATATTCTGTTAATTCATGGAGCCAAGGTGGAGGGTTCTTTTTCAACACTTATTTATTTTATGTGTATGAATATTTTGCCTATGTGTACGCATGTGCACTATGTACACAATACTTATTGTCTGTGAAAGCCAGAAGGCTCTGGACCCCCCAAATTGGAGTAAAAGGCTGTTGTGAGCTACCATTTGGGTGCTGGGAATGAAACCTGGGTCCTCTGGAAGAGTAGCAACTGTTCTTAACCACTGAGCCAACTCCCCAACCCTAAGATAGAGGATTCGGAAAAACATCTTGTTCTCTAGCTTGGAATCTGGGTGGATGGGTTGCTCAATGAAGTGGAGACCAAAGTTTCTGTTAGGCGGGGATGTGGGGGAGGTATAATTAATTCATCTTTGAATCTTGTTAAAAGAGAATTAAATGTTCGTTCACACTATAACGCAGGTGACCCTGGAAAATAGGATGGTAACCAGCAGAAGCCGGTCTCAGAAAGGCTTCATTATGTGACTCCAGCTCTGAAAAGACCACAACAGGCAGATGCAGAGAGACAGAAAGTAGGTTAGTAATCCCTACTGGCTGCTGGAGTTAGAGAGTGGGCTAGTGGGCACAGGGTTTTGTTTTGGAGTGACAAAATTTTCTAAAGTTAACTGTGTAGATGGCTGCACAACTGCGAAAATACTAAAGTGGGTGAATCGTACACTTCAAATAGACGATTTGTGCAACGTGTCAATTCTAGCTCAGAAGCAGGAATATGTGCAATCGTCATTATAAATGTCAGTGTGGGAATCATGGAAAAGTTCTAGAGCTGGACTGTAGTCATGATTACAGTGCTCTTAATGCCACTGACCTGTAAATTACACTTAAAATGGTTAAGGGAGGTGGCAAGAGGGTGGACAGATGACTCAGAAGTTAACAGCCTGTATGTAACTCCAGTTCCAGGGGAATCTAGCACCCCCTTCTGGCTTCTGTAAGCATGCAAAGCATTCAAACACATAAAAGTTTAGAAATTTTAATTAAATGTTCTATAATCTCACTATTACCAATATTTGCAGAGATAATTATCACTGTTAATTACATAAAATATTCCTCCAGAAATTAAACATGTGGTACATATACATACATTCAGACAAAACACCTATACACTTAAAATTAAAATGGTTAAAAGGGCCAGGTGTTGGTAACACACACCTTTAATCCCAGCATTCAGAAGTGGATTCACAGAGGCAGGTGGATCTCTGTGAATTCCAGGCCAGCCTGGTCTACATAGTGAGTCCCAGGACAGTAAGGGCTACACAGAAAAACCCTGTCTCAAAAAAAAAAAAAACAAAAACAAAAACAAAAAACAAAAACCTCCAAACAAGAACAAACCAAAAAGGCTAAAGAATAAATGGTATGTGTCTTTTATCACCAAAAAAAAAATTGTGATTGATGAATCATGAGGCCAGGCAGGGCGGTTTTCCCAGGGCTTTGTATCCTCTAGTAACACCTTCGTGCTGCTTCCCAGCAGGAAGTCACTACTGCAACAACTGCTACCCACTGCCCTCAATGCCACCACCTTAGGGTGCTGAGAATACAAGCCCAGTAGTCACAGCCATCTTCCAGGTTCTGAAGCTCCCAGTACAGGGAGCCAACTCAAGATTCGTCCTCCAGCCCCAGAGGCCACGGGAGTTAACTGAAAACTCCTGGAAGCAGGCACTTACCTAATAAGATATGGCACAACCCTTATGTAGCACAAGTTAAATCAAGTTCACCTCATCAAAACTAACTACAGACTGGCCACGGGCAAAAGTGGAATCCGTGAAGTCTGTCCTCTTGTTTTGTTTGCCAGCCCTGAGCTTGGGCTTCTATTTCCCTACTAATGGTTTTTTTCGTTTGTCTGGTCTGGGTTTGGGGGTTGTTGTTGTTGTTTGTTTTGTTTGTGCCACAGGGGAACACCAGGCGTGGTGTCCAGCAGTAACATGTGGGAACTGACTAGCAGTGTGCACTGTAGATCCTATCCCAATTCTGCCAATTGGAAACACACTGGCCCATGTTTTAGCCAACTGTCTGGGGGATCCTGATGCAGCTATCATAGAAAACCTATTGCTATCCTTCCACTCCTCAGACCCAAGATGAACAACTGGGTCATCCGGTAATCAGGTTGGTGCTAAGCAATGAAAATGAGCGTTAAGGGTTCAGCGAGATGGATTAATGGGTAAAGGTGCTTGCCACCAAGGCTGATGGCTGGAGTTCAATCCTGAGACCCACATGATGGAAGGAGGGAGCTGACTCTCTCACTTGCACTATGACCTCTACATGTGTGCTGTGGAGCACACAGACATGCAAACATGCACACATATAAATAAATGATTTTTATTTATTTATTTATTTATTTTGGTTTTTTGACACAGGGTTTCTCTGAAGCTTTGAAGCCTGTCCTGGAACTCACTCTGTAGATCAGGCTGGCCTGGAATTCAGAGATCCACCTGTGTCTGCCTCCTGAGTGCTGGGATTAAAGGCGTGCGCCACCACTGCCCAACAAAATTTTTTTAAAGAAAAGTAACACACACCCTGACCTACCAAAACTGATTTGATGTCTTATGCAAGATATTTATATCATCATCATAACAGAAGTAATACTTAGTAAGGCCTTTAAAACTAATATTTTAGAGACATATTGTCTAAGATCAGAAATATGAAACTGAAGAAATAGCTCAGTATATAAGAACACTTGCAGACCTGGCTTCAGTTCCCAGAGCCTACAAGATGGCCTGTACAATTCTAGGTCTAGGGGATCCAGAGCCACCTTTTCACCTCTCTAGGCACTACACACACACACACGATACTCTTTCATAAGTGCAGGCAAGACATTCATACATATAAAATAAAGCTTTAGAAATTTTAATCAAATCTTCTATAATCTTACTATCACCAATTTTTGCAGAGATAATTGATTATCACTGTTACTGTCAGGTCCCAAAGAAACCCAGGACAAGTCTCATTCAGTACCTGTGGCTCCTCCCAGCACTCCTCACCCCTACCCTACCCTAAACCTCTCCCTCCCAGAGTGGGCTTCCGCTTCTCTTCCCCCAGCCTGATACCTATATAACTCAGCCATTTTGGCTATTCGATATCTCTTAGAATCCCATGTGCTCTCTTGGCCTCTTGGTTCCTGGTTCCTCTCTTGGCATCCAGACTGGTAACAGGCTCCAGACCTTAGTTGGCCCCAGACCTTAGCAAAACTGAAACTCCATGAAAGAAATGCCATTCAGGCTGTAAAATTCAGCACATAGACACAGCAGCACATGCCAAAATTAAAACAAAGGCCTAATCCACCAAAGTCCATAAAGTTCTGGGAAAGCCTCAAAATGTTCTGCTGTTGTTTCGTTTTGTGGTTTTGGGGCTTTTGTAATTCTGCTTCTGGCTATCAGTTCTTGTTGACTAAAGTATGTCAACCCAAGACATGATTTTTGTGCTTAAAAGCTCACCCTGAGAAATCTTGGTGCTATTCTGGGCTCCTGAACACACAGTGTAGTCACCAGGCAGCTAATAGAGACATGTCTGAGGAGTCTTTGCTGGTGAACACTCCACAACAGTTCACAGCTTCTCTCCCTGCCCCCACCTCGCTGCCATGGCCCTATTCAGTCCAGACCCTTCCAGATGCCTCTAGCTGTCATCCCCCCCCCCCATTATCTACAACAAAACCCCTCTCTCCTCAACCATACCTAGGAGCGATCATGTCCTTGTTTTTCATTCATTGAGTCCATAAAATATTCCTCCAGAAATTACTTTCCCTGTTACCATTATAATTTTTCATCTGTAACTCCTCACTGCTCTGGTGATGAAAATGAGATCCTTGGGGAATGGGGCACTCTTTTCCCTGAAAGAGTCTCAAATTACCTATATTCGTCATTTTACCCAAACACTTCACATCAGCGTGTCCTTGTTGTGCCCAAATACTGAACAGAAAACAATCTAAGGGAGGAAAAATGATCGACTTCGATTCACAGTTTGAGGGAAAGTGCATCCTGATAACGGCATGGCAGCAGGAGCAGGGGGCAGCTGCCCACGCCGCGTCCAATCAGGAAGCGGGGCGGGGGAATGCTCATGCGCAGATTCTTGTTTTTTATTCCGTCTGTAATCCCACCCCATAGATGGAATTACCCACATCTAGTTTCATCTCTGAATCCTACTCACAGACTTGCCCAGAGCTGTCTAAATCCAGTCAAACTGACAGTGAAGATTAACCTTTTCTTTTTCACATGAATTAGATTGGGAAAAGAGTAAGCCTATCAGGAATAGATTTTTTTTTGAGAATGTATTTCATAACCTTACTCTAAGAAGTAATTCAAATTTCTGACTTTCAGAAACTTATGCTATTATCTGATACTCTTCAATGAGATATGAGGCCCTTTTCGAGGAGTCTGCCCTTGGTCATATCCACTCTGAGCTGACCTAAGTAGGAAAGCTTTTTGCAACAGGGTCCCACTAAGGAGCTGAAACTGACCTCAAACTCACAATTCTCCTGCCTCAGCCACCCAAGTGCTGAGATTCCACCACTCCTCGTTAATCAAAGGTTCTTTTTCCTTGTGCCCAGCTTGACTACGATCATCTAGTCATCTGCTACCCAGAAAACATCATGAGCAAGATGTTCTTGTTTTGTTTTGTTTGTTCATTTTTGAGGCTGACCCTCCAACTTTCTATAAACTGAGTATGTACTTGAACTCCTGATCCTCCTGCCTCACCCTCCCCAGTGTTGGGATTATAGGCAGGCACTGTAGCGCCTGTACTAGGCACCGCCTACACTACGGGAAGGTTTGCTAGTCGGGCAAGGGGCTGGAGATTGAAACACACAGAAACTGACACAGACAGAGACACTGGTCATCCTTGAAACAAGAATGCCAAGAATGCCACCTTTACTGAGTTACAGGGCGGCTTCAGACAGGGTTCCTTAACTGATAGCCACGTCCCAGCTCCTGGGATTTTCAGCTGTAAACACACCAGAAACCACTCCCCTGCCATCAGGAACTGCTGAGGGGCTCATGCTCAGAACAGCTGCAAGCACCGGAAAACAAGCTGTTCACTCTGGCAGGCAAAGGGTTACAGAAAATTCACGGTGAGGGTCTGCAGTCCCCAACAATACACCCACTCTGGGCTACGACAAATGAAATGAAAATTTGGCTTATTCAGATTTAAGTGTCAGGAGCTGGCAGGATGGCCCCATTTGATAAAGTGTAAAAAGGAAGACTTGAGTTTAGGCTCTCCCCACACCCACATAAAAGTGCACAGCAGCAACGAATGTTTGTACCCCCAGTGCTAGGGGGTGGGTGGTATGGGAGAAAGATGAGTAGATTTTTGGAGTTCATTGGCCAGTCAGTCTAGTCAAATGGGTGAGCTCCAGTGTCAGTGAGAGTCCCTGTCTCAAAAGTTCTGAAATAAAAATTTTAAAAATAATAAAATAATGTTTTAAAAGGGTAGTAATTAAATAAGACATCTATGTGGATAACCTCCACACATGCACATACATGCACATACACACATATACACACAAAGAAGAGGTAGGTTGTTTTTTTTTTTTGAGACAGGGTTTCTCTGTGTAGCTCTAGTTGTCCTGGAACTCACTATGTAGACCAGGCTGGCCCCAAACTCACAGAGAGCCACCTGCCTCTGCCTCCTGAGTACTGGGATTAAAGAAATGCACCATTATAGCTGACTCAATAGATTTTTAAAAATAATTTTAATAGAAGTTTTATATGTACCTCAGTATTTCATCCCCATAAGCAACACAGATAACCTGTCATATAAGTATTAGAGCTCTTCTGGCCCCAAATATAGAAGAGCAAGATTCTACACAGCAAAAACTTACAGTGCTATACCGCTGGAACAGAGGCATGACGTTAGAGGCATTTGTTCCTGTGTCTCTGGGCAGCAAAGATGATGAGTTTGATAATCACCATCACTGATGGACAAGAAGGGTCCTCTTCTGCTAACCTCTGACGTCAGTGTAAGTCAAGTGTTATTATTCCCATTTCAGCAACTGAGTTCAAAGAAGCTAAATGCCCTTTCCCAGAAGAGAGCAGTTCAGGGCACAGAAAGTCAATTGTGTCTGATTGGATTAGAAATGATGGAACTGTCTGAAATCTAAAGAGCCTATTTGTTCTGTCATGGTTGAGAGTTCCTATTTAATGGTCTTCACACAGAATATTGGTGCATCCTAACAGGCATTTTGCTTGGCATGAGATCTGAATGCTTTGGTGAACTGGATGTACATCAAATGCTCATGGCATAACCCTTCGTGATAAGACACTGCTTGCATACTTACCTATCTCTGGCACTCACATTGTCTTTTAACTTAGCAAAGACAATCACTACCAAAGGTTACCAGGCCATATTTGCAGCCAAGTTGTCCCAGAAACAATCTTTTCCTCTGTCTCTGTCTCTCTTTAAGTATGTGTGTGTGCCTGTTCTTGTGAGTGCAGGCACAAACATGCATATGGAACTCAGATCAGCCCTTTCCTTTCTACCTTGAGATAGGGCGTCCTCACAGCTGTGCTGGCCAGGCTAGCTGTCCCATGAGCATCAGGAGACGTTCCTGCCTTCATCTCCCAACTCCCCTTGAGACAGTGTTGGAACTGCAGATGTTTGTACTACTACATCTGTCTTTTAAAAGCTGAATTAAACTTTTAAGAGTTGAATATGTGCCTCAGTCTTTCATAGCCATAAACCATAGCCCTTTCCTGGCCACCCAAATAAATAAGTGAAAAGGCTTACGTGGCTACTAGGGATCTAATCCCAGGTCATCAGGTTTTGGGGTGAGTGCTACTACTCACTGAGCTACTTCCATAAAACTGGAACTTGCAGCAGGCTCTGAAAGGGACCCCTCAACCATCCAAAGTTCTGCAAAGTTCAAGGCTCAGATCAAGGACATGGTGTCATCTCTGGTATACTGAGTGCCTGGACACTCAGGTCCTCCCCTGACATTGTCCAACAAGCTGGGTGCTGCAGGTAGGAGATGCCTTATTAGGAAGGTATTTAACCCAGCACCATGCAGTTCCCAGTATGCTAACGACCAAGGCTTGTTCATCTCTCCTCTCTTCTTTGACACAATGAGATGAGAGGCACCTTCTTCAGAAACACCCAAGGGGACCTAGAGAAAAGATCCCCAGATGTGGGCATGGGGAAACACCAACCTGACACTGGTTCCCTTGTGGACCAGAACCCAACATGTGGACATGTGAGATCAGTAGTGGCTTCCCATTGCCTTTGAAAACTGGACTCACTGGTAAGAACTTTCTGGGGAGCTGCAGAACTGCACAGTCAGCTCCTCTGACCTTTTGCTAGTGTCCCTGACATTTACTACGCCTGGCTCTGCTGACCCCTGATGTAAAAGTCTATTTCCAACCTTTAAAGTCAAATGCCTAGAACAGCTTCTGTTTTCCCTACTCTGTCTTGCCAGATACAGCCTGAATTAGAGACCTCTGCTCCCATTCTCAGGTCCGATCCAGTTTTCCCTGGGTGCCGTGAGTGTTGACCTGTGTCAAATTCCTGCAGAGCTGAATAGTGAAGCGCCAAGTCAGAATATCTGAGCCCTGTGTTCCCTCCCTGCTGAGTCACAGATCCATTAAATCATTTTCCCTGTCACCTGCCTCTTTCCACATGGAGACCCACACAGAGTTCCAAAGAAAATTGCCCACACCCTGCCCTTCAACCCTCAGGTAGTGAGGTAGCTCTCTATGATTGCTTCCTTTGGGATACTGACCTAGTCTTTGTCTCTCCCCTAAACCCTGCCATGCCTTCAAAAATGTCCTTTATTGAACCTTTCTCGAATGAACCCAATTCAATGGAACTGTGACAGCTATTTACTATCAGATCCTGGCTGATACATGGTTCCATTACTCCATAAGAGTCTCTGCCCAGGCTTACAGGATCTACCCAAAGGGTTTGAGATGTCTTAGTATTCAGTATCAACAAAAATGACTAGGTGATTGAAGAACACTTCTAGTGTCAAGTGAAAAGACAAACAGAATAAATGAACTAAGGAAAAGAAACACATGGGAGACTAATGAGGACTTCAACATCCATAACCAAAACAATGAACCTCATAATGTTTTTTTTTTGTTTTTTGTTTTTTGTTTTTTTGTTTTTGTTTTTTTTTTTGGTTTTTCGATACAGGGTTTCTCTGTGGCTTTGGAGCCCGTCCTGGAACTAGCTCTTGTAGACCAGGCTGGCCTCGAACTCCCAGAGATCCGCCTGCCTCTGCCTCCCGAGTGCTGGGATTAAAGGCGTGCGCCACAAGAAGCTGCATCCATCAAATAAAGATAGACTCTGAACAACCCTGAAAGAAAGGGTGGGAGGAATTGAAGAGAAGAGAGGATAGGATGCGATAAGAATCAGATCATGGAAATTCAAATAGCTAATTTTTTTTTTTTTTTTTGGATTTTTCGAGACAGGGTTTCTCCATAGCTTTTTTGGTTCCTGTCCTGGAACTAGCTCTTGTAGACCAGGCTGGCCTCGAACTCACAGAGATCCGCCTGCCTCTGCCTCCCGAGTGCTGGGATTAAAGGCGTGCGCCACCACCGCCCGGCAATAGCTAATTTTTTTAAAATGTAATAAAATTATGGTCATATTGCATTGTGTGTATGAAGTTCTCAAAGAATTAATAAACTATTATATATGAATATGCTCATTATCAGGGCAAAAAATCCCTAGGAGATAGAATAAAAAGACAATGAAATGGAAAATAGAATGGGAAGGATAGAAAATATCAAGACCATTTCAGATGATTCAATATCCATATAATAGGCAGCCTCCAAAATGTAAAGAACTGGAGATAACGATCCATAAATGGAAGGGCGAGTATCTCCACATGGAAAGAACCAGCCAAGATCCAGGACTATGGGTGAACAATATGGGCCATCATCAGTGCAGCTTACAACAATATGTTCAAATATATCATGTCAAAATGTAGTATAATAACATTCAGAACACCAGTGACAGATACTGAGAAACTTCAAGGCAAAAAAGTAAGATTCATAACAAAGGATTGGAAATCAGAATGGCATTGGTCTTATCAATTATACCTCTTGAAGGTAATAGATACCTTGGAAATTCTGAAAGCAAATGATCTTCAACTTAGAAACCTATATTCGGCTACACCCTTGGTGACATTTTTAGGATCCTAAATACATAACATCCCATGCACTTGTCTAATAAACATCAGAAGGACATTCAGTAAAAGAAAGGAGCAAGCCTGGCGGTGGTGGCACACACCTTTAATTCCAGCACTCGGGAGGCAGAGGCAGACGGATCTCTGTGAGTTGGAGACCAGCCTGGTTTACAAGAGCTAGTTCCAGGACAGGCTCCAAAGCCACAGAGAAACCCTGTCTTGAAAAACAAAAATAAATAAATAAATAAACACACAAATACATAAATAAAGGAACATACTAAGAAAGCAAAAAATATTGGACCCAGAAAACAATGGATGTCATATAAGGCAACAGGGAGAGAAAAAAAGAATTCCTGGACGACACTGTATGCCTGATCCGGAGGGCAATTTGTTGGACTTTGAACAAAATGGAAAGCTCTAGGAAGGAGGATTGGTTTAATTGTGTATTTGCAGCCTGGTATTAACAAGTTTAAGCAAATTTGAAAAAGGAAGTATGCGCCAAAGGTGCCCACCTAATCCATGAAGCTTTTTTTCTTTACATTTTTGGTTTTTTGGGACAGGGTATTTCTGTATCTTTGCTGTCTGTCCTGGAACTCGCTCTTGTAGACCAGGCTGGCCACAAACTCACAGAGATCCGCCTGCCTCTGCTTCCCAAGTGCTGGGATTAAAGGCGTGCGCCACCACTGCCTGGCTCCAAGAAACTTTTTGATGTTAGAGTAAACCTAAAGGGCAAGTTGAAGCACACTAAGTGTGAGAACGGTTTATTCCAGACAAAGTAAAGGCCCATGAAGATGGCTTAATGGGAACTAGCTGCACAAGCCTGATGACCTGGATCCCACCCCAGGAACCCACAGAAAAAGCTGGATGTGGTGACATGCATTTACAGGGAAGCAGACACAAGAATTGCCCAGCACTTCACCAATCAGCTACACAGCACAGCAGCAGAGAATGCGTGCCTCAACATGATAGAAGGGGAGAACCATCTCCCAACGGTTGCCCTATGACCTTCATATGCATGGTATGACACGTCACATCTGCACCTGCACTCCCTCCCCACCTCCAGAACTAATTTTAGATTTAGTTGCGTGTATGAGGGTAGGTGGTTGTGCCAGAATGCAGTTGAGGTGCCTGTTGAAGGGAGAAGAGGATGTCAGATCTCCTGAAGTTGGAGCAACAGGAGGCTGCGAGCCACCCAACAGCTCTCTAGTACCACAAAATTAATTTTAAAGATCACTAATATATGAAAGAAACTAATGACAGAAGTAAAAAACTGAAAACTCCTAAGCTAAGTTTACATGTAAAGGGCAGAGCACACACAGGAAAAGCCACAATCCACAAGTGCAGAAGGCAGGGAGTATAACATGACACATAAAAGGGTATGACTCTCATGGCCACAAGCCTTTGCGCTTCTAACTTTTCCCAGATCCTAGGCCCATGTCCACCTTCAGAAGTAATCTCACTAAGTGTTCTCTGTTTCTACTACTATGCTTGCATCCTTACTCCAGTTCTGTGCTCTGAGACACTGAGACACAAGAACCTGGACATTTCAGCAGTGCCTTCCAGACTCTTAGCTATGCCTATCCCAAAAATGGTGTCCGAGGCTATATGCTTTTACATACTAAGGAGGCAAATATAATTTATCATTGTATTCTAAATATTTATCCTTATGCCCACAAATAAATGTGGCTCTCACTTCCTCATCAATGAAGCTTCCTTTTGCAGCAGATGGAGACCATCACAGAGACTCACAGCTGATTAAGATGCTGAGAAAAACTGACCATAGGGTGTCTAGCCCCAGCTGATACATCTAACAACACACTCCCTACAGCTAAGGTTCAGGGAACATTGTAGACGAGGAAGCAGAAAAAAAAAATGAAAGAGTCAGAGGACCAGGAAATCCGCTGTGAGACTGTGTCCTTGATATATAACAGGAAAGCTGCACCTACGAAATCTCAAAAATATGGATCTGGTATTCTGGGAGTCCAAGGTGACTCCAGAAGACAGCTTAAAGGCAATGATTTAAGTCTGTGCCTTCGGCCAAAGTCAAGGAGTCAGATGGACACAAAATGAAGGGAGAGGTGTCAGTTTCTGTCCTGTTGTAGTTACCCTATGGTTCCAGGCATGGAGTCAATGCTTTTAGCAAAAGCAGCTTTTACATGTCTATTTCATTCTGACCTCTGGGGCTGCACAGAAATAAATTGCCGTTATTTTAGCCATTGTTTGTGCATATTTATTCTAGAAGCAATAGGAGAGTGATACATATAAACTTGTGTAGTAATAGGAGCAGCGGGGCTGCTTCCCACCACCTGGCTAGCTTTATATCCGAAATAATTACACGGAAACTGTATTCTTTTAAACACTGCCCGGCCCATTAGTTCCAGCCTCTTATTGGCTAGCTCTTACATATTGATCTAACCCATTTCTAATATTCTGTGTAGCACCAAAATTGAAATGGTTCCTTTTTTCTTTTATAATAGGGTTTCATGTCACCCAGCAATTCCGAGTCATTCAGGAAAGTGGGCTGTTCTAGTTTGTTTTCTGTTGTGATAAAAAACACCATGACCAGGGGCTGGTGAGATGGTTCAGTGTTGAGATGGCTTAAGTGCACTTGCTCTGGCAGAGGACTCGGGTTGATTCCTAGAAATCACATAACAGCTCACAACCAGTTGCAACTCCAGTTCCAAGGGCTCCAACACTGTCTTCTTACCTTTATGAGTACCAGGCATGCTTGTGGTGCACAGGTAAAAACACTCGCATATATCAAAATAAAGATATATAAATCTTCTTTAAAAGCAGTTTGGGGTAAAAGGGGTTATTTGGCTTATACATCAAGATTATAATCTGCAATGAAGGGAACTCAGGGCAGAAACTGAAGCATAAACCACAGAGGAGCTTACTGCCTTGCTCTACATGACTTGCTCAGTTTGCTTTTCCTTTTTTTCTTTTGTGTGGAGGGGGTGGTTGTTATTATTTGGGGGTTTGTTTGTTTGCTTTTTAGAGACAGGATTTCTCTGTGTAGTACTGGCTGTCTTGGAACTCACTCTGTAGAAAATGCTTTTATGTGTGTACATATAAGTTCTGTGTAGAGTACTATATGCAGAGAGCATATGTGTACATATGTGTTCTTTCATGTGTGTGTGTTAAACAAAACTGAAATAATAGAAAAAGTGTGTGTGTGTGTGTGTGTGTGTGTGTCTGCATGTGTTCCATGGATGTAAGGACAGTTTGACATATAGAAATTGCGGGTACAGCTTTTGACAGGCTCTAGGTTTAATCCTTGGGACCAAAACAGAAAGAGAGAAAAAGAATATTATTTATTTGACTGATCTTGGTAATACAATGCCTATAATTCTTGTGTCTGAGAAGGAGAAGTGGAAAGAGCAGGAGTTCAAAATTATACCAGGCTAGATAGGTGTTAGAAACCAGCCTGGGTTATATGAAACACTGTCTCAAAAAATCAAAACCTATATACAAATCAATAAATATGATGCATCACATAAATAGAATGAAGGATAAAAAAATCATACAACCATCTCAAAAAATACAGAAAACTGCTGGATGGTGGTGGCAAACACCTCTAATCCCAGCACTTGGGAGGTAGAGGCAGGAGGATCTCTGTGAGTTTGAGGCCAGCCTGGTCTACAGAGCAAGTTCCAGGACAGCCAGGGCCATACAAAGAAACCCTGTCTCAAAAAACTAACAAAAACATGTGGAGAAAACATTCAACAAAATTCAACATCCCTTGAGGATAAGAATAGTAAACGAACCATTGGAAAACCAATAGCTAACATCATATTGGATGGAAGGAAACTGAAAATAGTTCCTTTGAGATCAGGAACAAAATAAGGCTGGGCCAGGCACACTGTGATCATACCATATTGTCTTAGAAATTTTAGCCAGAGCAATTAGGCAAGAAAAAGAAATAAAATGCATATAAATAAGAAATGGAAAAATGGGCTGGAGAGATGGCTTAGTAGTTAAGAGCACTGACTGCTCTTCCAGAGGACCCAGGTTCAAGTCCCAGAACTCACATGGCAGTTCAGCATGGTTAGTAACTACAGTTCCAGGTGTTCCAGTGCCCTTTTCTGGCCTCCATCATCATTGCATGCATGCAGCACACAGACAAACACAGAAAACATAACTTTTAAAGGTGATGTCAAATTAACATTTTGCTGATGACTTGATAGCATAGATCGAAAAACCTAGACTCCACACACACACACACACAAAAATTAGAACCAATAAATGAATTCAGTAAAGTAGCAGGATACAAAATCAACATACATATTAGTACTTTTTCTGTACACCAACAATGAATTTTAAAATAAAGAAATCATGAATGCAGACCAGTGGAATGGCTCAGCAGGTAAAAGCACTTGTACCACAACCCTGATGATTTGACTTTGATCCCCAGAATGTATGTAAAGGTAAAAGGAGAGAGAACTGACTCCACAAAGAGTGTCCCCCCACATCATACAGTACAATAATAATAATAATAAATAAAATTAAATTCAAAAATAAGGCCTCTCTCTTCTTGTCCCACCCAGCTTGCATCCAGAACCCTTCTTCCTTCTGCCCCCTCTCCTCTTTGGGCACATAACACCATCCAGCTCAGTCTGTCTGGCGCTGGGGGCAAATCCTCAGGGCAAGTAGGCAGAGGAGACTTCCTTTGTTTCACTGGCCTGCCTGCAACAAGCAAGGAAAGACATCACTGGAACACCAGGAGAGCTATCACTGCAGAGAGCCATCACTGGGAAGGTACATCAGTAGGCAAGGAGACCTGATCCGGTAAAAGAAGATCCATAGGGGAGCATTCGGAGAAAGAGATGGGCAGGCGCCAATGCAAGAATTCACCTAACAATCTGAAAAACTATATGAAACCACCAGAACCCAGCGACCTCACAACAGGAGGACATGAACACCTTAATCATGAAGAAGTAGATAAAATTGACTTTATGAAAGTGATTGACGCCCTTAAACAACAGGTAAAAAATGCCCTTATAGAAATGGATGAGAAGTATAACAGAAAGTTTGAAGAATTGAGTAAATCAGTGAATGATACCCTAGGAAACCAAGGAAAAACAATCAAACAGATAATGGAAACAGTACAAGACTTAAAAACTGAAATGGAGGCAAAGAAGAAAACACAAACAGAAGGCCAGCTGGACAGGGAAAATCTAGGTAAACGAATAGAGACTACAGAAGCAAGCATAACCAACAGAATACAAGAGATAGAAGAAAGAATCTCAGATTCTGAAGATACCATAGAGAAAATAAACACGCTGGTCAAAGAAAACAGCAAGGCCAACAAATTCTCATCACAAAACATGCAGGAAATATGGGACACAATAAAAAGACCAAACCTAAGAATAATAGGAATAGAAGAAGGAGAAGAAGCGCAGCTCAACGGTCCAGAAAATATATTTAATAAAATTATAGAAGAAAACTTTCCCAACCTAAAGAAAGATATACCTATGAAGGTTCAAGAAGCATACAGAACACCGAATAGGCTGGATCAAAAAAAAACATCCTCTCGCCATATAATAATCAAAACACAAAGCATACAGAATAAAGAAAGAATACTAAGAGCAGCAAAGGAAAAAGGCCAAGTTACTTATAAAGGTAAACCTATCAGACTTACACCTGACTTCTCTATGGAAACCATGAAAGCCAGAAGGTCCTGGATAGATGTACTGCAGAAACTAAGAGACCATGGATGCAAGCCCAGACTACTATACCCAGCCAAGCTTTCGTTCACTATAAATGGAGAAAACAAAATTTTCCAGGATAAAAACAAATTTAAACAATACGTAGCCACAAATCCAGCCTTACAGAAAGTAATAGAAGGAAAATCACTAACCAAGGAGTCCAACAATGACCACAATATCTCAGAGAACTAGAGACCCTTCACCAGCGCAACACAAAGAAGGGGAACACACAAAATTTACAACTTAAAAAATGACCGGAACTAACAACCACTGGTCATTAATATCACTTAATGTCAATGGACTCAACTCTCCTATAAAAAGGCACAGACTAACAGATTGGATACGAAAACAGGATCCAACATTCTGCTGTTTACAAGAAACACACCTCAACCACAAAGACAGGCACCTACTCAGAGTAAAGGGTTGGGATAAGGCTTATCAAGTAAATGGACCTAAGAAACAAGCAGGGGTGGCCATACTAATTTCTAACAAAGTTGACTTCAAACTTAAATCAATCAGGAGAGATGGAAAGGGACATTTTCTACTCATAACAGGAACAATTCATCAGGATGAAGTCTCAATCCTGAATATCTATGCCCCTAATATAAAAGCACCCACGTACGTAAAAGAAACATTGTTAAAACTCAAGGCAGCCATCAAACCGCACACATTAATAGTAGGAGACTTTAATACTCCTCTCTCACCAATGGACAGGTCAATTAGACAGAAACCTAACAGAGAAATAAGAGAATTAATGGAGGTAATGAATCAAATGGACTTAACAGACATCTATAGAATATTCCACCCAAATAGGAAAGAATATACCTTCTTCTCTGCAGCTCATGGAACCTTCTCAAAAATCGACCACATACTCGGTAACAAAGCAAACATCCACAGTTACAAAAAAATATTAATAACCACCTGTATCTTATCAGATCACCATGGATTAAAGCTAGAATTCAGCAACAATGCTACCCCCAGAAAGCCTACAAACTCATGGAAACTGAATAGTCAACTACTGAACCATACCTGGATTAAGGAAGAAATAAAGAAAGAAATTAAACTCTTCCTTGAAGACAATGAAAATAAAGAAACAACATACTCAAACCTATGGGACACTATGAAAGCAGTCCTGAGAGGAAAGTTCATAGCACTAACTGCCCACTTAAAGAAAACAGAGAAAGCACACATTGGAGACTTAACAGCCCACCTGAAAGCTCTAGAAAAAAAAGAAGCAGACTCACCTAGAAGGGGTAGAAGACTGAAAATAATCAAACTGAGGGCTGAAATCAACAAAATAGAAACACAGAAAACAATTGAAAGAATCAATGAATCAAAAAGCTGGTTCCTGGAGAAAATCAACAAGATTGATAAACCCCTATCCAAACTAATCAAACGGCAGAGAGAGAATTTGCAAATTAATAAGATCAGAAATGAAAAGGGGGACATAACCACAGACACAGAGGAAATTCAGAGAATCATTAGATCTTACTACAAAAGCCTGTATGCCACAAAACTGGAAAATGTAAAAGAAATGGACGCTTTTTTAGATAAATACCACATACCAAAGTTAAACCAGGACCAGGTGAACAACCTAAATAGACCTGTTAGTCGTGAAGAATTAGAAGCTGTTATCAAAAACCTCCCTTCCAAAAAAAGTCCAGGACCAGATGGTTTCAATGCAGAATTCTACCAGAACTTCCAAGAAGACCTAATACCTATTCTCCTTAATGTATTTCACAATATAGAAACAGAAGAGTCATTGCCAAATTCCTTTTATGAAGCTACAGTAACTCTGATACCAAAACCACACAAAGACCCAACCAAGAAAGAGAATTACAGGCCAATCTCACTCATGAACATCGACGCAAAAATCCTCAACAAAATTCTGGCAAACCGAATCCAAGAACACATTAGAAAAATTATCCATTATGATCAAGTAGGCTTCATACCAGAGATGCAGGGCTGGTTTAACATACGCAAATCTATCAATGTAATCCATCATATAAATAAACTGAAAGAAAAAAAACATATGATCATTTCATTAGATGCTGAAAAAGCATTTGACAAAATTCAACATCCCTTTATGATAAAAGTCTTGGAGAGATTAGGGATACAAGGGTCATACCTAAATATAATTAAAGCTATATACAGCAAGCCGACAGCTAATATCAAATTAAATGGAGAGAAACTTAAAGCCATCCCACTAAAATCAGGAACACGCCAAGGCTGTCCACTCTCTCCATACCTCTTCAATATAGTTCTCGAAGTTTTAGCAATAGCAATAAGACAACATAAGGGGATAAAGGGGATTCAAATTGGAAAGGAAGAAGTTAAACTTGCATTATTTGCAGATGATATGATAGTGTACATGAGCGACCCCAAAAACTCCTCCAAAGAACTCCTACAGCTGATAAACGCCTTTAGTAATGTGGCAGGATACAAGATCAACTCCAAAAAATCAGTCGCCCTCTTATACACAAAGGATCTGGAAGCAGAGAGAGAAATAAGAGAATCATCACCTTTCACGATAGCCACAAACAGCATAAAATATCTTGGGGTAACTCTAACCAAGGAAGTGAAAGATCTATTTGACAAAAACTTTAAGGCATTGAAGAAAGAAATTGAAGAGGATACCAGAAAATGGAAGGATCTCCCTTGCTCTTGGATTGGGAGAATCAACATAGTAAAAATGGCAATTCTACCAAGGGCAATTTATAGATTCAATGCAATCCCCATTAAAATCCCATCAAAATTCTTCACAGATCTTGAAAGGACAATAATCAACTTTATATGGAGAAACAAAAAACCCAGGATAGCCAAAACAATCTTATACAATAAAGGAACTTCTGGAGGCATTACCATCCCTGACTTCAAACTCTATTACAGAGCTACAGTAATGAAAACAGCGTGGTACTGGCATAAAAACAGAGAAGTCGACCAATGGAATCGTATAGAAGACCCGGATTTTAACCCACAAACCTATGAACAACTGATTTTCGATAAAGGAGCTAAAAGTATACAATGGAAGAAAGAAAGCATCTTTAACAAATGGTGCTGGCACAATTGGATGTCAACCTGTAGAAGAATGAAAATAGACCCATATCTATCACCATGCACAAAACTCAAGTCCAAATGGATCAAAGACCTCAATATCAATCTGAACACACTGAACCTGATAGAAGAGAAAATGGGAAGTACCCTACAACATATGGGCACAGGAGATCGCTTCCTATGTATAACCCCAGCAGCACAGACATTAAGGGCAACATTGAATAAATGGGACCTCCTGAAACTGAGAAGCTTCTGTAAAGCAAAGGACACTGTCATTAAGACAAAAAGGCAGCCTACTGACTGGGAGAAGATCTTCACCAACCCCGCAACAGACAAAGGTCTGATCTCCAAAATATATAAAGAACTCAAGAAACTAGACTTTAAAAGGATAATTAACCCAATTAAAAAATGGGGCACTGAACTGAACAGAGAATTCTCAACAGAAGAAGTTAAAATGGCCAAAAGATACTTAAGGTCATGCTCAACCTCCTTAGCGATCAGAGAAATGCAAATCAAAACAACTTTGAGATATCATCTTACACCTGTCAGAATGGCTAAAATCAAAAACACCAAGGATAGTCTTTGCTGGAGAGGTTGTGGAGAAAGGGGTACCCTCATCCATTGCTGGTGGGACTGCAAACTTGTGCAACCACTTTGGAAATCAGTGTGGCGGTTTCTCAGAAAAATTGGGATCAACCTACCCCTGGACCCAGCAATACCACTCTTGGGAATATACCCAAGAGATGCCCTATCATATGACAAAAGCATTTGTCCAACTATGTTCATAGCAGCATTATTTGTAATAGCCAGAACCTTGAAGCAACCTAGATGCCCTTCAATGGAAGAATGGATGAAGAAAGTGTGGAATATATACACATTAGAGTACTACTCTGCGGTAAAAAACAATGACTTCTCGAATTTTGCGTGCAAATGGATGGAAATAGAAAATACGATCCTGAGTGAGGTAACCCAGACCCAAAAAGAAGAACATGGGATGTACTCACTCATAATTGGTTTCTAGCCATGGATAGGGGCCACTGAGTCTATAATTTGTGATCCTAAAGAAGCTAAACAAGAGGGTAAACCCAAGGAAAAACATATAGATATCCTCCCAGCTATGGGAAATAGACATGACTGATGGGCAAAAAATTGGAATCTTGGGGGTGGGGTGGGATGGGGATGAGGGGTGATGGGGAGAGAAAAGTGTGAAGGAGAAGATGAGGGGAACTGGGGGAATCGGGGTGATTGGGGATAAAGGAAGGTTGGATAGGGGAGCAGGGAAACTCATACCTTAGGTAAGGGAGCCACCTAAGGGTTGGCAAGAGACTTGAACTTGGAATGGCTACCAGATGCCCAGGGCAATGTCCCCAGTTAGTTCATTGGGGCACCTGAGGATAGGGAACCTGAAATGAACCTATCCTATAATCATACTGATGAATATCTTGCATATCGCCATAGAACCTTCATCTAGCGATGGATGGAGATAGAGCCAGAGACCCACACTGGAGCACCGGACTGAGCTCCCAAGGTTATAATGAGGAGCAGAAGGAGAGAGAACATGAACAAGGAAGTCAGGACCATGAGGGGTGCACCCAACCACTGAGACAGTGGGGCCGATCTATTGGGAGCTCACCAAGGCCAGCTGGACTGCTACTGAAAAAACATGAAATAAAACCGGACTCTCTGAATGTGGCGGACAATGAGAGCTGACGAGAGGCCAACGAGAATGGCACAGGAACTTTCATCTGGCGATAGATCGAGAGAGAGAGACAGAGACCCAATTTGGAGCAACGGTCTGAGCTCTTAAGGTCCAAATGAGGAGCAGAAGGAGGGAGAACATGAGCAAGGAAATCAGGACCACGAGGCGTGCACCCACCCACTGTGACAGTGGAACTGATCTATTGGGAGCTCTCCAAGGCCAGCTGGACTGGGACTGAATAAGCATGGGTTGAAACTGGACTCTCTGAACATGGCGGACAATGAAGGCTGATGAGAAGCCAAGGACAATGGCACTAGGTCTCGATCCTAATACATGAACTGGCTTTGTGGGAGCTTAGCCTGTTTGGATGCTCACCTTCCTGGGCCTGGATGGAAGTGGGAGGACCTTGGTCTTCCTGTAGGGCAGGGAATTTGGACTGCTCTTCAGTATCGAGAGGGAGGGGGAATGGACTGGGGGGAGGAGAAGAGGAGTGGGGATGGGGGAGGGGAGTGGGGGGAGGGGGCAATGTGTGGGAGGAGGGGGAGGGGAATGGGAAACGGGGAGCAGTTGGAAATTTTAATTAAAAAAGAATAAAAATAAATAAATAAATAAATAAATAAATTCAAAAATAATATGCATAGACTAAAGACAACCAACTTAGATGTATGTATTGCATTCCCACATATGAACATGTACAAACATATAAAGCACACACCCACACACACACATGAAATCACAAATGAAATCCTATTCATAATAGCCACAAAAGAAAATAAAACACATAGGAATAAATTTAACCAAGGAAGTAAAAGACTTCTATAATGAAAAACACAAGGGCCAAGCTTGGTGGTATATACCTATTGTCTGAGCACTTGGAAGGAAGGGGCAGGCAGATCTCTAAGTTTGAGGCTAGCCTGGTCTCTACATAGTGAGTTCCAGGGCAGTCAGAACAACAATGTGAGACACTTTGTCAAAAAAAAAAAAAAAAAAAGAAAAGAAAAGAAAAGAAAAGAAAGAAAAAAACAACAATCAGACACAGAGATCTGGGTATAGAATAGGGGACATAAAAATAAATTCATGCATTTACTGTCAACTGATTCTCAACAAAGCTACGAAAAATAGACATTAAGGAAAAGTGGCCATAAAAGATGCCTGAAACTTTCCCTATCTCCCACCTTGGGCAGACATAAAAATGAATTAGTCACCTTATGTAAAACCAGAAACTCCAAAACTATCAGGGGAAACATTTTAAAATTTTTGATGTAGGTGATTTCCTTGGCAGAATTCAAAAAGCACAGGAAATAAAAAGATTGAACAAATAGGATTGTGTGAAATTAAAAGGCTTTGCATGCCCAACGAAACAATGAACAGAGCAATAAGAAATCTACAAAATGAGAGAAAAGCTTTGACAGCTATTCATCTGACAGAGGGTTTAATATCCAGATATACAAACATCCAGGCAAGTAAATAATCCAATAAAAATGGGCAAATGATCTGAACAAATATTTTTTAAAAGAAATACTAGGACTAGAGAGATGACTCAGCTGTTGTACTGACTGGTTTGTGTGTCTCCTTGACACACACTAGAGTCACCAGAGAGGAAGGAGCTCAATTGAAGAAATGCCTCCATGAGATCCAGCTGTAGAGCATTTTCTCAGTGATCATTGAGGGAGATCCCAGTCCATGGTGTGTGGTACCATCTGTGGGATGATGGCCCTGGGTGCTATAAGAAAACAGGCTGAGTAAGTCGTGGGAAGCAAATCAGTAAGCAGCACCCCTCCATGGCCTCTGCATCAGCTTCTGCCTCCAGGATCCTGCCCTGATTGAATTCCTGTTCTGACTTCCTTCTGTGATGAAGAGCAATATAAAGCCATAAGCCAAATATACCAGTTCCTCCAACTTGCTTTTTGGACATGGTGTTTCATTGCACCAATAGAAACCCTAAGACAGTAGTAGTTAAGAGGGCTTACTGATCTTCCAGAGGACCTGGGTTTAATTCCCAAGCCCCACAGGGTGACTCACAACTATTTGTAGCTCCAGTTCCAGGGATCAAATACCCTCTTCTAGCCTCCATGGGTACTGCATACATACTGTGCACAAATACACATGCAGATCCACGGGCAGTAGGCAGAGAGAGTGAGAGAGACTCTAGGCCTGGCATGTCTGGTGACACACTTCTTTCCACAAGGCTATGCCTTCTCCTTTCAAATAGTGACACTTCCTGGTGATCAAACATTCAAATATATGAGCCTGTGGAACCATTCTTATCCAAACCACTACAGCCTGAAAGTAGAGAAGTAGGGAGGGTAGTTCCAGGGAGGTAAGAGTAGAAAGATAAATGTGATCTATGATCAAGGTATGCATGCATGTATGAAAAGTGTACAATTAATTTATATAAGTTATGTGTGTTAAAAATGAAAAATGTGTATGCATACAAAGTGGGTACATACATACCAAAAGTTGACAAGGATTGAGACCAAATTGCTAAATGTTGTTACCACTGAGTACTCAGTAGTAAGAATCAAAGGGAAATTAAAGTCCTTATTTCAGAACTTTTCCCATCCAGAATACATAACGTATAAAGTGAGAAGAGCTTATTTTCCAGCTTGTATAACATCACATACAAACGTAAGTGTCTGAAAAACCTATAGACTAACTGCAGCAGCTGATGTCGAAGACATGTGACAGTGACATTGCTAAGAAAATCTGTCAACTCCCATTAGTAATTCACATGCCAGGAAACGTGCTTCAGTAGTGTGTTGAAGTCATTCCCACAAGTCCCCCAGTCTTGTTCGCTTTCATTCTTATTTTATCCTAAAGTCTATGAGGTCCTTCTACTGTGATGTATGGTGCCTAGCCTCTGGTTCCTAGGAGGCATTCAAAAAGGGCAATCAGTTCCCTCTTTTGTCCATTAGGTGGGAGAAGAAAGCTCTAGAAGACCCTACCAGCCAAAACACAAGCTGGAGAGCAAACTGTTGATGCAGTTGAAAGACCCGGAAGTCATCCCAGTCCACTTGGTGAGATGCATGCTAATATTTTTTTTTCTAGGGCAAAAACTGTTTTCACATAGAAGTCTTGTCTCAAAAAACAAAAAAAGAAAGAAAGGAAGAAAGAGAGAACGAAAAGAAACAAAACCAAAAAGCAAATAAAAAAAAAAAAGCTGTTTTCCGAGAGTTTTATAGTAAAAACTAAAGTTGAAACACAAAATGTTTCAATACCTGACAATACCTGAAACCAGGACATTTTTTAAGTTTAACGGTTCTGCAGTTGAGGGTTGGGGAGATGGTTCAACTGAAAGGGCTTGCTCTGAAAACATGGTGACCTCAGTTCAGACCACCAGAGCCCATGTAAAAAGCTGGGTGTGGGGGCAGTATAAATTCTTTGGTCTGCCTCAGACTCCCAATTCCTCCGATGTTGGAGTTTGCACTTTAATGTCCCCAAACGTTCATGTTTATGAGGCATGATCCTCAGGGAAGCGGTGGAAACTCTAACTGGGGTCTACAGGGAATGTGACCTAGAAGGGGCTAATAGGACCCTGGCCGCTTCCTTTTCTCTCTGCTTCCCTCCACCCTTTCAGTTTTTTGAGACAAGGTTTCTCTGTGTTGTCCTGGCTGTCCTAGAACTCACTTTGTAGGCCAGGCTGGCCTTCATCAACCTGCCTCTGCCTTCCACGTGCTAGCATTAAAGACATGCACCACCACAGCCAGGCCATGCTCCTTGTCTCTTGGTGTAAGCAGTTTTAGGACCTCATATGCTTCTGCCATGACCAGATGCCTCACTATAGGCCCCAATGAAACAACCTGGACCAAAAAGGACAGGAATATATTAGAATGGACTATACTGGAACCTTCAAAACTAAGAGGTGAGAAAAAACACTGTTCTCTCCCCACCTTTTTTTTTTTAAATTTCAATACCAAGTTTTGCTATTAGCCTAGGCTATCCTTCAGCTTGCCTCAGCACTCCAAGTACTGAGATTACATATGTGAGTCATTCATCTTGTAAAACATTCTCTGGTTTTTCTCTTTAAAAGTAGATCATCTGAGACTGTTGTTCTCAGCCTTCCCAATGCTGTGACCATTTACTACAGTTTCATAATATGGTGACCCACAACCAAAAAATTGTTTCTGTTGCTACTTAATAACTATAATTTGCTACTTTTATGCATCGTAAACATCAGAGACAGAACTAGGAGGAGGATGAAAAAAATCGAAAGTGCTCCCTGGTTAGCGAGTGGGGTCTTCAACAGAGGAATGCTTAGGTGTACTCAGACAACTGATCCAGTGAGGCCAGAGGGTCAAGGATTAGGCACTGAAAAGGCAAATGCACATTAAAGGTATTTGAGATGATGAAAGCTGGGCAAACATGTGCAAGGGTATGAAAGCAAGAGTACGGGGATGATGGTTCAGTGGTTAAAATGCTTGTCGTGCAAACATGAAGACCCCAGTTCAGATCCCCAGAAACCCATATAAATGCTGGTTAGTCATGGCTGTCAACCTCTATTCTACCTCAGAAGGTGGAGATGGGGGACCCCCAAAGTAAGCTTGTTAGCAAGACTAGCCATATTACCAAACTCCGGGTTTGACTGAAAAAAAATTCGCCTTGAAAACTGGAGAGTCATCATGAACTGCTCTTACTGAGGACCTGAGTTTGATTCCCAGCATCAACTTGGAGGCACAGCTATCTGTAACTCCAATTCCAGGGGATCAAAGGTCCTCTTCTGTCCTCTGTGGGGATCAGTCAGGCATGAGGTGCACATGCATTCATTCAGGCAAAACACTCACTCCAACACATAAATCTACAGAAAAAAAAGAGAAAAATTTTTAAAAAATTGCCACAGTGAATACAGTGGGTGAGCAAAGATGGTTCCCAACACCAACCTCCGGCCTTCACAAGCATGCACACATATGCAGCCACACTTAGACAAAAACTCTGTACTCACATGTGCAACATGAAGGGCTTTCTAACAGGCCCAGCATTGCAAACATGGCACCAGCAGATCTTGACACCCCCTTCCCTCCCTCTCCCTTGCTAAACTATAAGATTACATTCCTAAAGCTAGCCCCCAGGTCTATTCCCTTATTTGGCCACTCTCTTTTATGCCTGACTAAAATTCCAAGGTTCACCTATCAAAATTCCTTATTTGGCTACACTGACTAAGACGTCCAAATCAGGACTGATCAACTCACCCTAGCACAGACTTGCCCTTTTCTCCTGTAGAGATGCCTGCTACTATTATCGCACAATCCAGAGGCAGCCTTTTACCTCACTTGTCCCTCCAGGGTAATAAAATCTCCTCTGTGCTGAGACCGTGGTGTCTGAGTGTGTTCTGTACTGACTCCAAGACTCCCTACATCTCTCACACACACACACACACACACACACACACACACACAAAATGGCAAAAGATAAACAAGCTAGAGCGGGGTACACTTGAATATGTGTCACATCGCTTGATCTCTTCTGCTGGGATGGTGTCTGAACTGGGACATAAGCACACAGAAAACGCGCAGCATCATTCCCCTAGGAAAATACTCCTGTCGGATTGGTTACGAATGTGAAGCTGATGACGAAGTGGAACAACCAGAACTCTCATGCTTTCTTGGTGAGAGTATAAGATGCTGAAACTACTCAGGAAAAGAGCTTGGTATTTTATCACAGAGCTGTCCATATGCTCACATGACCTGACAAATCCTACCCCTGGAAATTTACTTGCATGAAATAAATTTAGGCTCAAGTAAAGATTTATTTTGTTCGTGATTGCCAAAACATGGAAGCAACAAATGCTTATCAAGTATTGAGGAGACAATTAAATGCTGGTATATCCAGACAATAAAATATTACTTAGCGATAACAAAGAATGAATTTGGACCAGTGGGGAAGGGACTCTTTAATAATGCAAAGCTGTGAGGTTCATTTGTGCCCCCTCCCCAGACAGGCTTTCTCTGTGTTAAGCGGAAATGTCCTGGAACCAGCTGCGTAGACCAGACTGGCCTCCAAATCCCAGAGATCCACCTGCCTCTGCCTCCCAAGTGATGGCATATGCCACTGTCACCTGGCATGTTTTAGTATGTCTAGTAAGTCTTCACAAGCATAAACAAGTGCTATCATAAACAAAGAATAAAATTTGAGGTACAAAAATGAATCTTTAAAAGCCCATGTACTGTATAAGCTATTTATATAACATTCTAGAAAATACAGAACTATGGCTGTAGAAAACATACTATTATCCAGGTGTGGTACACACACCTTTCATCTTAGCACTTGGAAAGCAGAGGCAGGTAGATCTCTATGACTTCCAGGACAGCCGGGGCTATATAGTGACCCTGTCTCAATAAACAAAAACAGAAAGGGGGCAGGGGAGAAAGCACACTGTTAACTAACAAAGGTATGAGACACCACATGAGCCTAAGTTAGAGATGGAACTCAATGGTAGATCAGTTGCTTAGCATGGAGGAGTCTGAGTTCAGTCACAGTAGCCACCCCCAAACTGGACAAACCAAAGAAAAGACACATTTCATAAAATGAAGATGAAAAGTGCTCAATACCATTAGCTTTCTGGGAACTGTGCAGATTTAAGCTATAACAAGCAGCATGCAATTCCAGCCACAGTGGCTATTACAGAGATAATACTGGCAAGGGTGTGCCGACAAGGAACTCTTGGACACTGTTGATGGGAATGGAAATCAGTCCAGCCAGTATTGAGTATCCTCACAAAATTAAATCTACTGCTTCTAGGTATAGATGCAAAGGAAATGAAGTCAGCAAGCCAAAGAGATATCTGCACAGCAGCATTTACTGAGGTAGTGCTGACAGTTTTATGGTATGGCATCTGTCTAAATGCCCTTTGAGAGTTGTTAAAGAGCGCCAGTGAGGTGGCTCAGCAGATCAAAGTGCTTGCCTACCGAGCCTGAAGACCTGAATCACTGGAGTCTCTGAAGGAGAATGGACTTCTCAAAGTTATCTTCTAAGCTCTACACACACAGGCAAATTTAAAACTACAGAAAAGAGTGCAAGTAGATAAATAAAACACAGCTCAGCCAATAAAGTGTCTGCTACACATGCATGAGAACCTGAGTTTAAATTCCCAGCACCCACATAAAAGCCAGTTGTGGTGACTTGTGCCTACTCTCAGGGAATGGAGACAGACATATCTCTGAAGTTCAATGACTGGCCAGTCCATCCAACCAGTGAGCTCCAGTTTCAGTGAGAAACCCTGTCTCAACAATATAAAGAGTAATAAAGGAAGACCCCTGATGTCAACCTCTTGCCTTCATAGACATATATTTGTGTACAAACATCTACATGAATATGTACACATACCCCCACCACACACATAAAAGTACAGCATATATATGCACACACAATGGGGCATTGTTTAGTCACAAAAAAACAGAATAGTATTTTTGCAAAAACTAGAGGACATCATGTTACACGACACAAGACCGACATGGAAAGTCGAGTACTGTGTATGTGTGTTTCTTATATGTTAAAACTTAAAAAGTCAACCTAAATGTAGAATTATTTAACAGAGGTCGAAAAGGGTGTCTATGTAGAGGGGGGAAGGAGGTTGGGTTTGACCAGTACGTATCATATATATGGATGGAAAGATCACAATGGATCCCATTCATATACACAATATATGTGACTCAAATGTTATTTGATAGGGGCTGAAGGTGGAAAGAGGGTAGAACCCCCTAAGAAGCACAAAGAAATTTTTGCAGGTTATTTATTTAGGTTGTATTAGTGGTTACATATGGGTCTATATTGATCAAACTCAGTACATAATGTAAAAAGTGAATATCATTTACCACAATAAATTTGACTTTTAAATTTTATAAAATTTCTTTTGTGCGTGTTTTGCTTTTATCATCAATGTCTGTGCACCATGTGTGTTCCCAGTGACCAAAGAAGCCAGAAGAGGGTGTTGGACCCCCTGAGACTGAAGTTACAGTTATAAGTCACAATCTGGGTGCTAGAAATTGAACCCAGGTCCTCAGGAAGAGTAGCAAGTGCTTTCAACCACGGAGCCATCTCTCCAAACCCCCAGACTTTAAAATATTAATTCCAGGGACTGGGGCTATATATAGCTCAGTGGTAGAATACTTTCCTATCATGTATGAGGTCCTAGGTTCAGTCTCCAGTATGGCAAAAAAAAAAAAATCTATTGCTTCAGTCAGACATGGTGGCATATGCCTATATCCTAGCATTTTGGGAGGTAGAAATAGGATAACACACTCAGGGGCAGTCTGGGCTACAAAATGGCCTTTCCTCCGCAAACGAAGCAAAACAATCTGACTGGTTCTAAATACTGGCTTTTAGCTAGTGAAGCTAGACAATTTACTCACTCCCCTCTGTGCCTTAGCTTCATCAGCTATTAAATGAGTACAAGACTACTTAATGTGTAGAGTTTTGTCAAGAGGAAACAAATCAGTATCTGAGAAGTGTTCAGATCATCGTGTTCAGACCATTGCCCAGAAGAGTACTTACATACACTGTAATTGTGTGTTTGTGTGGTGTTCCCTCTCCCTCTATACCCTCCCCATGTGTATGTGTGTAGGTAGGCCAGAGGTGAAACTTGGGGATAATTACTCATCCATCTTGTCTTCTGAGACTCCCTCACTGTCATGGAACTCACGAAACAGGCTGGGCTAGCTGGCCAGGAAGTCCCCAGAAATAGATTTACATTAAAAAAAATACGAAAAAGCCCACAGAATGTGATAAGATTGCCTAGATTCTGAGCTCCTTTGTGAATTGGCAGCTACAATGGAGATCATGACTACAGGAAGAACACCTTTGAGAACAGTGGTAGGACATTACATTCAGATGGAAAATTTAAAAAGCTTTCTTTTTGTTTGTTTGTTTGTTTTTCAAGACAGTTTCTCTGTGAAGCTTTGGAACCTGTCCTGGAACTCCCTTTGTAGACCAGGCTGGCCTCAAACTCACAGAGATCCACCTGCCTCTGCCTCCTGTGTGCTGGGATTAAAGGCGTGCGCCACCACCTGACTTAAAGTCATTTTTAATGTATGTCTGTAGGTGCCTGAAGAGACCAGAAGAGGATGTCAGATTCCATGGAGCTGGAGTTACAGCAATGATGGAGGTGTTGGAGCATGAACCCTGGTCGTCTGGAAGAGCAGCAAGTGCCCTTAACCACTGAACTCTCTCTCCAGACCCTAAATAAAGCTTTTTACATAAAAATGGTGCGTGTAGTTCAGAGTTAAAACTTACTTATTCTCTTCTTTTGGATTTTTTGAGACAAGGTTTCTGTGCATATCCCTGACTGTCCTGGAACTTGCTCTGTAGACCATAGCCCAGAGATCCACCTGCCTCTGCTTCCTGAGTGTTGGGATTAAAGGCATGCACCACCACTACCCAACAGAATGCTTTTAAAAATGCTTTAATTTTTTCATCTATTTTGATCATATTCTTTCCCATCCCCCGACTCCTTCCAGATTCTCTCCACCCACCCACCCTCATGTTCTTTCTCAATCTCTCAAAGAGCAAAATAATAACAAAAAATGAAAATCAACACAGGAAAACTAAAATCAGTAAGGCAAACAAAAAAAAAAGTCAAAAACAGTCACTCAAACAAAAGTGTACAGAAAACCCACGAAGCCCATTCTATGTTGGTAAATGACACACGGGCACGGGGCCAGTCCTGGAGCATGAAGTGTAATCCATTGGAGAAAACCGATTTTCCCTTTTGGAACAGGTATCAGTTGCTAATAGCTTCTTGGCCAGTGATGGGACTTTGGGTCCATTTCCCCTTCTTAGTCCTAGAATTTTTGTCTGGTTTCAATCTGTGCAGGTTTTGTGCATTCTGTCGCAGTCTCTGTTAGTTTTGTATATCCACTCTATCTTACAGCTGAGGTTCCACTATTCATATATACTTTAGCTATTCTGTCAATGGCACTTGATTTATACCTTTCAGCTCTTCTGATTAATGTAACAATGAACACTGTCACAAAGGTATCTCAGTTAATGTTTTCTTTTTGGATATATAGCCAGAAGTTGCCTGATCATATGCTAACTCTATGTTTTTCAGGGGAACATTATTTTTTTATTCTTCTCTCATACAATTTACCTCTCCTTCCACTCCTTCCAGTCACCCCTCTCCCCCAGATGCACTCTTCCTCTGTTTCCCTTTAGAAAAGAGCAGTTCTTCCAAGGACATCAACTGAACATGACATAACAAGTTACAATAAGACTAGACACATACTCTCATATCAAGGCTGGATATCAAGGCTTAATAGGAAGAAAAGGACCCTAAGAGCAAGAGTCAAGAGACACCTACACACAACTCCCTCACTTCTAGAATTCTTCCTCCCCTCTTCTGCAGGGCTGTCCTGGCTTCATCTAGTGTTTGGCTATGGGTTTCTGCACCCACTCCAATGTGCTGCTGGAGAAAGTCTCTCTGATGACAACTGAACAAGGCACTGATATATGACTCTAGCAGGATATCATTAGGAATTATTTCATTGACTTTTTTTTGCCAGGTTCTACCCTAGGTCTCTGGGACATCCAGCTTCTGGTTCCTGGCCCTCTAGGCAGTGTCACGGGCTCCCACTTGTGGTGTGGGCCTCAAGTCAGACCAGTCACTGGTTGGCTGCTCCCACAAGCTCTGTTGTCACCTTTAGCCTAGCACATCTTGCAGGTAGGAAAAATTGTAGGTCAAAGGTTTTGTGTCCCAGTCCCAGGGCTAGAAGCTTGTCTGGTTATGCCCACATCAGAAGATGGACAATTCAGGCTCTGTATCTGTCATTACTAAGATTCTTCACTAGGGTCACCCTTGTAGATTCCAGGGAGTTTCCACTGCACTAGGTTTCTACATAAACTCCCCTGCCCTCCAATGCTAGGCCTCTCTCCCTGTACTTTCTTCCTCCACCCCCAACCTGGTTCTTCCTATTGTCATCCTCACCCACCCCCAATCCACCTGTAAAATTTCTTCTATTCCTCTTCTCAGGGAGATCCATGTTTCCCCCCTAGAGCCCTCTTGCTTACTTAGTCTCTTTGGGTCTGGGGATTATAGCATGATTATCTGGGGAACATCTTAGTAACAATTTGTCCTCCACAATTGTTAAGAACCCATTAAGTGAAAAACATTGTATTTCCTGCAGTATCTTGTACCAACTGTCACCAGCAATCACTTCTCAACATTAAAGTCACTTTCTTCTTTACTAAATATTAAGTATTGTTACAAAGGATTAGAAACCAAGGCAAGACTTTCCTTTACAAATTTATCAGTAGTGGCTCATGCCAGTAAATCCCAGCATTTAGGGGACAGAGGCAGATGTATTGCTGGAAGTTCATGGGTAGTTTAGGCTATACAGCAAGTTCACAAAAGTAAGAGGAAAGAAAATTACCTGCAAAATTTAACTTATTTCTTAATATGTTAAGCAATGTGTACAGCAAAAATAGCTTCCTAAATTTTAACATTATAATTCAGGATTTCAAACGACATGTTTAGTTTTCTGGGAATGGGATTTTATCACTCGTCCTATATAATGGATGCAAGTGAATGTCATATCAAATTAAACATGTTTTATACATGTTTATGATAATCTGCAAAGACCAAATATACATTAAGTTATAATCTCAACTACCAAAAAAGCAACAGATTAAGGAGAAATCCAAATATTTGAACAGTAGGTCTATAATTTTTCTTCCATTGTCATACTATTTCAAAAAACTGAATTCCGAAGAGCTAAAGAACACTCTAATAAGCAATTATGAACCAAGGCATGCCTGTGATCCTAGCACCTGGGAAGTGGAGGTGGATACATCAAAGTTCAAGATCAGCCTTGGTCATATAGCAAGTTCCAGGTTAGTGTAGGGCATGTGAAGTCCTGCCTCAAAAACTAAAGGGAGGGAGAGGAAAAGACAGGGAGGTGGAGGGACGGAAGGAGAGAGGGAGTGACTCTAAACCTCAACAGCCAAAACCAGAAAGGTGCTCCAACAACAAAATGAGCAGGTACAAGTCAGGAAACAAGGAAACAAGTCAGGGTCACATTCCTTTTAAGAATCTAAGTGAATCTATGTTGGCTTAATGGAATCTGGCTACCATCTCTCCTGATATCTCTGACGGTTAGGTGTTACAAATAGATAGCATAGGTTTGTAGCATGATTAACACAAACCCAGAAACAGATATTGGGGTTCAACCTGAAAATCAGAAAAGCAAAACAGCCTGCCACTGGCTCTTATCTTGACCTCAGTCCAAAAATAGTGATCCTGTCTCAAGGAATCCTCAGAATGAAACTGACTGAGAGCTGTTTCCTCCAGTCTTATACTCCTCCCTAAGGCTGGGATTAAAGGCATGCACCACTATCAACCCAGTTTCTATGGCAAACTAGTGTGGCTACTGGGATGAAAGGTGTGTGCTACCACTGTCTGGTCCGTAAAGCTGACCAGTGGGGTTGTTTTACTCTCTGATCTTCAGGCGAGCTTTATTTATTAAAATACAAATGAAATACCACTACATAGGTTTCTTTGTATGACATGTAAACCTTAACTCAATTCTGGGTCTACATATGGGCTTTAATGATTATTTTATTAATAGGGAAAGAGAAAAGTTTTAAGTCTTTAAAAGAAAATGTGTAGCCCAGGCTGTCCTTGACCTTGAATCTGACTGTGAGGCTAACCACAACTAGTTTGTCTTTCCTTTTAAAAAAAGTGACAACAATTTAACTTTTATGTAACTATGCTACATTTTACATGTCAATAATTTATACTAAAATGTCAACAGCACACAGAAATAAGATCATCACTTCTTATAATGTGGAAGGAGGAACAGCAGGGAATGAAGCCTCACTGGGCTACAGTGAAGCAGACATCCTAATGAAGGTAATGTTTGTTCACATGTTTTTAGTGACTGACATTCAGTGATGGGTAGGATGAAATGTCCTTATCACTTTTAAGAGAATGACTTTCATAACAATGCTAGGTGTTCTGTTATGTGACAACTATAGAAAACCACAGTCCCTCCAAATCCCACCAGTTATGTAACCAAGTGTTAAAAATGGGTAAGTATGCTTCTGACCTCTAATGCATTCATATGTATGCCCAGGAATAATAGCAACAATCACTCACTATATTTATTATAATTTTAATGAAATCCAATAGAAAAAAATCAGAAGCAAAATTGAAGAAGCTGCTGATATAGAATGCTGCCAGACATTGGAGTTATACTAAGAACCACTATGTGAAAGTCAAGAAGCTGTGAAAAACTTAACATTGGTTATTAGGGTCTGTCTTAGTCATTGTTCTATTGCTGTGAAGAGACGCCATGACTAAAAGACATCATTTAATGAGGGCGTGTTTACAGTTTCAGAGATTTAGTCCATGCTCATCATGGCAGGACGCATGACAGCAGGCATGCTGCTGGAGCAGTAGCTGAGAGCTATATCCTGATCCACAGTAGGGATGGTACAGGAGATACAGGATTGGCATGAGTTTTTTCAAAGAACCAGCCACATTAACATACTTCCTCTGACAAGGCTATACCTTCTAATCCTTCTCAAATAATGCCTCTCCTGGTGACTAAGCATTCAAATACATGAGCCTATGGGGACTGTTCTTATTCAAGCCACCACAGTGCTACCCAAGTGGTCCCACCATGACTGGGCTGTATATTCATACCTTCTGGATTGCAACCTTAGGATATTATGACTTAACATGACAGCTGACCATGGACAATGGTTTTAGAATTCTTAGGATATTATGACTTAACATGACAGCTGACCATGGATGATGGTTTTAGAATTCTTAGGATATTACGACTTAACATGACAGCTGACCATGGACGATGGTTTTAGAATTCTTAGGATATTATGACTTAACATGACAGCTGACCATGGACGATGGTTTTAAAATTCTTAGGATATTATGACTTAACATGACAGCTGACCATTTCCCTCCACAAGCTACAATTTGTCAACATTTTTTGTTTAAATTTATCATATTACATTTACTTCCTATTCTACAAGTATGACTCAATTTCAGTGCCTTGGTTCTATCTTCATGGGTTTGAAGTTGCAATCATCTGTTGTGCTGAACTCTGGGGGAACCTGGTGTTCCCTTTCCTCTGAGCCCTTACTGAATGTCTAAATTTAGGCTTGCTGGATCAGGCAAAGGTGCCCCTTCTTTCTGTGATGATGACTTCTCCGGGCGGCTCTAGTACCTCAGGAATGCCTAGTCACTCTGTAGTGGAGTGCCAAGGGCAGCACAGGAGGCTTACCTTAGCTTTCCTCCACATGGCCTGGTCATCCTGTCAGCCTTTTGGTCATGTTGGAAACTCTCTGTTACCAAGACTTGCCACCTGTTTCTTTATTAGGTGACACTTGTGTGGAAGGGTTTGAGGTCATGCATCTTGACATGTAACACCTAGCTGTATTCACATCTCCCTTCCTTGTCTGGTGGCTGCTAGACATTATATATTTGGCTGTTGCTAGCGAATACAGAGAGACTTTCTGACTTAGCTTTACTTTTCCTGTTCCTGCCTCAAAGCATTCCCATCTTTCTCTAAAAAGATGTTCAAGGGCTGGGGATATAGCTCAATGATTAAGCATTTGCCTAGCAAATATGACTCCCTGGGTTTGAGCCCAGGCATCATCAAGCAAACAACACAAAAAAGGGGAGTTTATTCACAGTACTGGCTAGTTTTATGTCAACCTGACACAAGCTAGTCATCAGAGAGAGAGCCCCAATTGAGAAAATGCCTCCAGAAGATTAGACCTATAGGGCATTATTTAAATTAGTGATTGATTGGGAAGGGCCCACCCCATTGCGGGTGGGAACATTACTGGTCAGGTGGCCCTGGGTTCTATAAGAAAGCAGGCTGATGACAGGCGGTGGTGGCACACACCTTTAACACCAGCACTAGGGAGGCAGAGGCAGGCAAATCTCTGTGAGTTTGGTCTACAGAGCAAATTCCAGGACAGCCAAAGATACACAGAGAAACCCTGTCTCAAAAACTGGGAAAAAAGCAGGCCATTAATAAGTAACATCCCTC
Organism: Chionomys nivalis; assembly: GCF_950005125.1. Lineage (NCBI taxonomy): Eukaryota > Metazoa > Chordata > Mammalia > Rodentia > Cricetidae > Chionomys > Chionomys nivalis. Next base: position 135,551,489 of record NC_080112.1, read on the forward strand.
CATGGCCTCTGCATCAGCTCCTGCCTTCAGTTTGAGTTCCTATCCTCACTGCTTTTGATGATGAACTGTTACACAGAACTGTGAGTGAAATCAACCCTTTCCTTCCCCCACAGTGCATTGGGTCATGTCATTTTATCACAGAAACAGTAGCCCTAAGACATTAACTAAAATATGGTAAATTGGTATGGATCTATTTAAAATATTTAAATGAGTTGGGTGGTGGTGGCAAAAACCTTTAATCTCAACACTTGGGAGGCAGAGGCAGGCAGATCTCTATGAGTTGGAAGCCAGCCTGGTCTACAGCTAGTTCGAGGATAGCCAGAGCTACACAGAGAAACCCTGTATTGAAAAAAAAAATAAAATATTTTAATGTAAATATATTTTTCAATAGAAAAAAATAAAAGTGTATATTCCAAAATATGAGTTCTCTCTGTGATATGGTAATGAACAGGTTTTTATTTTTTAAAGATTTACTTATTATGCATACAGTGTTCTGCCTGCATGCCAGGAGAGGGTACCAGATCTTTTTTCTTTTTTTTTTCTTTTCCCTTTGGTTTTTCGAGACAGGGTTTCTCTGTGTAGTTTTGTAGACTGGCCTGAAACTCACTCTGTAGACCAGGCTGGCCTCGAACTCACAGAGATCCACCTGACTCTGTCTCCTGAGTGCTGGGATTAAAGCGTGCGCTACTACCGCAAGGGCACCAGATCTCACTTTGGATGGTTGTGAGCCACCATGTGGTTTCTGGGACTTGAACTCAGGCAGGTCCTCTGGAAGAGCACCCAGTGCTCTTAAGCACTGAGCTATCTTTCCCGTCTCCAATGGGTAGGTTTTTTAAAATCTATATTTATACTGAGATAATTATAAATTCACATTTAGTTATAAAAAATAACAGAAAAGTCCAGGTACAGTGGCACATACCTGTGATTTTAGTACTTATATTATATAATGAGATTCTGCCTCAAAAACCAAACCAAAACAAAAGAAATAATACAGCAGAACCCAGGTACATTTTACTCATTTTTTCTTTTTAAAAAAGATTTATTTATTGTATATATAGTGCTCTATCTGCATGCATGCCTGCATACCAGAAGAAGGCATCAGATCTCATTATAGATGGTTGTGAGCCACCATGTGGATGCTGGGAATTGAACTCAGTGCTTCTGGAAGAGGAACCAGTGCTCTGAACCTCTGAGCCATCTCTCCAGCCCCCATTTTACTCATTTTTAACTAACAACCATTTTTAAAACCAGAAAACCCACCAAACAAATAGTCAAAAGTTCATCTAGTAAATAGGAAAAAAAAAACCCTGAACAAACTATTCAACCAGGAATCAAGTTCTTCCTCAACCTTTTGTGTCTGTGTTACAGTATTTAATGCTCTATTTAGAAATTCTATCTTTGTGGATCGTTCCCTCTAGTGGTTTGAAAATCTCCAGAGCAGGGGTGATCTTACTATTGTCACCATACTACCAGTGACAAGTCTAGCAAATGGGAGAAATGAGAGGAGGCAATGGTATTGCCTCAACTCAGCCAAAACCTTTCTGGGATGTGGCAATGGCTTAGTGAGTAAAAGCACTTGCCACACAAACATGAGGATCTGGATTCCGATATCCAGCACCCACACACAGCCATGTAAGATAGCACATGCCTGTAATCTGAACATTCCTTCACAAGATGGGAGGTGGAGACAAGAGAGTACCTGGAAGCTTACAGGCCAGCTAGTCTGACATATGACACAGCAAACAAGAAACCCTTTTCTAACAAGGTGGAAGGCAAAGACCAACACCTGAGAGTCTCCTCTAACCTCCATGTATTTAATGACATATGAACACTTGCACTCACACATACAAAGATAAAAAGAAACTCCTCAAGTCTTAGGCAGTTAAGCATTCAGATTCTTTTTCAGGCCAGTGAAAGTGGTCTTGTTCAATTTCCATATAAAAATTAGATATGTAAATCCTACTCACTTCTTACTGATTCCCCATTCAGTTAACATTTATTGAGTTTCTACTGTTAACTAGGATGTTGGATGCTGAGGATTGTGGCTAACAAGACTGACATGGTCCCTGTTTCTACCATATGCTCTAAATTATTTTAATTTTAAATATGTCCAGGATTATTTTTATATTTTATGAATTTTTAAGACAGCATCTCACACAGTAGCTCAGGCTGGCCTGAACTCACTATGTAAGTCAGGCAGATTTCAAACTTGGGACAATTCTACTGTCTCAGACTCCCAAGTGCTGGGATTACAAATGTGAACCACCATACCTGGTGTGTACTTTATAAAGCAAATATTTCTTATACCAATAATAATTTCTGAATACTATTTTGCCAGATACAAAACTTTGAATTCTGAGACAATGCCAAGAGGTTATCCAAATAGGCCTAAATTGGGAATCAGTTGTGAAATGAAATACTAAATTAATAATCTTATCTTTAGGAGCTACAATAAATAAAACATCTATAGTCAAGCTGTTTATCAGGCTTTACTTCTATGTACATGGCCATTTTCCTTATGAGACTACAGAAACCACTAAGGCATACAGGGCCCATGTGCCTCATTCTTTTTCTTGTTCACTGTTACATGAAACACACACATATGCATACATGCACGCATGCACTCATGCACACAGATCAATCAATCAAATGATTGATTACTATAGTTTCAGAACCGTCTACTAAAATATAGGAACAAATAAAATCAACTATTTTAAAAGTAGGGTCTGGACAGATGGCTCAGCAGTTAAGAGTACCAGCTGCTACATCAGGAGGCCTCGATTTCATTACCAGCATCTAATGGCATCTCATAACCACCTGTAACTCCAGGTCCAGGTGCTACAACGTTGTCTTTTGGTCTCTGTGGGCATGGCATGATACACATGCAGTAAAAACCATCTATACACATAAAATGATAAAATAAAAAATTGAGTTTGATGGACTGAGGATGTAGTTCAGCTGGCAGAGTTCTTGCATAACATGCATGAAACACCTTATAAAAACCACGAATGGTGGCAACATGCCTGTAATCCCAACACTCTAGAGATCATCAATGTCATTCATCCTTAGCTACATACTGAGTTCTGCATTAGCCTGGGCTACATTAGACCGTGACTCAAAAACATTAAAGTAGTTTTTTTTTTTATGTACTGAGTCAATGCAAACTTGTCATATTACTGCATACATGATTTTCTCCTTAGCCCCAGTTTCATGTATAGGAGGGTTGGAAAACCTGATTTCTAGGAATGGCACACAGTACAAAAATCAGGTCGTCTATTCATCATCCAGTTACCACTGAATCAAAGCTCCAACATCCCTTATCACTGACCCATTTAAAGAAGAGTAGTCCTTGTATGAAAAAGAATTTAAATAAAAATTTAAAAAAGAAAATAAGGAAAATATACATCATTATGTGTTTCCCCAGTATTCAACATCAACATAGACTACCCAGGGTTGTCAGTCTCATAAAGAATTAAAAGCATGTTCTCACCAACTGCCAGGTAATAGCTTCAAGCAGAAAGAGCAATATTTTATTTTCTTACAAATAAACATTTCACAAAAATTTGACTGGGAATGTGTATGTACTTTTAAACAGAAGGAAAGAAAACAAAGAAGTAAGTTTCAGGACCTACAGACTGTATCGAATATCCCATGGACCCTATCTTACATATAGTAGGCATATAACACTTATCAACTGAACCAAAAATATGCCCTCTGTAAGATGTGTCCGCAAAATGTGTAATACCACAGTAGTAAAGTACAAGGTTCAAATATGTAATTTTGTCTGTCAGATTTTAAAAGCCTTTAAAAATATAATATGCACAAGCTTGCCCTGAGGGAAAAGAAGATGGAATAGAGATTACAAAATCCTTACATATTTTCCACAATAGCATTTGAAACTAGAAAAGAGCAAATAGTCATGGGAATACCCAAGACACACATTTACTAACAATTCAGTGCACTTGCCATGGCCTGATGGAGAAGACGCACCCTTTCTCTAGGCTTTTTATATTTGATTATGAAATGGATGATGTACATAGGCCTTGATCTTCAGAAACTTCAGAAAACTTCAAGTTAGAAGTCAAAATGTCATCAGAAAAAGAAAAGCCAGTATAAAATTTGCTACTGTAAGGCCACTGTTTAAAGTTATTTCATGTACAGACACTATATAATTCTGATGCTTGTTTTTTATAACATAAAAAAAGCTTTCAACATATAAATGTTTAGATATAATTTGATTAAATTCTCTTGGTGAAACCATACTCAGAAAAAGATGTATCAACAAATAATGCCCCCAAATGATCCTGCTGAAAGTTTTTGCAAAAGAGTTGTAGTTAAATACAACTTTAAAACTGAATTAACAGTGATTAACAGTGATTGTTAAGTGTAAAAAAGTTGCAGCATTCCACTACTGAAAAATAAAGATATTTTATCAAGAAAGTTACAGTATTAGTGTCTTAGTGTCAATTCCAATTCCTGACCAAACAAGATGCTCAGTTATATCCTCAGTTAAGTCCTCATGTAGGGCCAGTTCCATTGCAACAATTCCCAGTTGGTTTTCTGTGGCAATATTGTGTATTCCTATCAAGAGAAAACAAGAGAAATATGAGCTTCAATAGAAGAGTCAGTTATAACATTTGAGCTAGAGTTTGACCCACAGTGCAGTTCTCAAAATGCTTTCACCTGTATAATGCTAACTTGCACCTCACAATTCACACAAAGTAATGTGGAACCCAGAAGATGCCATCCAAACACGGAACAAACCAAAACAGGCAAAAATGGATCAGACAAAGACCCCATTAGATGGCACTGGTCTTTGCAAATGGAGAAAACACAGTGCTCCTTGGGTTTTTCTGGGAAAGCACTCTGGCCTAAACTCAAGATTCAAATGTTGCCTTTCAGTCCCCAGCCTGATACAACAGAGGCACAGCTGTGCCTAACTAGCATGTTATCCTTTCCATCACATAATACTTCTTATCCCAAAACTACATAGGCTCTTGTAATGACTTCATAATTGCAAAGAAAGCTTTTAGAAAATTTTCAGATGGTTGTCAACATAAAAATATAAGGTTTCAATAAATATGAGAAAAAACTCACAAGAACAGAACGATTATGATAAAAGTAGTGAGTGTGGGTTTTATATTGTGGTATGATGCAAAAACATTAAATTACCAAGTACAAACTTGATACAAACTAAGCAAATAATAAAACTAAAAATGGCAGAATGATATGTAGTTCAAAGACACTGAAAATAAAAATTTATTCAAATATATCCTTACCTTTTAACTAGGCTCTTACATTAAAACTGAAAAAAATGCAAAAGTGTGTTTATTTTTAGCATTCATATTAGAATGGAAATGTTTAATTCCAAATAAAAACAATGCTGATAGAAAAATCTTATTATTCCTTCTATCTTGCTTAATGAAATGTTAGCACATGCATATAAATTTTTCAACATTATTCATCTAAAAGTTGTAGATGGCACTGTATTTTATTCTTTATTAAGTATACAATATAAAACAATATATCTTCAAAGAAAATGTCACCAACTAACAACTTTGAAAATAAATTATAAGTACAATAATTCTAAAGAAAATTTCAACTGAAAAATCTTATTTTTAAAAGCATGCAATACTTTGAACTACTTTCATCTTGACATAGTTTCTTATCATCTCTCAAACTGATCTCCCACTCCTCCAATGATTTGAAAGTTATTTTTTAAATGTAATACTGGACTAGATTTTGTCTAGCTTTTCCCCTTTTTTGGTTTTCTGAGACAGGGGTTTTCTGTGTAGCTGTAGCTGTCCTAGAATTCACTCTGTAGGCCAGGCTGGCCTCTAAATCAGTTTCTGTGTGGTTATTTTGGTTCTGGGCAGCTGGAGGATACTTTTCTGTGGAGTAAGAAGGGAAGGTCTTACTGTGTCTCATCTTAATTTCCTGGGACCCTGCTACCCATTACTATCTAAGCGGCTGCCCTAAAGCACTACCTTCCCTTCTTACTCCACAGAAAAGTATCCTCCTGCTACTGTTTCAAATAAGAAATAAATTACACACAGTTCGAGGCCCTCAGTATATTGTGTATTTCTTTCTCCTTAGTACTACATACTACTGACAAACATGGACCAGAGAGGCTTCAGTTCTTTCTGTGTCTAGGTCTTTTTCAAGCCTCAGCTTACAACCTCTGGGATGACAGTGTCAGGGAAAGTACTTAGTGCACATCTCCTCACCACTCTTGTCACAGATATCTTTCCCTTTAGAGAAATTAAGCCTGCTTACAATTTTAAAGGATTCGTTCATGATCATCATTCCGGGAAGCAGACAGACACAGTGCTAGAGCGATAACTGAGAGCTTTATATCCTGATTAACATGCAGCAGGCAGAAAGAGAGACACTGGGCTTGGTGTGGGGGTTTTTGAAACCTCAAAACCCACCGGCAGTGACACACATCTCCTTCAGCAAAGTCACACCTCCTAGTCCTTCCTAAACAGTTCCACTAATTGGGGATCAAGCATTCAAACATACAAGCCTATGGGGCCATTCTCATTCAAACCACCACAAGATGCTACACAGATTAAGGTATCTTTCTAGGGTAGAATTTTTAAAGTTCCCTCTGATGCCAAAACTTGGGATATTAAATGATTTAACTACAGGCTGCAGGTATGACTCAAAGGTAGCATACTTGCTTAGCATATGTAAGTCCTAGGGTTTTATCTCCAACACCACACACACCCACACTCACACACACAGACAAAATGATGCAAAAGGTACCTCACACTCAGTAAACCCATTTGTGTAAAAGTGTTCTTAATTTAAGGAAAATGAGAATCAACATTAGCAGAAACCAATAATTCAAGACTTCATTCTTTTTAGGGCATAAGGACTGAGGTAAAATGGACTGATGGGACCCGTCAACAATTTACTCACATGTGATGTAGTTTTACAGTAGCACCTGCTAGAGGGAAAGCTTAAAGTTCTAGTCAGTCATAAATTCCTTAGTTCAGACCTGGCAGATAGAATAGCTTCCATGTCTCATTCCTTTTTCCAAAGGTTAGGAAAATGGAGATCACCTGTTACATAGCATACTAACAGCAGGGTACCTAATTTCATGCTATATTCAGAGGGCTTTGTTTAAATAAAACTCTATATAAGCCTATCTGAAGATTGCTTGTAAGCACAGACATTGGCCAAATTGGAATAGGCCAAATCAACACATTTCTATATTGTAGAAATCTAGCTTATGAAAAATAATACAAAAATCTATTATTTTGTAAGTCAAAATATGTTTTTAAAAGGGAGATATTCTGCATAGCTGTATAATACTGCTAGAAGTCACTGCTTATAAAACAAAGATCCCAGGTATGGGATACTTCCTTACTAATTGTTGGCCAGAGAGGTCCCAGAGACTCCCACAACAATACAACCTATTGCCATTCCTCTTGGTTGCCTACCAAAACTAGACGATAAGATCTTATTGCTAAAGACTCTACACACCTTGGTTACAAGATATAGGAGAAAGCAAGCTGTAATTGAGATGAATGCTTCCTCCCTGCTGGCTAGATTTCACACTACTTGGATGCTGCTATGCAGGCTGTTAGGGGAGTAAAGGCATCAAAGGTCTTACCAGAGGTGGACTCGGTATACCACAATGACAACCATAGACAATATATGCCCACTGATACAATAGTGGCACAACTATTATAGGATAAAGTGTTCTTGGACTGGATTTAAAGCCAACTACACAGGAGGGAATACAAGTCTAATACTATAAATCCTGTCAAAAAAAAAACCCAAAAAACAAAAAACCTATGGCTGGGAAGGGATCCAGGAGTAGGGCTTACTATTGTTTAGCTAAATTTAACATGGTACCAAACTGAAGTCTAAATATTTATGCTTAAACTTATAGACAAATGATACTCCCAGCTTTGGTCAGAGAAGCTTTTCTTTGTAGCGAATACCAATAAAGATGCTTCAAATAAGTGATGGTTGAGTACTCAGAAACAGGATCTTCATTTATGCCAACCTCTCTAAGGCACAGGGAACACCGCAAACTAGAGTATGGAAAGAACATAAGAGCAAGATAATAGGGAGGAGGACTGCAAACACTATCTTCAAGACATGATAAAGCCCATGTCAAAGAAATGATCTCACAGCAGCTTGCTTGCACCTAGTGTGCACAAGAACAGGAACGTCAACAGCCAATCATGGATCAGAGAAGGACTGAGGCCCCTACCCTCTGTGGTGGTTTGAATGAGAATGGCCTCCAAAAGCTCATCTAAGTTACCTCTGTAAGTTGGTAGAACTGTATAGGAAGCATTAGGAGGTGTAGCTTTGTTGAAAGAGGTATGTCACTAAGTACAGGCTTTGAGGTTGGAACCCAGATCATTCCAAGTTAGCTTTCTCTGCCTTGTGCTTATGAATTATGGAGACTTTAGCTATTGCTCCAGTGCCATGCTTACCTGCCCACTGCCATGTTCCCTGCCATGATGGCTATGGACTCTAACCCTCTGAAACTATAAGTCCCAAAATAACTATTTCTTCTGCCAGTTGCCTTGGTCATGATGTTCTGTCACAGCATCAGAAAAGTAACTAAGATACCCTCCCAGTTTAACATTTGGCAACTGATGAATTCCTGGGAAGAGATAATCATTGCCTTCAGTTGTGGGCTAAATGGTGAGCCCTAGAGGCTCTAATGGACAGTTGCAAAGATGTGGCCACAGAGATAATCTTGGTTAAATTACTGATCACCAACAAAAAAAACAAAAGCAAAAGCAAAAAACAAACAAACAAAAGGCATGAATGTGAGAAAGGGGATCTGTGGGAAAAGGGAGGGAAAATGGCAGGGATAGGAGGGAGATAAAGAGAAAATGAGGAATCAAAGTAAACAGAATATACTACATACATGTATAAAATTGTCAAACAAAAAATTAATCAATTTAACGTGTTTTATTTAGCCAGGCATGGTGGGACATGCCTTTAATTTCAGCACGTGGGAGGCAGAGGCAGGTAGATCTCTGTGAATTCAAGGTTAGCCTGGTTTACAACGCAAGTTCCAGCACAAGCAGGGCTACACAGAGAAACCTTGTCGCGAAATATATATATTATTTTAAAAGGAAAGAAAGAATATAGAAGAATATGCCTAAGTGAAAGAGTATTATTAGACAATGGAAAAGTAGTAAATACCAAACTTGTGGCCTTAAACTTGTGGTAATCCTCCCACCTCTGCACTCTAAGTGCTGAAATTACATACCAGGCCCAGTTTTGATAATAATTTTGAAAAATCCATGTGTGCTTGGATGACATCTAAAGCATCAGAATAGCAGTGAAAGGCAACAGAAAAATTATCTAGCCTCTAACTGTAAACTGCTATATTATAGGTAATCCAGTCTTTACTTAAATGTTCATTTTAAAGGTTAACTAAATGACAGAAATGCTAAAATACAACGTTCAAAGAGCTGTGTTGTATAATGATTCCCTCCAAGATTGAAATATTCTATCCTGCAGGGACATTCCTTGAGCAGGAAGTAAACAATTCAAGATAGTTTCAGAAAGTCCTTGAAACTGATCAGATTCATGAGGTCCCTTCCAGCCAGAGTAAATAATAAAAGTTAAGAGTCCTTCTCATTTGGAAGAAAGCTGAGCTGCAAAGACTCTTAAATGGGAATCAAGCTACCAAGAATACTGAGAAGAGTTCTCAAAGGAAAAAAGCTGCAAAGAAGATTGAGCAGACCCACTGCCAGAAGAGGCAGAAACCAGCAGAGCTACCTGGAGGTTTGAGACCAACTGAGGCACCTAAAAAGCACTCTCCAACCTGTTGAGCTGCCTGCAAGCTGTGCAGTGTGCTCCAGGTTCCCAGCTTTGTAAACTGCCACCAATGCTGGAGTGGGCTTTGTGATGCAGCTGTCCTTGAGTCATTTCTGATCCTGCAAGTAACCCCAGTAAAACTCACTGGTTCACCTCATGGGACGTTGGTGATATCTGTACTTGAGTCTGTCACAGGTTCCCTATCTAGAGTGGTAGACACATATGTTACATCTTCCCAGGAAAACTTTTGTCATACAATAAACTGGCATATGCAAATTGTTTCAGGTAGAATGGCTAAAAGCATTTTAAGTTTAAATAGTTTCACAGTTCCATAAGCATTAATCTTGAAGTTTTCATTTAACTATCATACAATAAGAGCATTTAAAAAATCTAGGTTGTTTCTTAAACTAGATGAAAAACCCGATTATCTAACAAACATTTAAAGTTACTCAGTATTTTTAAAAGGTTATCGTCAAACTAACCTTTTTTCTCCTCAGAAATCTGTTTCTGAATTTATTGGTAATAAATCCCCTTGGTCCAGCAAACCGTAAACGCTGGTATTTAGCCTGAATATACAAGCTCTTCCGTACCAGATGTGACTTAAAATGGGGCTGGAATCTGCCATCCAAAAAGTTCTGTAAAGGATCCAAAGAGAATTAAATGTTAAAAATACAGTTCCCCACTCTATTCTATTAGTATAACAGACAGAAGAATAATAATTACAACAGGCCTTAATTCTAGGCACCAACAATATTTTTAAGGTGTTAATACTGGCTCTAAAGTATTTCTTCAAACTAGATACTAGCTTATTTTTTTGTATTATTTAAAAAAAACACTTTGCTCTATAGAAAATAGATTTTAGAAATGGTTAGTAATGAGCCTAGGAAGATGTCTCAGTCAGTAAAGTACCTGTTAAGCAAGCATGGGGGCTTGAGTTCAGATCTCCAGTACCTGACTATAAACGCCAGTGATAGGAGGTGGGGTAGGGAGGTAGTGATAGGCAGATCCTTGGAGTTTATAGGCAAGCCAGCCTATCTGAATTGTTGAGCTCCTGGTTCAATGAGACACTATCTCAGAAAATAAGATGGATCTGGTTTCATTCTTCTACATGGTTAAACTCACGCTTCCCAACACCATTTATTGAAAGATAATTGTTTTTCTTCAGTGTCTATTTTTGTTATCTTTTAGCATGAACTTATATTCAGGTTCTCTATTCCACTGATCTGTGTTTATTTTTTCACAAGTATTATGCTGTTTTTCATTACTATGGCTCTGTAGTATAGCCTGAAATTATACATGCTGATACCTCCTACACTATTCTTTTTGTTCAGAATTGTTTTCCCTATCATTGTGTCTTTTGTACTTCTAAATAAATTTCAAGGGTTTTTCCTACATTTATGAAGAATGTCCCTAGAATCTATATATTACCTTTGGAAGGACAGCAATTGTTTTGTTTTTCAAGACAAGGTTTTCCTATGTAGCAGCTCTGGCTGTCCTGGAACTCACTCTGTAGACCAGGCTGGTCTCGAACTCACAGAGATCCACCTGCTTTGCCTCCTGAGTACTGGGATTAAAGGTGTGCACCACCACTGCCCAGCAAGAACAGCGATTTTTACAATATTGAATCTTCTGAGCCATAAGCATGTGAACTCTTTCCATCTTCTAGTGTCTTCCTCAAATGTTTTCATCATTATCTTAAAATATTTATTGTAGAAGTCTTGTTTCCTTAGTTAAGTTTATTCTCAGATTTTCTCTGTGTGTGGTATTCTGAATGAGATTTTATTAATTTCTTCTTTAGTATGTTTGTCATTGATATATTAGAAGACTACTAACTTTTGCATATTAATTTTATATTCTGTCACCTCACCAAAGATTTGGCTCTAAAAGATTTGATGGAGTATCTAGAGTCTCTAATCATATAATTTGCAAAAAGGAATATTTTGACTTTTCTTATTTGTATCCCTTTTATTTCATTTTGTCTTACTGATCTAGTGAAGATTTCAAGCATTATACAAAATGGCAGTGGAAAGTAGACATCCTTGCCTTGTTCCTGATCTAGTGCTTTGTGCTTTTCTCCATTTAGGATGATGCTGACTAAGTTTGAGACATAAAGCCTTTATCATGTTGAGGCATGTTCTCTCTAACCTCTTCATGACTTTTTTTAGATTTATTTATGTTTTGCCTGCATGTGAATATGTGCACTACATGAATACGGTGCTGTCAGAGGCCAGAAAAGGGCACTGAATCCCCTGAAAGGGAGTTATGAATGACTGTAAACCAGGTGCTGAATATCAAACCTGAGTCCTCGGCAAGAGTAATGAGTAATCTCCGATGAACTATCTCAGCAGTAACAAAACCCCCACATAACTTTTATTATAAAAAGATGCTAGATTTTGCCAAAGGCCTTTCCTACATTGATCATGTGATTTCTATCTTTGCATTCATTTATGTAATGAATTACATCTACTCATTTACATATGTATCTCTGGAATGAAGCAATGTAACTATGATAAATATATTTTAATACAGAAAATATGCAACTATTTGATATATTTTACTTTATGTATATCAGATATAGTGAGCTTTATTTTATTTTTTTATTTTTGTTGTCACTTTGTCCAGTTTGGTATCAGGACAATACTGGCTTTGTAAAAAAGTTTAGAAGCATCCCTTTCTTTTCTACTTTGTAAAAAAAATTGCACTGGTGTTAATTTTTTTGGAAACATAATAAAATTCTTCAGTGAAATCATCTAGCACTGGAGGATTTTAGTTGTGAGAATTTTTATTATTGCATTTTTTTTCCAAGACAGGTTTCTCTGCTTACTGCTGGCTGTCCTGAAACTAGCTCTGTTGACCAACCTGGCCTTGAACTCAGAGACCTACCTACCTCTGCCTCCCAAGTGTTGGTGGGTGTGAGCCACCATGACCTGGCTGGTTTGTCTTTTTAACTTACTTCACCTTAGTTTAATTTTGGTAGGTCATATGCATCTAGAAATTCATCCATTCCTTTTAGTAGAATATAGGTTTTCAAGGTATGTGCTTATGATTTTCATTTCATTGATACCTATTTTTATATCTCACTATTCATAACTAATTTTATTAATCTGAGTGTTCTCTTCCTTTGAATTGATCTGGCTAAAGTCTTATCAATATTCTTTATTTTCTCAAGGAACAAATTCTTTTTTGGAGGAGGTTTGAGACAGGATTTCTCTGTATAACAGCCCTAGTTGTCCAGGAAGTAGCTCTGTAGGCCAGGCTAGCCTTGAACTCATAGAGATCCATCTGCCTCTGCCTCCTGAGTGCTGGGATTAAAAGCGTGCACCACCACTGTCCAGCTCTAAGAACAAATTCTTTATTTTACTGATTCTTTGCATTTTTGTTTGTTTCTGTTCTTAATTATTTCTTCCCTTCTACTACCTTGTCCAGTTTGTTCTGTTTTTTCCCCAAGGCCTTAAAATGTTTCCTTATTTGAGATCGTTCATTTTTTCAAAAGTCAAATCCTCAATATAAAATCTGGTATCCTGAATCTGCTAAATGAAAAAGCAAAGAGTATACTTCAATATATAGACCCTAAGGTTTTCTAATATATAGGTGTAATGATTTTCTGAATATGACTCTAATAGCACAGGAAATAAGGCCAATGACTGATAAAAGGGCTCTTGTGAAACTAAAAGCATTCCTGTACAGCATGAGAAGACACTGACTGAATGAAGAAGCAGTTCACAGAATGAGAGAAAATATGTCAGCTATATATCTGATAAGAATTATTAACTAGAATATACATGAAACTAAAAAATCTAAACTCCATAAAAACAAACAAGACAAATATGCTAAGAGACTCAACAGAGAGTTCTCAAAAGAAAAAATATAAATGGCTAGAAAACATTTTTAAAAGTGTTCAATATACTTAGTCAACAGGGAAATGTATTTTAAAACTATTTGAAGTGTAATAAAGATGGCTTTAGCAGTTACAGCTTCCAGAGGACCAGAGTTTGATTCCCAGCACCCACACAACAGCTCCCAACTGCCTGTAACTCTAGTTCCAGGGAATTTGACACCCTGTTCTGGCCTCCAAAAGCACTGTATACACATGGTATACAGATATACACGAGGAAAAGCATCCATACACATAAAATTAAAAAATAATAAAGCTATTTTATGATTCTATCTCACCCCAGTCTGACTGGTTGTCATCAGGATACAAAGGATGACAAACACTGGCATGGTTGTGGGTCAAGGAGACCATTTATACAACACTAGTGGAAGTGTAAACTGGTATATCCACTTTAGATGTCAGTCTAGAGTTTCCTCAAAAAAATTAGAAGTATTCACATGGTAGAAGACTACCATATGAGCTATACCACTCAAAAACAATGTATCTTACTACAGAGACATTTGCGTGTCCATCATCATGGTAGCTCTATTCACAATAGTTAGGAAACAGAATCAGTCTAGATATCCATTAACTGATGAATGGGTAATGAAACTGTTGGATGCACACACAATGACATTGTATTCAGCTATGAAGAAAAAGGAAAATAAGGAATGAGCAGGGAAATGGATGAAACTAGAAAAATGCATTCAAGGAAACCCAGACCAGAAAGACAATGCATGGTCTCTATTAAGTGCCTCAACTCTTGATGTGTTCAACTTGGAATACCTATGTAATCCAGGAAACTAGAAATTGGACACTGTTGTTTTAAGGAGGTAGGACAGCAGTATATAGGCAAAATGAAAATGGAGGGGGGAATATTGGGAACAATGCTGTTCAAATAGGTACGTTTAAACATTGACTGTGTTTTACATTGTGCTATTAATATGAGATCTTAAGGATAAGCAAGAGAGGAAGCATCACAGTTTAATAGTAATTGATGTTATTGTGTAGAGTTGACAAAGATGTACTGGTGGTTTTTTCATGCCAACCTGACACAGATTGAGGTTGTCTGGAATGATGGAACCTCAGTTGAAGAACTATATCCATTAGATGAAACTTTGGCACATCTGTGGGGGAATTTTCTTAATTAATGCTTGAATCTCACTGTGCAGTGCCACCCCTGGACAGGTGGTCCTGGACTGTATAAAAAAGTAAGCTAAGCCATCCATGGAAAGCAAGCCAGTAGTAGGCAATATTCCTCCATGGTCTCTGCTTCAGTTCCTACCTCCAGGTTCCTGTCTTAGCTTCCCCTGATGATGACTGTAACTTGTAAGCCAAATAAACCTACCCAAAGATGATTTTGTCAGTGCTTTTTCATATTAACAGAAAAGCAAGCTGGGTCAGGGTGACTTAAAAAACAGTGCCAGGTGTGGGATACTTCCATAAGAGTTGTTAATTAAGGATGCTCTAGAGGCCCGAAACAGAACAGGCTATTAGCATTCATCTTGGTTGTCTATAGAAATAGTTGATAAAACCTCATTGCTGAAGACTTCATGTACCTTGGTTACAAGATACAGAGAAAGCAAGTTTGAATTGAGCTGGATGCTTCCTGCTGTATAGTTTTTACAGTGCTAGATGGTGCTGTTCAGGCTGCTGGGAGAATAAGGTAACAGTGGTCTTACCCAGCTGTGAACGCTGAACTACACTACCAACTTGCCAGGCAAGATGTGCCCATTGGTACAATAGTGGCGTGATTGATACAAGGATAACCAAGTGCTCCCTCATTTGATCTGAAGCCCAGTCCACAAGAGGAAATCCATGCCGAGTACTGTAAATTGGGTTAGAAAAATAAGACAAAACTATGACTAATGAGGCCTTAGGTCATACTACCATTGATTAGCTAAATTAACATAGTGTCAAACTGTCTTCTAAATATCTATGCTTATTCCCATAGGCTTATCTTAAGATTAATCAGAGAAGCTTCGCTATGCAGTGAATGGAGCTGAATGCAGAGACTCATGCAAGCACAACATATTGTGAATAAAGGATGGCTGAGGGCTCAAACCTAATTAAGACTTTTTATACCATCCACTTAGGACTTACAGAACATTATGGAAAAGAATAGGGGAGAAAGAATGCAAGAGCTATAAGATGAGAAGGGTGGGGAATGCTATTTTCTAAGCATGATACAACCAAGGCAATCATAAACTAGCACATTTAATAGGCAGCTACAGATGGGAAAGAGGACCATAAGGCCCCATCACACTATGCAGAAGCTTAACACACACTACTGAAACTAACAAATTCTGGAAAAAGGAGAGTCAAAGTACCCAGTTATATAATGTTTCCAATGATGAACCCACCAGGGTCTAATGGATAGTTTCAAACCCAAGATCATCATACAACCCTAAACTCTGTGGGACACAAGACAAAAACATCGTGAATATGGCAAAGACATTTATAAGAAAGTAGGGGACAGATGAGTGGGAGCAAAGCAAGACACAGCTGAAGCAAAAGTAACCAGAATGTTTTATATACATATATAAAGTTGTCAAAGAAGAAAATTTATCAGCCGGGCGGTGGTGGCGCACGCCTTTAATCCCAGCACTCGGGAGGCAGAGGCAGGTGGATCTCTGTGAGTTCGAGACCAGCCTGGTCTACAAGAGCTAGTTCCAGGACAGGCTCCAAAACCACAGAGAAACCCTGTCTCGAAAAACAAAAAAAAAAAAAAAAACAAACAAAAAAAAAAAAAAAAAAGAAAATTTATCAATAAAGGCAAAATAAGGTGGAGAACACCTAAGAAAGTCATCCAGTGTCTACTCCTGGTCTCCAAATGCATGTACACATGTGTGTGTATACACACAAGAAGAGAAAAGATAAAAGAACTTGAAATGAATTCTTGGCATTCATCATACTGAAAAATATAATCTTCCAAAGTTCTAATTAGCTAGGTTTATTTTTCTGATTTATAATGACTATGCCAAGTATGAATGAGGGGGAAAAGATATTAAGTAAAAATACCTATGAATCAAAAATTTCAAACTTTATTCCTGGGACTGGGAAGATGGGACTGCCATTCTTCCAGAGGACCCAAGTTCAGTGCCCAGCACCCACACTGGGTAGCTCCCAATTGCCTGTAACTTCAGTTCAAGGGCATCTAGTGCTTTCACATAGCCTCTAGGGGTAGCTGCACATATGTGCATACACTCACAGACACTCAAATAACATAAAATTTATTCTTGTCAGTACCATCACTTTTCTTTGCCATAAAAAATAGCAAATATTAATTGTATGAATGATAAAACTAAATCCTGTCTTAAATACTGTCCAGTATAGTAGACATAGAAGACTAAAAATATTTGTTTTTGATCTTATCATTTTGTGCTGGAGGTGGGAAGGAGGAATCTTTAGTTTTGTCAGACACAAACCCATCATACACAAACGTTCCAAACAATTCTACAAACCTCCCTCCCTCCCTCTTCCCATACACTCCTTGTGGACAGCTGCATTTCCAAGCAACCTCCTAGAACAGTTTGAGAAGTGACCCAGCCCACATGCTTACACATGGAATCTACTCTGCCCTAAGTCTTAAATCCTTGGTAATTTCTAGAAGCAGCTACATTACTATTTGAAAAAAAGAGTTCCACTAGTAATAATGAAATTCAAAATCAAATCCTGATTAAACACCATTATATTAAACTGGTAATTGTTAAGTATAAATTCTATCAATAGTCATAGAAATCAAAACACTAGTTTATAATTATTGTTTAAAATACCACAAAAATAGTTTTTAATTCACTAATGCAACATTATTTCCAATATATAAAACCGTAGTCAGACATAAATGAAAAACAATACCCAATACCTTGAAAGACCTTCTAGAGCCTCTTCTGTTTTGATGATTTTCCTCAACTCTAAATATCTTCTGAGTAATGGCATCATTTCTCTGCATAGTATAGTTCTGAACAAAAAATATTAATATGGGTT
Organism: Chionomys nivalis; assembly: GCF_950005125.1. Taxonomy (NCBI): domain Eukaryota; kingdom Metazoa; phylum Chordata; class Mammalia; order Rodentia; family Cricetidae; genus Chionomys; species Chionomys nivalis. Next base: position 135,569,151 of record NC_080112.1, read on the forward strand.
AATAATACCTTAAAGGTTACTTTAAAAACTAGTCTCACCAATTAAGACATATGTTTGAAGACCCCAAATCAGGGAGCATGGAGCTTACATACTTCTTCTCTCATATGACCCATGCTAGTTTGTGAGGGGCCAGTTTCATTCATGCCTGTGAGAAGTGTAAAAAAAAAAAAAACACTCTGTATAACACCATGGTTAACTTTTAGAAAGTGGATTATAAATCTAGCATTTACTTATGTATGCAACTTGGAAAGAAAAAAAAACATTGCCAGCAGGACTTGGTAAAGGTTGCCTATCAGCCAAGAAAAACACAAACTCTCCATACTGCCAGTAGGCAAGTTAGCCTAATCAACAAAAGGTTGCAATAGCTTGGGAAGACCCAGAAATAAGAGAAAGAACTACAGTGCAATCTAACTACAGAGAACTTGAATCCTCTAGCAGGAACAATTAAGATGGTATTCATTATCCAGTTTCCAATTTCTAAAATCTATATAATAGTCTTATTACCTTCTACTTAATCCATTTCTGTGGAGTCTGGCCAGAGGAGGATTGTACTAGACAGCTGTTGACATGGCTCCTAATTATCTCCATCAATGATGATTCTCTTTGTGGGCATGATCTAGTAGCTTGCTTCTTGTAATAATCATACGGTAAAGTAATGGGATATTACTTCTAAAATTAGGTTACAAACTAACTGACTTCCATCATTTAGTCATCACCTACAGAGGAGCTGTTGGATATTATTTCATCATCTATTCTATAAGCAAATCTTTAAAATAGAGAGATTAGTGGTTTTGTGGGGGTAGAAACATGGAATAATTAAACAGGCATGAGAGCTCTTACTGGATAATGACAATATCCTATTCGGCATAGTGGCACAAGCCTGGAAACCAAGCACTTAGTGAGTGAAGGCAGGAGGGTTGTAAATTTGAGACTAGCCTGGGGTGTATAACAAGTTCCACTGCTTAGCCTGAGCAACAAAGTGAAATCCTGTCTTAAGTCCAACAACTGGACAACGGTGGTGACTACAACACATCTTGAAGAATTCCTAAAAATCACCAAATCATATACCTGAAATGAACTTTATAATGTGCAAATCATATTTTAATGAAGTTGTTACCAAAAGATCTTTAGAAAATTAGTACTATAATAAAAGAAATTTCTACTAAAACAAGACATAAGTTTTCTTGATCATAAAATCTTTTAAGCCTCAACACTGTTATAACACAATGAAGTTACAACCACTTTGAAAAGTATGGATATATTTATAATGTACAAAAAGTAAAAACTTGAAACTCCAATCTTACTATGTAAGGTTTCTGAATAAATTTTCTAAAATTTGATTTTATAAAATGTGAAGGTTTTTGAAATCCATCAGCACGAACTGTCTTCATCTTTGAAAAACTGGGACATTGATGATTCCTAATAAAGGAAAAGAAAGAATCTTGTTACTTTAACCAGTTAAAGATACATACTCCAGATACATAGCACAATAGTAAAATTTCAATTATTTGTCACTACTAAAACTATAAATGATAGTTATTAAGACTGATGTCAACAAACATGATTTTACTAAGCTAGAAGTTAGCAATAGAGCAAAAACAACATTCCTTGTACTAGGAATCTCAATCTGACTCTCAATGAAGAACAGGACTCCTGGAGGCTATAGCTGATACATGGAAGAATTTCTCCCCCTCAGGAAAAAGCATCCCTGCCTCCCCTGCCCCCACTTACTGAGATTCTTGGCAGCCGCATCAATGGCTTATGATCCAGCCCATTTATCAGAGGTAAGGTAGAAAACTAGAACATGGTCACCTACTGCCAAGGCTATGGGCTCTCATACTGCAAAGGACAGGCTCCCACCTTCTGACAATGTGAGAGATCTTGAGGTCACAACAGGCTCTTCCAAGTCTGCTTGGTAAAAAGATCCTGGAAGTCTCATTTCTACAGCTCTTGGCAATGCCTTTCCTTGTCATATCCTACATCTCCCCACAACATTTTTTTTTTTTTTTTTTTGGATTTTCGAGACAGGGTTTCTCCGTAGCTTTTTGGTTCCTGTCCTGGAACTAGCTCTTGTAGACCAGGCTGGCCTCGAACTCACAGAGATCTGTTTGCCTCTGCCTCCCGAGTGCTGGGATTAAAGGCGTGCGCCACCACCACCCGGTCTTCCCCACAAGATTTTTAAGACCTTTCCTATGTCTTTAGCAGGTCCCATTTTCTAGGGAGCCAACTGCCCTGCTTTAGCCCCTCCCATGAATTTTGTATGGGTTAAAAATCAGTTTCATGATTTCCTGTGTCCGTTTTGCCCTGACTCTTTATGGCCTTACTACCTGGTTTTCTCCAATCTCCCCAACACATATATTGAACTTTAAATAAATAATTAACTGTGTATAGATAGTTCCCAGCACATACCATGATCTTTCCTGCTTCCACAACTTTGTACCTGCAATTCCTTCTGTGATCATTTCCTTCCATTTAGATTAACTTCAAAGTTTGGCTCCATTCATAGCCTTGTCCAAAAATTTTCCTAAACTCCTCTGAGGTGGAATAGATAACCCTACTGTGACACATACAGCATTTAGAGGTCCTAACACCTATCTTTCCTATTTGTAGCTACTGCTTATACCTGTGTGTTTAATGGAATAAGTCTTGAATACCACTGGTTTATTTGTGTTCTCATCGCTGACCCCAGAACCTGACACAAAATAAAACTGCAGGATCTATGAAATGTCCAGAAACCCGCCATCCTGATAAAATGTGATGTGGTACTAAGTCAAAATAGCAGTGTGGCCGGGCGTGGTGGTGCACGCCTTTAATCCCAGCACTTGGGAGGCAGAGGCAGGCGGATCTCTGTGAGTTCGAGACCAGCCCGGTCTACAAGAGCTAGTTCCAGGACAGGCTCCAAAACCACAGAGAAACCCTGTCTCGAAAAACCAAAAAAAAAAAAAAAAAAAAAAAAAAAAGCAGTGTGTAACTACAAAACTATACATTGAGATAGACTAAATATTCGAAGTGCTCATTTCCACTTGGCAAAATTACAAATACCTTATGCTATAAAAATCCTTATTGCAAAACATATCCAATAAAGGAATACTGGTTGAACATCCCTAATACAAAAATCTGAAATGTTACAAAATCTGAAGCCTTCTGAGCACCAACATGAAGAAAAATTCTACACCTGACCATGTAAGACAAAACATAGTCAAAACAAAGGCACATTAAAATATTATATAGAATTTCCTTCAGAAAATGAATGAAAGAACATAAATTTTATATTTAGTTAAGGGCCCCCCTACCCACAAGAGTTGAGTATATATATGTAAGTATTCCAAATAATCTAAAATCTGAATCATTTCTAGTCACAAGCATTTCCAGTAACAGACTGTAGTATCTAGAATATATAAAGAACTATTAACATGCTACTATATTTTATTACTGTGTGTATGTGAGTCAAAACACACATGTGGAGGTCAGGGAAAAATATGTATGTCTCAGGTTGTCAGGTTTGGTAAAAAAGTGCCTTACCTACTGAACCATCTCACTGGCCTAGAGAACTCTTTTATCCTAGCACTTAGGAGGCAGAGTAGATAGATCTCTATGAGTTTGAGGCCAGCATGAGCTACAATAGTGAGTTCTAGACCAGCCAGGGCTTTATGGTGAGACCCTGTTTCAAACAAAAACAACCCTCCTAACTATTATACCTCAGCAATAAAGACTTTGATTATAAAATGGGCAAAGGATTTAGACAAAATTTCTCTACATAAGACATATAAATGGCCAAAAAGCATATGAAAATGTTTATCATTAGTCATTAGGGAAATGTCAATCAAAAACACAGTGAGATGCTGTTACATTCACTAGAACAGAAAGGTTACAATAAATAGATTGCTACTTGTGTGTACCCAACAGCATGCCTTAAAACAGGCAAAAGGTGGAAAATCACAAATAGCTATAAGAAACGAACAATCAGGTAAATACAACGTAGAATATCCAAAGACCATTCCAGCCTTAAAATGAAGTCTTTAAGAAAAAAAAATCATTGACATATGACACAACATAGATGAAACTTAAAAGCACTATGAAAGTGAAATCAGCCATAAAATGAAATGGTTTTGTCTATAATTCCTACAGCTGCAGCCACAGTAATCCTTTTAAAATTTAGAGATCATATCTTTTCTTTAATTAGAACACCAAATGTTTCTAATTTCACTCACTGTAAAATAGTCTTCATGTCCTTCAAAGTCCTTTATGATTTGGCCTCATCTAGTGACTTTTAACCTTTTGTATACTTTCATACATCTCTAAGTTTATATAGGTGCAGGCACACATGTGTAACGGCGCATATATGAAAGTCAGCTAATGACCTGAGGAGTCATTCTTTACCTTTCATCTTGGGAGATCAGGTCTCTTATTTACTGTTGCTCTTTCAGGCTAGTCCACAGGCCGCCAGTTGTTATTTTGTATCTGTCTCCCATCTCCCAGTAGAAGTACAACAGGATTATTGTGGAGACCTAAATCTAGGTCAGCCTTGTTCAGCATGTGCTTTGCCCACTGAGCTATCTCCCCACTCTCCCTCTCTTCTTTCTACTATACTACAACCCCACTAGACATAATTCTAGTCCTTAGTCAAGAAAAAAAACATGCTTTTGCCTTAACATCTTTGCATTTGGTTCCTTGTTTTGAAGTACTATACTCCCAGGTATGATGTAGCTGGCTGACTCTTTCAATCAATTCATATGTCAAAAATTGTAAAACTGTATTACACAAATTCCTGTGAATTTCCACTTCTACCTTAGTTTTTAACCTACCATTGCAATGACATTTTCTTTCTCCTACCATCAAGTTCCAAGTGCCAGGAAGTCAAGAGTTTTGTGTAGTTTTCACAGTATCCACAAAACATAGAAATGTAACTTTACAACAAGAAATTATGTATATGGAAAGCCCTCGATGAAGTTCACACTAGTTTAGTATAAACTGTCTTTCCCCATAAGTTCCCTACTGAAAAATAAGGTTTTGGTAGCTTCGTGGCCTTTTGGAGTTCAGTGCTATAATTTTTAAGCTCTTTGTTTACACATGGCCCATACCTATATAGCACATCTCAATTTACATTGTAGAGGATTTAGTAACTCTGGTTAGAAAGAGAAATCATGTGCCAGAAGACTTGGAGACATCATAAGGCCTGGAGACATCAAGGTAAGATATTCATTATTGAGGAGTCAAGAGAGAACAGCAAGGTCTTATACATGGTATGGAATGTCAAAGAATTAAGTTTGTTGGTAAAAGATCCCAAGACATTAAGGAATAGTAATCCAGATAGAAATGCCTTACAGCTATTGCTTTGTAAAGTCTTTACACATTTAGCAAATATGGACTGAGCTCAAGGCAATGGAATATATTGGTAAACAAACACAGAGGGCCTTCATATAACTTACATTTTAATGGAAATACCATAGGAGGAAATCACTAAATCCTATGATTTATGACATTATGCTTTATCTGAATTTCTCTACAAACTACATACTGAAATCAGCAAACTTTATTTCTAAGATAAAAGGATAAATTTTACTTTAGTAAGGAAACTGAACTGAGTCAAAGATGAACAGTTCATCATTTAAAATTTTAAAATTTCATGTTTATTTACAGTGTATGTGTTTGTATAGGCATGTATAATCATGTGTAAGTGTGTGTATGCCTCTGCTATAATCTACACAATCAGGTCAGAGAACTACATGTGGATTCAGCTCTCTTCTTCCACATGGGTTCCAGAAATTGAACTCAAATTGTTGGGTTTAACAGCAGGCATGTTTACCCACTGGGCAATCTCCCCAGATCTGGTATCATTTTAAAAAGAAAAAGAGAAAAAGAACCTCACAGGTAATGGTAAAGACATGAACGACCTGAACCTCTCCATTGCTATTAGAGTGTAAAATGATATAGTCATTTTGAAAAACAGTTTGGTAATAATCATCTAACTTCTCAATTCTACATGTAGGTATATGCTTAATAAAAATGAAGACATGACCACAAAGAAACTTGCACACAAAATGTTCATAACACTATTTATTCACAATAATCAAAAAGTAAAAACAAATCAAAAGACCATCAACTGATAAATGGATAAACAACATATGACACATCCATACAATGTAGCATTATTTAGCCATAAAAGAAATCTTTGTGCTATAGTATGGATAAACTTTTAATACATGCTACATAAAATAAGAAATCATGAAATTCCAGACATTACTGCATTTATATGAAATGCCAAAAATAGGCAATCCATAGAATGTGTAACAGTGGTTTTCCAGGGAAGTGAAAATGAAAAAATGGGGAGGGGTGTTCCACAGTTAGGTACACTGCTTTCTTCTGGAGTGACAAACTATTTCTGAGATAAGTGGTTCTTTTTTTGTTTGTTTGTTTTTTGTTTTTCGAGACAGGGTTTCTCTGTAGCTTTGGAGCCTGTCCTGGCACTAGCTCTTGTAGACCAGGCAGGCTGACCTCGAACTCACAGAGATCCACCTGCCTCTGCCTCCCAAGTGCTGGGATTAAAGGTGTGCGGCACCACCACCCTACGAGATAAGTGGTTCTTTTTTTTTTTTTTGGTTTTTTTGAGACAGGGTTTCTCTGAGTAGCCCTGGCTGTCCTGGAACTAGCTCTTGTAGACCAGGCTGGCCTCGAACTCACAGAGATCCGCCTGCCTCTGCCTCCTGAGAGCTGGGATTAAAGGCGTGGGCCATCACCACCTGGCTGAGATAAGTAATTTTTTTTTTTTTTTTTTTTTTGGTTTTTTTCGAGACAGGGTTTCTCTGTGGTTTTGGAGCCTGTCCTGGAACTAACTCTTATAGACCAGGCTGGTCTCGAACTCACAGAGATCGAGATAAGTAATTCTTATACAACTCTGTGAATATAGTAAAAACAACTCAAATTGCTTACTTACAAAGGGTGAATTTTATGGCAAAAAATACTGAATTTTTAAAAAAATTATCATGTTTCATGCTACAACAGTCCTCAAAGCTAACATTAACAAGCTTAATGATAACCAGCTACATTTTACCTAATCCTGATCACCATTATGAGGTAAGCACAATTCTCATTCCTATTTTCACAGATGAGGAAACAAAGGCTAGATAACCTACCCCAAGTCATTCACATAGCAGGGTTCCTAGAGCTGGGCACTGAACCCAAACAGATTCAATTTTTAATCATCTCAAAGGGTAAAGATAAGTCCTGGAGCATTTATGATATGGCTATCATCACAAATGTTTTTTAAAAAAATCCACTTCTTGGTACACTGTGTTTCTAATGCTTTCTCAGCCAAGAAAAAACACAACAGACAGCTTGTCAGTAAAAACAAGGTAATATCATGTGTTAAGCATATCATATTAGGAAATTTTCCATATTCCAATTGTTTTATATACCAAAATACACAGTTTCACTATCTTTTAATCAGTCTCAAACTTACTATCAAAATCAAGTCCAGTTAAAACAAGCTTCATGTATTTTGAGTATGGCTACTTAGGTTTAGAGTTGATTTAAAAATCTGGTCAAATATTTAAATGTTTTAAGAGTTGACACTAAGGATCATGTAAAAAGAATTATCATTATTTCTTTCTATTCAAATCCCTGCTTCTGAGAGATTCAAACTGATTAAGGACTCTTGACCAAACTAGAAATTGTCTCATTCAATTATTCCTCATAATCATTATGGGGATCACATAGTTGCCATAGGTTCTACTAGTTCTCAGAACTAGAGGTAGACTGGGGCCAATTTAGATGACTAAAGACTCCTGCAAAGAAGTGTGATAGAAGACTCCTGCAAAGAAAACATGATATGATGATGATCTCTTTGCTGTACATGACATAACTTCTAAGATGCCAGTGACTTAACAGTATAGCTTTCCCTGCATAATAAGCTGGTCCCATCATTATAGTATGGAGAGATTTGTAAAGATTCATAAAATTTGACAGTTTGTTTAAAATATAATTGACAGAATACAGATCATTCTCCCACAGCAATAAGGAACCAACTTAGAGATCTATAACAGATCAATGGATAAAGATGGTATGATGTATATATACAATGAATTTTATTCAGCTATAAATAATAGTGAAATCATGACCTTTTTAGGAACATGGACAAAATGATGACTATTGTTAAGTAAACCAGACTCAGAGGTAAATATCATATAGTTTTACTTATTTGTGGAATGTAGATTTTTAGATTGGCCAGTAGCCAGGCAGGAAGTATACGTGGGACAACCAGACAGGAAGTGGAGGCAAATCAATGAAAACAGGAGAATTCTGGGAAGGAGGAAGTTCATTCCTCTACAGTCCTGGCCCAGATACAGAAGAAGCAAGATATGACTGTCTCACTGAATAAGGTACTGAGCCACATGGCTAACACAGATAAGAATAATGGGCTAATAATGGGCTATATGTTATGAGTTAATAAGAAGCCTGAGCTAATAGGCCAATCAGTTTATAGTTAAAAAAAATTGACAGTTTGTAAATGGGCAGAGTCAATGAAATTCAAATTGAGGTCTTCCTCTGCTGCTTCTTTTTATTGTTTGTTTTGTTTAGTTTTTGAGACAGGATCTCACTATGGATCACCTCTGCCTCCAGAGTGCTAGGACTAAAGGTATGTGCCACCATTCCTGGCTTTTTCCACCTGTTCTACTATACCTGCCTACTTCATAGACCCAAGAAGAGTTCCCAAAGAGAACTGTACTGACCTCAAAAATTGTTAGTTATTCAAACTAAGTCAGAATATAAAGGTCCAAGCCTATTAGTTTTAATCCGCTTGAGCTGAACAGTCTATATAAAGTTGGTCCTGGCTCCTGGTAACACTCAAACAACTATTATACTCTCTTCTTTAGACTTAGGAAGACCTTAAATATTCATCCACTCCATTGTTTTTGATGTTTAAATCAAACTTCATGTGATAACCAATGAATAAGTTTAATAAACATAAAACAGATTTGAGAACTTAAATCCCTAGACTAACATTAATCATACAAAAATATAAAAACTGCTGAAACCAAAAGCTCCCTGATAGCATGATATTTTTCATTTACTGATTACCTCTCTGTAGGACTAGTCATATGAAAAATGTTCTCGTCTTCATTCTGTAACCGCTCTTTTCTCCTTCTTTCAATGTCATGTCGCAGGTCATTTGGATCTATTACTTTGACCAGAGTCTGAGGGATTTTGACAGAATATAAACCAATTACATTTCTAACAAGAATTTTAATTAAAAGTCCTTAATTATTTTATACTCATCCTGCTAGTGGTAGTATAAACTGATATAAATACTTTGAGACACAATTGACATTAGTCAGAAAAGTTCTTAATTTTGAACTAGGAATCCTATTTCTGGGATTATATCCCAAAGAAAAGGTTGCCTCTTTAAAAATATTTAAAATAACAAAAAAGAAGCAACTTAAATGTAAAAATAATTTAAAGAAAAGAACTATGAATTAAATTGTGGTAAATAAATAAAACTATGCAGTCATTAAAATCAATAAATGATATATCGAAGTCAATATGAAAAACATTAGTGAAAAAAATTAAAACTTAAAAACCATGATTGTAAAACGCATGGGGGAAATTTAGAACTTTAACATAAAAGTGATAGTATGGATTATGAAAAAAGCATATTGAATTGCATCTGATAGACTGTTAAAATGTATCATGTTATAACTACAGGAATTATGGATTTTTTCAAGTCTTCAAATTTCCTATAAGTTGATTACAAAGACAATTAGGAATTTTCTTAAAATATCATTCAATAAATTAAACTATTTGTATTAACAGAAACTTTGTAAGTGAAAAATTACTTAAACAGTCTACCAAAAATACATTAAAATCTCTTCACTACAGAAACATTCTCAAAGGAAAGCTTAACAATTCATTTAGAATTTGACAACCTGGTTAGTCTCAACAGTCTTTCTAATTGGTATAACAGAAGGTCGGAAGGAGAGGTGTTGGGTAGGAGCCACATACATGATAATATAGAAATTTAGAATTATTTTCGTTATTTTGCTAGTTTATAATCCACAGAATAGTTCTTAAATTCTACAGCAAACAGAAGGGCAGCACCAAATGCCACAGTTCCTTTGTATTTCTTTCATATACAATTAAAAATATATATTTCATGTGCCAGATTTAGAAAAACGGCTATCAATCATATTTTCTGTAAGCTTTACACTGAGGAGACTGGGGATGAGTATTAAATATAATTTTTAAATCAATTTTTCAAAGTTGCTATCCTTAATAATCCCAAAGAAAATGTGTTTTGGTATTCTTACTCTACCCTGGACTGCAATCAGTCACTTTGAGAACTTTTTCAATTTTAGGTTCATGGATATCAGCCTTTCTTCATACATCTTTAACTCCTTTCTGGATCCTGTCACAAACCTTTTCCTGCTAATATACCAATAATAACTCTATTCACTTACCTTATCTGGTTCATATACCATAGTCTGCTTATTCTGAAGATCGGCCAAAGACATATCTATTCTCCTAAAATAATAAAGCGATATAGTTAAATAATTATGCTAATTATGTTATGCACTGATACTTTGATTGTTTTACTACAGAATAGAATTTGAAATAAAACCAGTGGGTCTTGGAAAAAGCAGAAGAAACCTGCTGTCAGGTAGGTTTTCATTTATTTTGTTTGTTTAAGACAGGGTCTTTCTAATATAGCCCTGGCTGTTCTGAAACTTACTGCCTTAAACTCAGATATCTGCCTGCCTCTGTCTCCCAAATGTTGGGATTAAAGTCATGCACCACCATGCCCTGCTAGGTTTTCACCATATGGTAAAGTACTAGTCTATACATATCCTATGGACTACATTATAGGGAAGTTTTGGTGGTTCTCTACTCACTATTAACAGTGACCTCAAACTGTATTTTGGTGACACACAACATTCTAACACTGATTCATCTTAGCACTCCACACAGGGTATACGATATGCCTGGACAAGTGTCAGCAAAAGGCATTCTTTCATCCTCAGGCCTCAGAACAATCATTTGTGACCACTTAAAGTAACCAATTCCAATGGTTTGACATCTATTCTGAGGTTTATTCTCATGAGGTAAATGGAAAGAAAGTAATCGTTACCTGTGAAATTCTGGATCTGAATTCAATTTCATTTCATTGAAATCTGCATCATGTCTGTTTTGTATTCTTGAGAAACGCTCATGTAAAGTAACATTAGATGGTGCAAAACAACTTGCTGCAAAAGGAAACAAATAGTTCCATGACAACATGAAACTGATTGCCATTTAAAAAGGTTACATAAAGCTTAAGATCAAGAAGGGGCCATTAAAATATATCCAAATCGTTTTCCACGGAATAAAAACAAGACCCAAACTTTATTTGCATTATTAAGTTGCAATGCTCGTGGTTTTCTAAAACCAAAGAATTTTTAAAAACTTGACTTATAAATTGAAGGATTTTTCCCTATCTTCCATGATTTACTTTCTTGTCTACAAGAATGACATTGTCAAAGTAACAATCATTCTGTTCCATGGTAAGATGACACTCTATCCAGAATGTAAGAAAGACACTCTATAGTTCAACAGCAGTGAAAATTATATCAGTTAGCAATAAAATTAAAATAATCTTTGAACAAATACTAGAAGTTCTGTTTAAATATTAGAGTGCCTTCCAACACCACTTCACTTTTACATTAACTTTAATTCACAAAGAATACACTTAATTGGCCCAATGCTATGTAAGCAACCTTCTCTAATTCACTAGTCCTGTTCTGGGACACTCTATTTTTTCTGTAAAATACTACCATACTTCCTGAAAACTATATTTTCTTTTGGTAAAAAGAGATTGAGCTGAGAGGATAAACTGTTCCCAACAAGCTGTATACTTCAGTTACGCGGGTACTGGGAACCTGAGGCCTCTTCAAGAGCTGCTAATACTCTTAACTGCTGAGCTATCTCTTCAGCACCAATAATTATTCTTAAAAATATGCTTCATGAAGGTAAAGATGAAAGCAAATAAAATTTTTTTTCATTATTTATTTATTTATTTCTTAAAGATTTCTGCCTCTTCCCCGCCACCGCCTCCCATTTCCCTCCCCCTCCCCCAAAAGCAAATAAAATTTTGACATACTTAAAAGTCTCTTGTCTAGAATATCTATAATTTAAGCAGCACTACTAGGGAAAGTTGTTCTATAACACTGCTTTTCCAATTAGTGGAAATTTATCAAAAACAAAACTTTAATGCAAATCTTTAAAGCCCTAATGAACTCTTTGATGTCACACACACACACACACAAAATGAAATCTTCCACTGATCACACAGGAACAAGCTTAGGGTAAAATGCGCTAGGAAGGGCCTGGGGGTGGGTTGATAATATCATAAAAAAACCTAACTTCTGGATTATCTGGAATTTATACCTGTTTTTATTGCTTCTTCCTCCTTTGTTAGGTTTCAATATGCCTGTTGTTTAGAGCAGGCTGATATTTTACTAACTAATGATTTGCAATCCACTAGCATTTGAAGCAGAAAGTTATTGAAAATACTAAAAGAAAACTATGCTTGAATGAATGTCTGGTACTCTTTCCAACAGATTTCCTAACCCAAAATGGAGTATTATTAAAGTATTTGTGTCTTGTGAAAAGTTAGTGCATTATTTTTGTGCTATACATAATATTTGGGCAAAATCTACCAACCTTTAACTTCATGGATTAGTGTTATGATTTCCTGAGCAAATTCTTCTGTAGGTCTGTCTTCAGGGTTCTGAGGTGAGTTTAGATGTTGAAATACTGGATGAAAATGGTCAGCTTTTCTGCCAACAGCAACCAAATCATGTGATAGCTGCCTCTCTGCAGAGTATCTAGAAGTGGACCTAAAATAATTTGAGATGTTTAATTAAATTTGAAACTGTTTAGATAAGGATAGAATGTGCTAAAATTAAGATAGCTAAACATTAAAAATATATTTATTCTGTCATAATTTAGGCATAAAAGTACATGCTATAAAACTAATAAACCACAAGTGGAAGATAAGTATAGATAAATGGTCCTGAGCTCTTTCAAATCACAATTCTAAGTGAATTTTTCCTTCAAACATACAAGGCATTAAGTCACCTAATATACAAGAAATAATCACACTATTTTTATTCTTCAATATTGTCAAAACATTGTAATCAGCCACTTTGAACCACTACGATACTTTCTATACATTAAAAGCTATTATTAAAACTAAAAACCTGACTTAATAAAAATTCTCCCTCACTATAAGTAATGAGAAGCTTAGAATAGTGTTTTAAAACTAAATCTATTAAGAAATTAACTGCTTGATAGCAAGATGATTCAGCAGTAAAAGAATCTGCCATACAAGCCTGATGACCTGAGTTTGATCCCTAGAACTCATGGTGGAAGGAGAGAAACAACTCCCCAAAACTGTGCTCTCTCTGTTATATCCACACCTGCCATGGAACATATGTGCCAACATTCACACATCATGTATACACACACAAGCACACACACATATAGACACACATGCATGCTCATGCACACAATAATTATAGCTTCATTCCCTCATATTGGATAATAAACTAGTCAGTTAAATTCAGTCATGTTGAAACCACAGTAGGAATCACACATCAAGTTATCTGTCTCCTGGGATCCCAAAAAGACATAAAAAAAAAAAGACATTTCAACTTCTAAAATCTAACTTTTATCCTTTATAAAATAAGGACCTGCTAAAATCCCTTCTTGCTAAAAGATTCTATGAATGTCAAAAGCAACAAGGAACAGTCTGAGAAGCTGCATAAAGAATAGATGCTGGCCTGGTATGGTGGTGGCATACACCTTTAATCCCCAGTACTTGGGAGACAAAAGCAGACTGATCTCTCTGAGTTTGAGTCAGCCTGGTCTACAAAGAGTGTTCTAGGAGAACCAGGGCTACATAGTGAGACCTTGTCTCAAAAATCAAACATGCAAACAAAAAGAATAGAAGCTGAACTCTCCTATGCCTGGATTAAAAAAAAAAACCTGGCAGTATAAAAACATCTAACTTCATAAAGAGAAATAAGTCCTTGAAATGCCCTACACCTAAGAATTATCTGGAGATAAGCTATGGGAACCAGAAGACACACGATCACCTATTACTAGCTACAGAATTTTTCCTCATTACAGGATTTTGGGGAAAAATCTTGGTAATTTCTTGAACACTCAATGTAATCTAACCAACAGTACAAATCCCATCTTGGAAGCTGAAAATTAAGCTGGAAAAAATCTATTAATGAATATTTAAAAATGCTAATACCTAAATGCGTTCATCTTGTTCACGTCTACTTGAACAGTAAGTGATTTCTTCTTGACAAATGAATATCGTTTCTCTTCATGCTTTGGGCTTGCATCAAGTTGTTTACTAGAAGAGGCACTCTCTTTTCTGCAATCTTCTTTATTTATTTTTTTCTTCCATTTGTCATTGCAAGGCCCCAAATCAGCTTCCTTTATATTTGTATTAGTATAGGAAATGCAGTCTTTCTTGTATAGTTGAAAGGGCCCATTGACCTGATCATTTTCATTCTCTCTTCCTCTTGCAGTACTGAAACAATCTGACTCTCTATTTCCAGAAACTTTTAGAGAACTGTATTTTCTGTCTTCTTCCTTCAAGTACTTCTGAAATCTCTCATCGGGAAAATCCTGCTCACTGTCTGAAAGCTTATGATGTTTGTGACGGTAGTCATAAGATACTCTGGTTGCTGAAATCAGCTCTGGGTATTCTCTCTCAGTGTATCTATGGCTTTGTGATCCGTAGCTCCACTCTTCATCCTTCTCTTGAAAAGGTACAAAAGTATGCTCAGGCTTCCACTTTGAGATTCTGGCTGGCTCTCTAGTTTCATACCTTGCTGCATCTGTAGGTCTTTTTGGTGTGTAGTCATACTTTCTGAAATCATGATCCTCAGGATACCTATGTTGACATAAAAAAGTTTATATTCGCAATACACTGAAGTAAAAAATTTCAATGTGTAGAATATTGAGCAATCTGACCTTAAAATGCAGCATTGCAATGACAAGATATAAGACCTCATGAAAGATGGCTCAGCAGTTAAGAGCATTGCCTGCTCTTCCAAAGGTCCTGAGTTCAATTCCCAGCAACCACATGGTGGCTCACAATCATCTGTAGTGAGGTCTGGTGCCCTCTTCTGGACTTCAGGCATACAGGCAGAAAGAATATTGTATACATAATAAATAAATAAATATTTAAAAAAAAAAGACCTCATGCCAACTTATAAAAACACAAAGTTAAAGAGTAACATCTTTTAAAAACATTCTCTCTTTAGCTGGGCATGGAGGCACATAACTTTAATCCCAGCACCTTGGAGATAAAGGCATATCTCTGAGTTCAAGACTAGTATGGTCTACAGAGTGAGTTCCAGGACAGTCAAGGCTACATAGAGAAACACTGTCTCAAACACTAAAAAGAAAAGAAAAACATATTCTAGCTATTAGTATGAATTACTTGAAAAGAAATAATCTTTTTGTTTGTTTGATTTTTGACAGGGTTTCTCTGCGCTGCTTTGGGGCGGGTTCTGGAACTGGCTCTGTAGACCAGGCTGGCCTTGAACTCATAGAAACCTGCCTGTAACTGCCTCCCAAATCCTGGGAGTAAAGGCATGTTGCCAACACCGCCTGGCAAAAAGAAATATTTTTATCTTTTGAGATAAAAAAAAGGTGATCACAGTCAACATAAAAGTAACAGACTCTTTTACTTGAGGCCTTATGCCAAACTACCCAGGCTTAATGATTTCCTGTACCTCTTCTGAAAAGGGTTCCTTGCATCAAAGTCTTCTGAGCCTCTTCTGGGTGACTGAGGATAGTTTTCTTCTTGGACCCTTTGGTGTCTCAATTCATCTTCATGCCATGTCTCTTCAAATCCAAAGGAATCTTCCAGCGACATCTGAGGTGGCTTCCCTCCTCTCCCGCTTCCTCTAACTCTGTGCTCCTCAGGAATAAACCTTCCTTGCATTTTGGGGGAATAGCAATCCCTTTCATGCTCTGTATAGGTTGTTGCACTTTCTGAGTATGTGGGCATATATTGAGATCTTCTGTCATCGTCCCCTCTTCCAGGGAAATATTCTTGGTGAGGATTATATGTGTCAAATTTTTCTACAGACTTTACATTTGGGGAAGGTGATCTATTTTCATAAGACCGATAAAACGGATTCACACGAGAGGAAATCCTTAGTTTATTCTGTCCATGTTTTTCATCATCCAGTCTCCAAGTAAAGGGTCTTTTTGGATCATCTCTATATTCAGGGTCATAGTGCCCATGGAAATGTCTTTCCTCATAGTATTCAAAATTCCTAGATTGTGGTGATAATGACCTATGTGAACAAACATAGAGAAGTTTAGTTAACTTTAAAGACATTTAACTGTTTGCATAGTGTGACTTACCTAAAACACTGACCTTTCCTAGAATTCCACTACTAATCCACTTGAGGTAAATCTACAAATTTGTTATATTGTTATATATGTACCTGCAATTTATACATTGGGGTGAGGAGGTCTAATGATTCTTCTGTCCTACCTGACAACTATATTCTCTTCACCAAAACTAATGTATTCAATGAGCACATCCAACTGGGTTAAACGGACCTATCATATTGGAGGGGGACCAGATCAGCTATATAGCACAATCATTTTTTAGAGACTACTGATAGAAAAGTTCTAACTAAAGAAAATGTAGCGATCCAAAAGGCCAATCAGGAAAAGCTTCCATCAGGTTCAATAGCCAAGTGAGAAACAAGCAAGAGCAAAGTAAGAACAAATATATCAGAGTGTTTAGAAAACTGAACATGACCTCTGAAACTGCATTCTACAATCCAAACTCATACCGAGAAATGTTTCCATAGTTTTCCCAACTGCTCTCTCCCTTATGGTCATACCAAAGTAAGAAGCTTAACAGGTAGCATGGGCAGAAAAGAGAAAATAATCATAAGATATCAATCTCTACTTTTCCTTCATATATTAAAGTTTTTTGTTTGTTTGTTTTTAAGAAAAAATCAACTCCCACTCTATAACCAAAGCAGGCCTGACCGGTATTGTTTCTATTGACAAAGCTGACCTTATACTTAAAGCAATCTTTCTGCCTCTGCCACTAGTATGCTGGAAATACAAGAGTGGACTACTATGCCTATCCCTCCATAAATATTTCTAGCATAAACTTCTTTTCTTTCCAAAATCTTCTGACCCTTCTACATCAATTGAAAGATGTGTTGTTTAAACAGCTTATAAATCTAGCCAGATTGTGTTGTTGAAGGCACCAGGAACAGTTGTTTTTTTCCAGGGGCCAGTTTACTAAGACCTCTGCCCCATATTACCCCACCATCCTATTCTGACTCATGTCTGGCTTCAACCAGATCCTCAGGAAGTACATCCAGTCTGGTAGACAATGAGGTCCTACCTGGACACAAGCAGGAACTGGCTATTTTCATTCAGACAGACCCCTGACACTGCAACCACAGTTGCTGACCAAAGGTCATGAGCCAATCATAAAATGATTCCTGTATCAGTAAGGGTCTATACCCAATCACTTCAAAGTACACTTAGCCAAAGCTGGAATTCCCCTAAACAGGCTTAAAAGGGGCTGCCTTACCCTCCCTCCCCCAGGGTCGAAGCCATTTTGGGCAGGCCCTGGCATGCTGGGTTTTTTTTTTCTCTCTCAAGAATGAAGTTGCTGCTGGGCGGTGGTGGCGCACGCCTTTAATCCCAGCACTTGGGAGGCAGAGGCAGGCGGATCTCTGTGAGTTCGAGACCAGCCTGGTCTACAAGAGCTAGTTCCAGGACAGGCTCCAAAACCACAGAGAAACCCTGTCTCGAAAAAAAAAAAAAAAAAGAATGAAGTTGCTTGCTTTCTGCAATTGCATACCTGGTTGGTGTCTTGTGGTCATTTGGAGTGATCTAAGGACCCTACATACAGGGGACAGTATTATAGCTTCTCTGCATCTATCTTTTCTGGTACCTTGACACTGCAAGTCTGTAGACTTGTAAAGACTCCCATATTCATGGAAAACACTGTAGTTTACTCAGCCTTAAAGATAAGGAAGGTGGCTGGGCATAGTGCCTCACACCTTTAATCCTTGTACTTGGGAAGCACAGGCAGGTAGATCTCTGAGTTTGAAGCCAGTCTGATTTATATACTAAGTACTAGGTCAGCCAGTGAGACCCTGTCTCAAAAAACAAGTCAGCCAAAACAACAAAAGACAAACAAACAAACAAAAAAAGATAAGGAAAGAACACAATAAAGCTTACCTTTACACCTGAGAACCTTTCTGCCATGTGACCTGACCAATTTCTCATCATCTCCTTTAAGGTTTAATGTCTCCAAATCAGTGAGAAAGGTGTGCCCTGGCATTTTTTTTTTAATTTACTTGCTCTAAGAAGCTCCTAAGTAATTGGAGCAATCATGAATGAATCCTTTTTTTTTCCAATGAAAAATCTGGATCGTTACACAAGAAAGGAGGAATACCTATTTTCTTCAGTACCTATTAGGACATTTACTGGCACTACTGTCTTCCAGAGACACCAAGCTAGACAGAAGCAGAAACCGTCATCCAGATAACTATACTTCATCACAGGATGGGAAGTAACTAGTGGCTCTGAGGATTTACTGGGATATTTCATCTCTTTTCACTGCTAAGGAGAGAACCTGACAGTCAGAGGCAAACATCTTCCAGACTGAATGAAATTATTCAAGATTTAACTTTAGCCCTTAATTCACATTTAAATCTACTCTACCGCTGTATTTTATGTTTTATTGTATAGTACTTACTTCTTCTAGAAATAGTTGTTTTAATGGTTAACATTTCTAGTTCTCCTAAAGGGGCAAAAGAGACTCTAAGAGCCTGTTAGAAGACAACTGTCCAGTCTCTAGAGTGTTGCAAGCCTTACAAGTAGTGCAGAGACAACTTTGGTTCGCCAGGAAATAGCCTTGGAAAGAGAGATAAGGTCTCCCTCGGGGTTAGAGGGTTTATTTGTTTGTTGCCCACGATAATAAGATAATACTAACTACAAGTGACTCAAGTTCCTCAGTTGTCTCACAACCCCAGAACCTGTGACTGTTTTGCATCATCCACCAACCAGCCACTCTGAAGAGCTGACATGGGAGTGCCTTGTGGCAAAGTTGTATGTTGTATGTTGCTTGCAAGTAGGACCAAAATGTCAAACCTTTCATAGTTCTTAATAAAAAAAACCCTGGAGAAGGAATTAGAAAATCAGGCACTATGCTTGACAGAATCCTTGTGCCCATGACCAGAGCCTCACTAAAAGAATAAAATAAAATGATCTCTCTGTGCTGTCATCCATGTTCTAGCCATCTTTACATTCTCTTTTCTTTTTGAAATTTCTACCAAATACAACATGATTTTGTGGCATTTATAAAACTAAATGACCGATGACTCACTCTATTATCGAAGCAAGAACAACAGCTAAGCTATATTAACATAAAAATCATAGTTCATTTTTAATGTATGTAATAGTAGTCCTTTACATCAGTCCAAAAACTTACTGGCTGCAAAGCAGAATTATTCTTTCCCTACAAGTACAGAATGCTTTGCCCAAATTCATAAGCACAGCACTTTCCCCACTGGATCAGAACTGCCTATTGCGTTACTCCCCCACAGCCAACCTGTGAGCTTGCTGAGGCCATGAAGATGGCATACTTGTATTTGTAGTCCCAGAACTTGGCTGTAGGTGATATACAATAAACTGGTTGAACTATTCCAATCTAATTATGTGTACTATAGTACTGATACTAAATACCAGAAAAAATGAAAGTTGAAATATGAGTTATTTAAATCCACTATTCTGCCAAGATAGAAAACACTTTATTTTCTGACTAAATTTCTTGAAACATATTATGAAAACTTAAACGAAGCATACACTGAAGAGTTGTAAACCTCATTAGCTAAAAAGAATTTAACTCTCTCAAAGTCATTTCTCATTCTGCTTGTGGTCACTGAATTCCTTTTTATTATAAATCCAAGCTACCAGCCCCAATTAAAAAAAAATTCATCAGCTTCCTGAATTTAGAAATACTGATCAATTGCCTATTGTGACCATCCAGGTCCAGTGAGCTTGAGACATGGAATTCCTCACCTTTGTTTCCACCTGGGGGATCTGGATCGTGACCGTGCCATCCTTTAGCATATGAGTCACCTGATCCACTTTTCACACTGCAAAGAAATAAAACATTAGCAAGTTTGTTTGTTTGTTTTTAGAGTGCAGTATGCTCTGGCAAATGCAAAGAGAAAGCTGCTTAATTCTTCTGTGCATCTATTTCCTGATCTGTAAAACAGGAATAAGAGCACCCTCCTTAGTAAAATGCTGTCAAGATAAAAAGACTTCAAACAAGATCAACAAATGGTTTCTGTAAAGGACTACACTGAAATTTGTAGATGTTGTACAACATAAGATATGAATTAAGTCTATTAATTCTGTCTTATTAAAATAATCCCTTTAGCCAGGCAGTTGTGGTGCACACCTATAATCCCAACACTCAGCATGCAGAGGCAGGTAGATCTCTATAAATTTGAGACCAGCCTGACTGGTCTACAGAGTGAGTTCCAGGACAGCTAGGGCTATACAGAGAAACTCTATTTCAAAAAAAGAAAAAATAATAATAAAACAACAAAAATAAAATAAAACCAAACAATCCATTAAAATGTAAAAACAGAGCCAGGCAGTGATGGCACATGCCTTTAATCCCAGCACTCAGGAGGTAGAGGCAGGCAATCTCTATGAGTTTGAGGCCAACTTGATCTATAGAGCAAGTACCAGGACAGTGTAAAAACATAGCTAGGCATGGTAGCATAATCCTCGAACTTGGGAAGCTAAGATAAGAAGAAGACAGCTTGTGCTATATACCAAATTTGAGGCTAACTTGGGTTACATACCAAGACCCTGCTTCAAAAAAAGTAAAAGACATGGTAGACCATCTTGAGATGTACTATAAATATAAAACACACATCAGCTTTCAAAGGCTGGCCAAATAAAAGAAGGCAAAACACACCTCTAGCTTTGCTATCATACCAACATTGAAAAATAAAACAGCATACTCACAAAATAGAAAAACAGAAAAAAAAAAACTACTCTAGCCTGGTAACATCTCAGCACCCAACCCATATGTAACATCTTATGCTTAAATCTAAAGTATGTACTATTTATTCTGACTTGTCCTCCAATTCCCTTGCTGCAATATTTCCAAGGCAACTGCATCTGAGTAGTGGAATTTCTAAGGCTTCTACTCTCTACTCCTATCACTACTTATCTGCTCACCTTTTCTGGTTTGCCTGACTTACTCTTTTGTTTTCTGGTCAGGGGCCCAACCAATTTTGCTGTGGAATAATCCTTCAGTATACTGTATAAATTACACTGTAATTGGCTTAATAAAGAAACTGATTGGCCAATAGCTGAACAGGATAAGGTTAGATGGGAAAACCAGAATAAGAACACTGGGAAGAAAGAGTCAGAGTCATCGTCAAGCAAACATGGGGAAGTTACAAGGAGATACAAGGGGAACAAGATATATTGGAGGACATGAGCCACGTGGCAATACATAGATTAATAAAAATGAATTAATTTAAATTATAAGAGCTGGTTAGTAATAAGCCTAAGCTACTGACCAAGCATTTATAATTTATATTAAGTCTCCATGTAGGTTCTATGGGAACTGGCAGGTGGGGAAAAAAAAGTCTGCCTACACAGTATTTAATGAATGACTTAGGTGCAAATCCATTCTTGAGTGAAAGAGGACATTGCCTAAAGAGACTGATCTGCACCCCCTCACCCTACACCATATTAGTCCTGAGGCAGTTTACTTCCACCACCACCCCAGTCAGCCATAATAAAGGAAAAGGACCCTGTTGAGGTAAACTGATTGTAGATTAACACTGAGGGTATTTAATCTTCATTATCAGCAGGATTTAAAAATCAATTTCACTTTTTGTGTGTATGGGTGCAGAGGTAGATTCATGATGATTAGGGTGGGGGGTGTCAAGGCTGACTTCCTGACTTCAGGCGTTTTCCTCTCTCATTTTCTACAGTAAGGTCTCTTACTGCCCTGGAGCACACCTGTTTAGCTGGATAGACTAGCCATCAAGCTAACGGAGTCTCAGTCCTGGTTCCCTTCCCCACATTTCTGGGTTTCCCAATATGTACCATTATGCCTAGCTTTTATATAGAGGTTAAGGATCTGAATAAGCAAGCACTTTACCACAAGCTTAATTAGTAGATCTTCAGATCTAAAACATAAAGTTTCTTCCGCAAATATTGCCTTATAACTTTTCACTTACAGCCTGCAGTCTCCCTACCTCCCATTTCTGCCATTATCTAGAACAACCCTAACCCCTTGTTATGTCTCCACCACTGCCCAGCATTATTTCACTTCTTTGACTGGTAATGGAGACAAGAGAATTGTCTGGCTCTCAGTCACTTGCTAAAGCTTCTCATAAAATTTTGAGATTTTACATGGGCAGGTGGAATTGTTAGGAGATTATCTTTATGTCATTCCTGGACTGGGCCCTGGCATCTAGTTGTATTTTCTACCCCTTCTTTATGTTTAATCAGATACTTAGTATCTTTTTGTAATCATCAACTACATCAAGAGGGAAACCTTTGAAGCTTAGTTCAACAAGGACAGACTCTATAGTATAAGGCATGGTTTTCAAGATATGGCTTTCAGACTGCCCCAAGGTAGTCACCTTCACAAACAACCATATTTTTTTAGGACCCTCATTTAGAAATTATAAAGGGGTACAGAATTAATAGGATGCCTAATTTGGGGGAATATATTCCAGTCTTGGTTCTCTCAACATAGACCACAAAAGTACAGAGGATAACAAAAGGTCTGACTCCTACAGGGGCCCCATCAAAGTTACAGAAAGGAGAAACCAAAACATCTGAATAAAAGTATGAGCATGGATTTTTGATAATGAAAAGAAAAAAACATAGAAAGGGGTTGGGAAGTTAGCTCCATTCTAATCTAGTGCCAAGAAGTAGAAATAGACAGATCGCTAACCTATGTAGCACAGTCCAGGCCAATGAGAAACCACCTAAAAAACAAATGAAGTTGGAGAGAAATAGCTAAAATTCTTATTGAGCAGCCAGGATTACGTGTGGTTCAAATCCTAGGCACCTGTATGACTGTGTAAATCTCAGCACTGGGGACCAGAGACAGAAAGATCTCTGGGACTTGCTAACCAGTGTAGCTAAATAAGAACCTCCAAGTTTAATGAGAGAATCTATCACAGAAATAAGGTAAAATGACTGAGAAAACCATCCCAACATCAATTTCTGGCTTCTCCTTGAAAGCCCAACACATGTATACACAAATATACACAGTGGATGTACCTGAGGAAAGACACTCAGGCTGTCCTCTGGCCTACACATGCACATACATTTGGATAAAAGATTTTATAGCAGGGCATAGTGGTGTACACCTTTATTCTCAGCTCTTTGGAGACACAGGCTGATTTAGTTCAAGGCCAGCCTGGTCTGCATATTAAGTTCCAGAACAGTCAGGGCTACATAGTGAGAGTTGTCTTAGAAAAAAAAATGAAAAAAGGAAAAATTTTGTAATATAAATAAGATTTTGTCCTAGACTTAAAAAAAAAAAAGACTAGTTTGATTTTTCCCAAACAGAAGAGGAAAAACAAAACCACAAAACTACAGAATATCACAAAAGGTCCAAGTTTAGTTGGAAAAGGCTTTCTAGGGTGGTGACCCTAGATCAGAGTCCCTCAGTCTAAACACCAATGATTTGATGTTAAGAACAACTACAGTACTGCATATGAAGGGTGGTTGGTCTATTGTTTTGATCAGAACAGTCTTTGAACCACAGCATCAAACTAATAGAGCTGATCCAAGCTGGTGAGAGCTCAGGGACTCTGCCTGTGGGTGACAGTTGTGCAGCTTGGACTATTTGTGGGGACCCTAGCAGTAGGGCCATGATCTATCCATAGCCAGTCTCAAAATCAAATGAAAAAATAAAAATAAAGATTGAGCCTGATGTGGTGGCACATACCTTTAATCTCAGTACTCAAAAGGCAAAGGCAGGTGGATCTCTGGGAGTTCAAGGCCAAACTATTCTAATTATGCAGTCAAGACTAGCACTCAGGAGGAGAGGCAGGTGGATCTCTGTGAGTTCGAGACCAGCCTGGTCTACAAGAGCTAGTTCCAGGACAGGAACCAAAACCACAGAGAAACCCTGTCTCGAAAAAACAAAAACAAACAAAAAAAAAAACTAGTCAGGGTTACAAAATTATACTCACATAATAAAAATTAAAATTAAAAATATACAACTGAGCCAGGAGGTGATGGCACAGGCCATTAATTCCAGCACTCAGGAGGCAGAGGCAGGCAGATCTCTGTAAGTTTGAGATAAGCCTGGTCTACAAGAGCTAGTTCCAGGACAGCCAGAGCTACACAGAGAAACTCTGTTTCAAAAAAAGACAAAAAGAAAAGAAGGAAGGAAAGAAAGAAAAGCAAGAAAGAGAAAAAGAAGAGAAGAGAAAGAAGAGAAGACAAGAGAAGAGAAGAGAAGAGAAGAGAAGAGAAGAGAAGAGAAGAGAAGAGAAGAGAAGAGAAGAGACTATCCTTCCCTCTGTCCAGCCAAGCATTTGTCTTGGACATAGTAATAAACTAGCTTAAATACAAGCTAAATTTAATTCTGCGACCCTGGTGGCTCGCCTTCACACTGTCAGAGGTGGAGAGGGGTGACTTTTCTGTAGTGAGAAACCTCAAATTTCCAAAACTACCACAGGTGCTGCAGAGGGAACAAAGGGGCAGAGTGGGTGGCGCAGCTTCTGGTTAGCAGTCATTTGGACTCAACTATAAATGTCGTGAAAAGCACTGCACAGGCACAAACATCTCTACAAAATGTTGGTTGTCATTACCATTGTCCTATAGCCATTACTGCTACCATCATTCCACCACCACCCAGGTGCTCCGACCGTGTCACATTGGCCACTGGGGAAAAAAAGCACCCTGAATTGGGAGGAACAAAATGACAGAAAGTAAATGTGTAAGAGTGAAGAAAGCAGGGGAAAAGAAAAAGCAAGAAGTCAAAATCAAGTCTTACCCTTCTTTCTGGAGATTAGACTTTCCAGCTCCTCAAAAAGGACAGAAGGAAGGAAGGAAAGAAGGAAGGAAGGAAGGAAGGAAGGAAGGAAGGAAGGAAGGAAGGAAGGAAGGAAGGAAGGAAAGAAAGAAAGAAAGAAAGAAAGAAAGAAAGAAAGAAAGAAAGAAAGAAAGAAAGAAAGAAAGAAAGAAAGAAAGAAAGAAAGAGGGCACCTCTAACCTTCAGTTATGCACGAGGGTTTTCTTTTCTGCTTCTTTGCTTCTTTTTGCTACTTTGTTTCTTTTGGGGGCCTGGGGATTAAACAAGGCTTGCTCATGGGTCCCAGAATCCACCTGTCTGCATTTGCTGTAGTCCAGCAAGAAAATAATTTTAAGGCGGGAAGGGCAAGATGGCTCAGCAAATAAAGCCACAAGCTGCTTTTGCTGAAGACCATGGTTCAATTCCATGCTAGAACTCCAGTTCCAGGGAAACAGACGCCCCCTTCTGGCATCCAGACACACATACACATAAAATAAAAATAAGTCTTGCCAGGCAATGGTGGCTTATGCCTTCAATCCCAGCACTCAGGAGGCAGAGGTAGATGGATCTCTGTGAGTTTGAGGCGAGCCTGGTCTACAGAGTGAGTTCCAAGACAAACCAGGACTACATAGAGAATCTCTCAAAAAACAAAAAGCAAAAGTCTTAAAAAAAATAAGTGTTTTAAATGAGAAAAAACAATAATGCATATTTATAACAAGAAAGGAAATCAAAATAAAGTTCAGCCAAATTAATCCTAATGCTTCACTATTAGTAAAAGATTAAATTAAGGCAAGCATGGTGGCACTTGCCTTCAATTCCAGCACCCAGGAGGCAGAGACCCGTAGATCTCTGTGAGTTCAAGGCCAGTCTGGTCTAGTGAGTCAAGGATACACAAAGAAACCCTGTCTTGAAAAAAAAAAGAAAATAATAATAATAATAATAATAATGTCTGACATGCACATTGTTTTAACTTTAAATGCCTGCCTGTTTTCCTCTACTTACCCTGCCTGAGTTCAAATCAAACTCTTTGTTTTCCCTAATCAGATCATGCCCTTGCCTCCATTTGCCTGTACTTTCCTAAATTGTTTGAGTGTCATATATGCCCCCATGCCAGATGCCCCAGGGCTCTTCCTTGAATTTCTTTCTCCTTAGGGATTCTGAGTTTGTTCAGTGATTACTTCAACAGATCTTATTTATTTACATAGTAGTAGTAATTTAAATGGCGAAGTCTCTGAACAGTGTATCTCCCTAAAAAAATTTCAAATAACCTATTAATGTATGAGATGAATTAGTAATTGAAAACTCCCCATAAAATAAAAAAGATATAACCAGCCATTTCACATCCATTAAATTAAAAAACTATGAAGTCCTTATTTTGTAGAGGAGGCACAAGAGGAACCCTTGTGCACTGCAAGAATATACACAAGTATAAGTAGACTGGAAGTACCCCAAAATGTTGAACATGCCCATATCCAAATAACACATAAATATGTACCTTGGAGTGGAGACTCTCAAATTTTGGTGTGCACTGGAATACCTGGAAGGATGGTTAACAGAGATTGCTAGATCCTAATCCTGATGTTAAAAGGACCACAAAAAGAAGGATTATTTATTATTATTATTATTATTATTATTATTATTATTATTTGGTTTTTTGAGACAAGGTTTTTCTGTAGCTTTGCAGCATGACCTGAAACTAGCTCTTGTAGACCAGGCTGGCCTCGAACTCACAGAGATCCGCCTGCCTCTGCCTTCCGAGTGCTGGGATTAAAGGCGCACGCCACCACGGCCCTGCAAAAGGAAGAATTATTGATGAAAGTAGCAGCAGCAAGAGAGATGCATATGGAGGATATAAAGTATGAAATATGTCCTACCTGACCTTTACAGAAAATGTTTGTTTATCCTATTTAAATTTCCTTTCTCTAGCTGGGCGGTGATAGCACATGCCTTTAATCCCAGCACTCAGAAGGCAGAAGCAGGTGATTCTCTGTGAGTTCAAGGCCAGCCTGGTCTACAAGAGCTAGTTCCAGGACAGTCAGAGCTACACTGAGAAACCCTGTCTCAGAAAAAAAAAAAAATTCCTTTATTTTCCAGTAATGTTAATTAAATGAATAAGAGCTTTAAAAGAAATCAAAATGACAGACTAAAACCAATATAGTTGTGATTGAGATGTCAAAAACAGATGATAAGCCTAATTACATTGCTGCTTCCGAGTAAAGTGTAAAGGACCAAAAGCAGTGAATCAATCATCTGTCTTCCTCTGAACAGAAACACCCAGGTGGCAGGGTCATTCACTCCCAGGAGGATGCCGAACACAAATTCTAAAAGAGGCCATGCTTAGAAAGACACACCCTTATTCAGCTGAAGGACTAGACTGCAGCAATTCCCTTTCTCCTTTAAAATCCCTCTCCCTCTCCATCAGATCCTTCCCATAACCCTGCATAATTTTCCCATCCATCTGGAACCATATGGCCCTGGGGCTATCCTATCTCTCCATGACAACCAAATTCTTCAAAAGGCTGAGCAAATTATATTTATGTATTTAGGAATATACATGCACATATGTAACAGCAATTTTTAAAAAAGAGGCCATGAATTTGAGAGAGTAAGGAGAATGCATGGGAGGAGTTAGGGGGAGGAAAGGGAAGGGAGAAATTATATATATATGTAATATATATACATATATAATAAATTATATATATTTACACATATATAATAAATATATCAGGAAAAAGGCTGTGTATATGCCATAGTGATTATCTCTGGTTTTTCTCCTCCCAATCTTGCTAGTCACATTATCAAGCTGGTTTTCCACCACCTCTAGCCTCTGAACCCAACTATTCTAGCCAAATCATTAATGAAACTTATCAGCCAAATCTATAGTAACATCTCCTCCTATTCTTTCTTTACTTTGACTTCATTTCCCCCTCTTGGCAAACTGATCTTTTACAGTGAGCTCATTTTTTCTTACAGTGACTTCAATCCTTGGACTATTCATTATCTATACTCTCCCCAGCACTCAGGTTCATAGTTTTACATACTTCCTATAAACCACCAATCTCAAAATTTCCATCTCCAGCCTTCCACAATTCTCTAATCTTTTATAAACAGTAACCTATTTGGTATTGTAAGTATAGCAAATTCCTGAAACCTCTCCCCATCTATTCCTCATACATCTTGTTCTTCTTCACAAATAAATGGCTTTACATTTCAATAAATAGAAATTACAATGTCCAACAAACAAAGGAAAAGATACCCTATTAAAAATACAGGAAATACAGAGAACGAGCTCCACCAGGAGCAGAAGCCAGGAGCAAAACCAAACCTGGGACACAAACTAATCAGGACTGAGCCAGCAACCAGATCCAGAGTCAACAATCTCCACCAGAACAGGTACGAGGGAGGAACCCCTGAGCAAGTGAGCCAGAGACTGCTGAGGGTCCACATGTGAATCCAGGACCTTCAAGGGAGTAGACCTAAGCCAATACCCTGGTGGGTCTGGGCCAGAGTCTAGGATCTCCCAGGAACTAGGCCTGAGCCAGGACCTCTGTAACCCTGGGCATGAGTGAACTGGGTCTTTCGAGGAAATAGGCAGGAACCAGAGATCTCAGCAGGGCCAGGTGTGAGTCTGGAACCTCAGAGAGAGTAGGCCTGATGATGTGGGAGTGTCATATATCAATCTGTTGATTTCATTGGTTAATCAATAAAGAAACTGCTTGGCCTGATAGGTTAGAACATAGGTGGGTGGAGTAAACAGAACAGAATGCTGGGGGAAGAGGAAATGAGGCAGACACCATGCCGCTCCTCTCCAAGGCAGACACGATGAAGCTCCGGCCCAAGATGGACGTACACTAGAATCTTCCCAGTAAGACTGTGGTGCTACACAGATTACTAAATATGGGTTAAGCAAGATATGAGAGTTAGCTCAAGCAGTGTTTAAAAGAATACAATTTGTGCCGGGTGGTGGTGGTGCACGCCTTTAATCCCAGCACTTGGGAGGCAGAGGCAGGCGGATCTCTGTGAGTTCGAGACCAGCCTGGTCTACAGAGCTAGTTCCAGGACAGGCACCAAAGTTACAGAGAAACCCTGTCTCGAAAAACATAAAAAAAAAAGAATACAATTTGTGTGGTGTTATTTCGGGTGTAAAGCTAGCCGTGCGGGAGCCGGGAGGGACGAAAAGTAGGCCCGCAGCTCCTTCTACAGCCTGAGCCAGGTCCTCTGTGGGTTCCGGCACTGGTTTGTGACGTCAAAGGGAATAGGCAGGAACCTGGAACCCCTGAGGGTCTGAGCACAATTCTGAGACCTCTGAGGACATAAGCAGGTCCCCTGCGGGTTCAGGCGCACCCTACCCTGGGACCTCCCAGGCAATAGACCACAACCAGAAACCTCCATGTCCAACTCTAACCCAGGGACTTCTGCAGGAGGGAATCCAGACCAAGATTTAAAGATACAGGTCAAAGCCTATAGCCTAAGCCAAAGTTGCCCTGAGGTAAGGAACTCCACCTGGGGCAACAAATTCCACAGGAGTGAAACAGAACAAGACTCCTAGGACAGAAAGAGCCTGAGGAAACAAGCTCCACCAGGAGCAGAAGCCAGGAGCTAATCGAACCCTGGGAGCCAACCCAGTTCCAGAACACTGGCTGATCAAGACTGAGCCAGCAACCTGACTCAGAGTCTGCTATCTCCACCGGAACAAGATTGGGACTGAACCAGTTACCTAAGACACAGAGAGAACAAGCTCCACTAGGAGCAGAAGCCAGGAGCAAACCCAGTCCTGGGACACGGGCGGATCAGGACTGAGCCCGTGACCAGATCCAGAGTCAGCGATCTCCACCACAACAGGTCCAACTCCAAGCCAGGGACTTCTGCAGAAGGAGATCCAGACCAACAACATTTACAGAAACAGATCAAAGCCGCAGCCTAGGCCAAAGTAGGCTTGAGACAGCAGACTCCAAGGGAGCAAGCAGACCAAAGCAAAGGAGCACTGGGCTACCTCCAGGAACAGGAATAACCAACGGGGTAACTAGAACTGTGACACTGACTGTACCATGAGGAACAACCATCTGAGCTTTGGATTCACTGGCACCTAGATTATTCAACAGAATCTCAGACAACCCCAACCACACCTATTAGAGGAAAAGATGAGTAGAAAATGTAAAATCACATGCTACACCACAAAGAGCAACACAATACCAGTAAAACCTAAAGAAATTGATCACCAAAAGATCACATAATCCAATAAAAAAAAATGGAGTACAGACCTAAACAGAGAACTCTCAACAGAGGAATCTAAAATGGCTGAAAGACACTTAAGGAAATGTTCAACATCCTTAGTCATCAGAGAAATGCAAATCAGAACAACTCTGAGATTTCATCTTACATCTGAAAGAACGGCCAAATCAAAAACACTGATGACAACTTATGCTGGAGAGGTTGCGGGGTAAACAGAACACTTCTTTTTTTTTTTTTTTTTTTTTTTTGGATTTTCAAGACAGGGTTTCTCTGTAGTTTTTGGTGCCTGTCCTGGAACTAGCTCTTGTAGACCAGGCTGGTCTCGAACTCACAGAGATCCTCCTGCCTCTGCCTCCTGAGTGCTGGGATTAAAGGCGTGCGCCACCACCGCCCAGCCTAAACAGAACACTTCTGCATTGCCAGTGGGAATGCAAGCTGATACAACCCCTTTGGATGTCAGTGTGGCAATTTCTCAGAAAATTAAGAAAGAACCTTCCTCAAGACCCAGTAATACCACTTTTGGGTATATATCCAAAGGATGCTCAATCGTGCCACAGGCCATGTGCTCAATGATGTTCATAGCAGCATTGTTTGTCATAGCCAGAACCTGGAAACAACCTAAATGTTCCCCTCGATCAAAAAAATGGATAAGAAAAATGTGGTACATTTTACATAATGGAGTACTACACAACAGAAAATAATAATGACATCTTGAATTTTGCAGGAAAATGGATGGCGCTAGAAAACATTATTTTGAGTGAGGTAACCCAAACACAGAAAATTATCACATGTACTCACTCATAGGTGATTTTTAAACATAAAACAAAGAAAGCCATCCTACAAACCAGAATCCCAGAGAACTTAGAGAATAATGTGGACAGTAAGAGAGACTTACATAGATCTAATCTACATGAGAAGTAGAAAGTAGAAAAAGACAAGTTCTCCTGAGTAAATTGGGAGCATGGGGACCTTGGGGGAGGATTGAAGGGGGGAGGGGAGAGGCGGGGAGGGGAGTAGAGAAAAATGTAGAGCTCAATAAATATCAATTAAAAAAAGAACCCAAGAAATAAAAGTGAAATATTACCTTATAGTCATGGGTTTTATTTTAAAAATTAACACTGGACAGCATCTATTTGTTGAGAAATAGAAAAAGAAATTTTCTCACCTGAGGAAAATTTCTCTATAGAAACCATGAAGCAGAAGAAAACTACAAACCTACACTCAAAGCCGGGCGGTGGTGGCGCACGCCTTTAATCCCAGCACTCGGGAGGCAGAGGCAGGAGGATCTCTGGGAGTTCGAGGCCAGCCTGGTCTACAAGAGCTAGTTCTGGGACAGGCACCAAAGCTACAGAGAAACCCTGTCTCAAAAAAACCAACCAAACAAACAAAAAAAAAACCCTACACTCAAAAGATAATTAAATGTTGTATATTAAAAACAAGAGACTATTTTAAAAATCACCTTGAATTAGAAAGTGGTCTACAAGAGCTAGTTCCAGGACAGGCTCCAAAACCACAGAGAATCCCTGTCTCGAAAAAAACCAAAAAAAAAAAAAAAAAAAAAAAAAGAAAAAAAAAATAGAAAGTGAGTGACATATACCTATGTGAGAATCCCCACCTTGAGCCGTTCTAAAAAGAAATAAACCAAAATCTGATAAAAAAACCAAACAGAAATATAAGAAATAAAAAAAGCTAACTGAACTCTGGTATGTACAGGGAAGCATCAAAAGTTTAGTTTTTCAAAAGTGGACTTCCAAGTTACTCAAAGGAGAATAAACTCGAGTGAAAATGTAGTAATCAAGTACATCGAAAGAAGACATTAAAGTAAAACAATGGAAAAATAAAAATGGCATTGGGAGGAGAGTAGAAAGCTACAGAAGTACAGAAAAGTAATATCTGTGTGATTATAGCTCCTGATAAAGAACAGATTCATGCATGGTATTGTATGTGTGTAATATCCGCACTCGGGGAGCAGAGGTATGAGAATTGCTCCAGGTTTGAGAACAGCCATCTCATAATTTCAAACTAAAATCAGAAAACAGACAACTCAAACATAAATCTTGAATAAATTTTAAAAATCACAATTTGAGGAAACCAGGCAGGTGACATACTTTCGCAGTGGACCACTCACCTAACATGTACAATACCCTGGGTTTAATCTCCAACCTCACAGGAAAAAACAGAAAATCTCCTTTCAGTAATAGAAAAATAGCTGAAATAGGGTTCATCAAGATATCTAGGGTAGGTATACAACATTCAGCTCTGAAGTGCAGTCTACTAAATATTATTTCATTTAAAAATAAAATCATGAAGAGTTCCAAGCACAAAAGAACTAATAACTTAGAAATCCATGGCTTTGGGTTCAATACCTAGCATAGCAGGTATACTTACTGCTGATGGGAATGTAAATGATACAGCCAGCCACTTTAGAACAGTCTAGCAGTTACTCATAAAGTCAAACATAGTGTTACCATATGGTCCAACTATTATTCCATTCAGGTATACATAACCACAATAATTGGAAATATGTCCATACAACATCTTTTTACAACAATGTTCACAGGAGTATTTATAATAGCC
Source organism: Chionomys nivalis (assembly GCF_950005125.1). NCBI lineage: Eukaryota > Metazoa > Chordata > Mammalia > Rodentia > Cricetidae > Chionomys > Chionomys nivalis. Next base: position 135,602,092 of record NC_080112.1, read on the forward strand.
AAAAGGTAGAAAAACCTCAAATGTACATTAAGACATGAGGGAACAAAATGTCATACATATACAGTGGAATATCTAAGGGTAAAATATGGAGTAGATATTGATACATGTTACAACATGAATGAATCTCAAAGCATAAATTTCATTGATGGAGGAGGGTCATCTGTCTATGTGTTACTTTCATTGGTTAATAAAGAAACTGCCAGCTGGGCGGTGGTGGCGCACGCCTTTAATCCCAGCACTTGGGAGGCAGAGGCAGGCGGATCTCTGTGAGTTCGAGACCAGCCTGGTCTACAAGAGCTAGTTCCAGGACAGGAACCAAAACCACAGAGAAACCCTGTCTCGAAAAACCAAAAATGAAAGAAAGAAAGAAAGAAAGAAAGAAAGAAAGAAAGAAAGAAAGAAAGAAAGAAAGAAAGAAAGAAAGAAAGAAAAGAAAAGAAAAGAAAAGGAAAGAAAAGAAAGAAACTGCCTTGGCCCTTTGATAGAAGAGAAAATTAGGTAGGCAGGGAAGACAGAACAGAATGCTGGAAGAAAGAAGGCAATGAAGCAGTCGCCATGATTCTCCTACTCGAGACGGATGTAGGCTAAGATCCTTCCCGGTAAGCCACCACCTCTATACATTAATAGAAATGGGTTAATCAAGATGTGAGGATTAGCCAATAAGAGACTGAAACTAATGGGCCAGGCAGTGTTTAAATTAATACAGTTTCCGTGTAATTATTTTGGGTAAAGCTAGCCGTGCGGGAGCTGGGCAGTGGGAAGCAGCCCGCAGCTCCCACTACATTTCATTTAATGGAAAATATCCCAGCACTCAGGAGACAGAGGCAGGCAGATCTCAGTGAGTTCAAGGCCAGCCTGGTCTACAAAGCAAAAAAAAAAAATCAAATAAACGGAATGATGGCTAATGTTTTTTCTTTAGTTTTTTTTTTTTTTTTTTTGGAACAGGGCTCCCTGTCAGGAAGGCTGGCCTCACACCTGCTGTGTAGGTGAGGATGATGACATGCAACTCCTAGTCCTCCCTTCTTATATCTCTCAAGTTCTGGGATTCTAGACATCCACCATCACACCTAACAAGAACTTTTTGGGTGAAGGACTATTCTGGAATTAGACTTATGATAATGTGTGTACAACTGTATGAAAACACTAAAAATACTGAACTGTACACTTAAAATGGGTGAATTATGCAAAAAAGATTCCATGCTAAATGAAAATTCAGTATTTACTAATGCAATTAATAAAAATTCTCAAGTAAAGCCTTTGCAATAAGAGAACACAGGAATAAGTGTGCTCAGAGGAAAGGGAAAAGCAGAAGTGAGGAGATCACGCATGGATTATTCTAATGGTCACAGAAAGCATGTTACCTTATCACCAGTTCTTCAGTAAGGAATGGTTAAAAGTGCATACAGAACTCTACTGCTGCTTATCATTCTTATAATTTGGTTACATGGGATAAAGTAATTCCTATCTTTCTCACACAAAGAAAAACAGAAAAGTAAACATATTAGAAAGAGGTTAAATACAAACATAGGCCATTAAAACAAAAATACTAATGTTCTCAGGGGCTGGGGAGATGGCTCAGTAGGTAAAGTTCTTGCCATACAAGCACAGGGACTTGTTGGATCCCCAGAACCCATGAAAAAAACAAAAACAAAAACAAAAACGAGGGAGAGCTTACAAGTCTTTCTTCCATATGCATGCCATGGCATGAACATGCAAATACACACTAAGTAAGTATAAAAATGATGAGTTTTTAAATTTTTTTACTTTATATATATCGTGCTGGTCTGTATACATGTTTGTGTACCATATGTGCATATGGAACCCATTAAGGTCAGAAAAGGTCATCAGATAAACTGGAACGGGCATTTCAATAGTTGGGAACAATCATGTGGATGCTGCAAACAAAATCCAAGTTCTTTATAAGAGAAACAAGTGCTCTTAATTGGTTTATTTAAAATTAAAAAAATATTGACAATGAAGCAAAGCATAATGGCTCACATGGTAGCTCAGCACTTTGGAGGCTGAAACTGGAAGATAGCTATGAGTTTTAGGCCACCCTGGGCTACACAGAGTCTAAAGTCAGCCTTGATTATAGAGTAATACCCTGTCTCAAGTGAGGTGTGTGTGTGTGTGTGTTTGTGTGTGTACACAAACACAAAGACTAATAATCAAATTCTATGAGATGTGCTAAAAAGTGACCAGTTAAAAAATTATGAGACTGAATCTCCATCATAAACACTCCATCAATAAAATGTTTGCCAAGTAAGCATGAGGAGCTGAGTTCATCTCCCTATCACCTACATAAAAAGCTGGTCCAGCAGCACAACTGTAATCCCTGGGCTGCAAAGGCATTTGCTCGCCAGCTAATCTAGCACAATTAATGAATTGCAGGTTTAGTGAAAGACTGTCTCAAAAATAAGACAGGACAATGAGCTGGCTCAGCATACAAAGATGCTTTGTACATAAATAAGCATGGCAAATGAGTTTGATCCCCCAACCAAAGGTAGATGAAGAGAACTGATTCCACACTGTCATCTGACCTCCACATATGTTCCAGCACATATGTGAGCGCACACCTGAACTCTAACAGTAAATAAAAATTTAAAAAATAAGATAGACAACTATCAAAGAAGACAATTGATATCAAACCTCTGGCCTTAACATGCATGCAACACTGACATAAACACACACACACACACAAATTCATTCTAATAAACACAATACAAATAAATACTACAAATAAATAGTAAAATAGTACAAATGAATAATAAAATCAGTACAAATTAAAGACTAAATATGTGTTATTTATAAGATATTAAACACTTAAAATAACAGAGAAAAGAGGCTGGGGTGAAGTTTAGTTAGCATAGTGCTTGCCTAACATGCATGAAACCCTAAGGTTCAGTCACCAGAACCACATAAATCAGTAGTTCTCAACCTGTGGGTCACAAGCCCTCTTGGGTTGTCAAGTAGCCAGTTCATAGGGGTTGCCTAGGATTAGCAGAAAACATAGATATTTAGCAAAATTACAGTTATGAAGCAGCAACAAAAATAATCTTATAGTTGGTGGTCACTATAACATGAGGAACTGTATTCAAGGGTCACAGCATTAGGAAGGTTGAGAACCACTGATGTAAATGAAGTGTGATGCACACATACCCCTAATACTACTTAAAGAGATACAGGCAAAAGGATTACAAATTTGGAGTCAAGATGGTCTAAATGAGACTGTCTCAAAAAACAAAGGAAAAGTCAGATGGTGGTGGTGCACACCTTTAATCCCAGCACTCGGGAGGCAGAGGCTTTGTGAGTTCGAGCACAGCCTGGTCTACAAGAGCTAGTTCCAGGACAGCTAGGACTGTTACAAAGAGAAATTCTTTCTTGGGAAAAAAAAAGAGATAGACAGAAAGAGAAAGAAAGAAAAGAAAGAAAAGGGGAGCTATGTTCAATATACAATTTATACACTATGAAGAATAAATTGAATTTCAAACTTAAGAGTATGAAAGAGTGTGGTGTGGGGTCAAAGAGTACTATAGAATAGTTTTTGAAACTATATCTTTTTATTTGGCATTTTTGGTTTTTTTTTTCTTCATCTGATTTTTTTCAAGACAAGGTCTCACTATATAGCTCTGACCTGGAACTCTGTAGACCAGGCTCGTCTCTAACTCAAAGAGATCTCCCTGCCTCTGCCTCCCTAGTGCTAGGATTAAAGGTGTTCACCACTATGCCCAGGGAAATTGGATCTTAATAAAGTGCCTAGACTGGCTTCAAACTTGTGACTGTTAGCGAGACATGGTGCTACATACCTGTAATCCAGACACTCAGTACCCGAGGCAAGCTTGGGCTTCACAGTGGCAACCTGCTTGACACACACACACAAACAACAACAAAAAAAAATCAAAAACTGAGGGTTAGTGATACAGCTAAGTAGGTAGAGTGATTGCCTGACATACAGGAAATACTGGGCTCAATTCACAGTACTGGAAGAAGCACATGCACACACCTGAATCTGCAACCTTTTTTGTTTATTTGTTTGTTTTTCTGAGACAGGGTTTCTCTAGCTTTGGAGCCTGTCCTGGAACTCTCTCGGTAGACCAGGCTGGCCTTGAACTCACAGAGATCCACCTGTCTCTGCCACTGTCTGTGCCACCACCTCCCAGGTTGTATCTATAATCTTTTGACTCTAACTTTTGAGTGCTGAAAATTGAACTCATGGCTTCAAACATGCTAAGCAAGTTCTCTATCAACTGAAATCCATGCCTAGCCCCAGAACAGCTTTCAAAAACTCTTTTTTTGTGTGTGATTGTGGGCAGGTCCTTCCTTGTATGTGTGTTCATGTATATGCAACCATGTGGAGACCAGAAATAGCCATCTGACTCAATAGCTCTCCACCTTATTTGTTTTAGACAGGGGTCTTCCATTTCAGCTTGCCTGGATGGTCCCCAGGGACCCTTCTCCCTGTGCCTCCTGAGAGCTGGAGTTAGAGGTAACTGCAGCTCTGGCTTTTTACTTGGGTACTGGGAATCTGAACTCAGGTCCTCATGATTAATCATTTTCCCCAGTCCCAAGAAATTTACTTTTAAATTTTTATGTGCCTAGCTGGGTGATGGTGGTGGCATTCGCCTTTAATCCCAGCACTTGGGAGGCAGAGGCAGGCCTGGTTTATAGAGCTAGTTTCGGACAGCTAGGGCTGTTACAGACATACCCTGTCTCAAAAAAATAAATAAATAAATAAACGAAATTGTGTGCTACAAAATGCTCCTGTGCTCTGAAATTTTTACAAGAAAGCAAAAACTGCAATAAGACAAGGTATATGAAATGTACTTTCCATAAATGTCTCATATGACCCTAAAAGAAAGGTAAGGCAAACACATTATAACACCTTGTCCATTGTTGAGGAAATACCTTAGAAAAAGTAAAGTGACTTGGCCAAGGTAATGAGATAATATAATTCAAAGGTCATAACTTCAAATCCCTTGCTCACTTCTAAAAACACTAAACTTTTTTTTTTTTACAAAAGTAGACTAAATAAGAAGCTGAAGTGCTACCAATAAACAAGGAAAATAAAACAGGCATGTCTAATATTTTCCTATAGTCCACTGTTTAGAAGCCAGAGGCAGAAGAATCAGAAGTTCAAGGCTAGCCTTAGCACACTGTGAGATCAAGGCCAACCTGGGCTACAAGACTTTGGGGGGAGCGCAGCGGCAGGAAGAGCTGGCAGTGGTGGCTGGACTTCCAGGACTCGGGAGGAGGCAGAGACAGAGGGATCTCTGTGAGTTCGAGGCTAGCCTGGTCTACAGAGCGAGTTCCAGGGCAGGCTCCAATGCTATAGAGAAATCCTGTTTCGAAAAACAAAAACAAAAACAAAAACAAAAAAAAAAGAAAAGAAAAAAGAAGAAGAAGGAAGGAAGGAAGAAAAAAACCAACATAAGTTAGAGTTTTTGAAAGCTTATGAAAACTTATGAAATTACAGCAAAGCCTTTTTTAGATTTTTTTGAACCTGTTCACACCTAGGGGAAAAAAGATGTTAAAAACGTGCCAGTCCTGGCAGTGCAGGCCTTATAATCCCAACTACACTACTCTAGAAAGTTCGAAGCCTGCTTGACCTATAGAATGAGTTACACAGCAGCCTGAGGTGAAAGCGGCTGTGTCTGCACAGATACACATCTGTCTCTGGTGGAGTGCTCTCTTGCCATGGGGGAGGGCCTAACTTTAACCCCTGGGGCTACAAAAGAAAAAAATGTGCTCCAAAGGTTGCCTGACAGGAATCTCTCACGGAGCCCATTTTCTACTAGTAGCTGGTAATGTGTTCCAGAAAAGCTACCACTTAAGGTGTACCTCCCAAAGTCCCCCTCCAAAGGAAACTATTTCGGGGGCTAAGTTTCTCCAGGGCAGTCCTGCTAGCGGCACAGGTGACTAAAATTCTCCCAGCCGTCTTCCCTTACACTTTGGCTTTCCCCGGGGAAGACCCGGCGACGGCGGCCACAGCGTCTCCCGCGGACAAAGCGGGCGCTCGGGTTCCGCGGGCAGACACGTCCCGGGGCCGCCTGAGGAACCAGCGCTCCATCCCTGGGGCACCGCCCCCTTCCTGGTCCCCAGGATGGACAGTCCGAGAACGGAGCCGCCACCTGCCCGACGCTGTGGGCGGGGAAGGTAGAGGCAGCGGGCAGGTGTCGCCTCGGGCACCGCGGGCAAGGCACTGGTGGCGACAGTCACCTATCGCCCCGAGAGCCAGGCGCCGGCCGGGGGCCCTGAGGCGCACCGGCGGCCGCCGCAGAGGGAAGGCGGTGGCCGAGCGAGAAGAGAGAAGGGACGCTGTCCCCGAAGAAGCCTAGCCTGCCCGCCACCCGATCCCAGCCGCCCGATCCCTGCCACCCCATCCCTGCCGCCCCATCCCGGCCACCCCACCCCGGCCACCCAATCCCGGCCACCCCACCCCGGCCGCCCCATCCCGGCCGCCCCATCCCTGCCACCCCATCCCGGCCGCCCCATCCCTGCCACCCCATCCCTGCCGCCCCATCCCTGCCACCCCATCCCGGCCACCCCATCCCTGCCGCCCCATCCTGGCCGCCTCATCCCGGCCGCCCCATTCTGGCCGCTCCTCCAGCCACTATGAGAACTGCCTCTCCTGAGCGAAGGACACACCCTCCTTCTCCTGCGGGCCGGGGCCTCCTCGCTCTGCCTGCTCCCGGACCCCTCACCCCGCAGTGAAGCCGTCGCCGCCGCCGTCACCGCCGCCGTCGCCTTCAACACCAGAGCCGCTTCAGGTTCCTCCAGGCCTCGCCCCTTGCTCAGCTCCCGCCTCCTGCTCCAACAACACCCAGCCGCCCTCGCGGGTCTAGGAGACCCGGAACCACTTCATTCCGGAATGGTCCGGCCCCAACCCCGCCCTGAACACGCCCCCGCCCCGCCCCAGCGCCGCCCACCGTGTCCTCCTCCTGCCAAACTGGTTCTCACGGAGAAGCCCGGGCTTCGGGCCCCGCCTGGGCTGCCCCAGAGGGCGCTGTAGCGCGCATTGCTGGCTGTGCTCCTCTGTTCCCTGAGAGTACCCCCTCAAATCCTCAGGCTGTAGAAAAGGAACATACTGGATGGTGCAAGGCCTGGGTTCTTTGGAGTTGAGGATAGGATCGCGGCCTCGAGGTCAGCCCTCAGCTTGGTCCCCGGCCTTGTGTGCAGATCGAGGTACCAAGGGGCAGAAGTAGCTGCCAAGCACTTTCAGCTCGACCCTCAAAGATCTTCCAGAGTCAACTTACCTGAACCTGCTTATTCTTGGTCTCCATTCCTGCCTACTTAGTTTCTAACCTGTCACCTAACTTTACCCATCTCCCATAGCCTCAAATGAAGCTTCTACTTGGAAAACAGCAACTTCTGAACTTTGCAGATAGGTTAATGGTGCCCATAAATGCCAGTCCCTCTTTGTTTGCTCTCCTCTTTCTTTTCTTTTCCTCCTTTCTCTCCTTTTTTATATGAACAGATTTTTATTGATTCTTTGGGAATTTCACATCATGTAGCTCAGTTGCACTCATTTCCCAGTCTTCCCAAGTCTGCCGCCCACCCTTGTAGCCTCCCCACTCCCCAAAGGAAAAAGAATTCTTTTCATGTCTCTCTCTTTCCTGCCTCCCCATCATGTTTATTGGTCCTAGTGGCCTTGGGAGCTGCAGTTTGTCCAAAGAGCTCTCCTTACAAAATATTCATTGCAACGAGTTGTTGGCCGAGTTCAAGGCCTTGGCTTCTGGTCCACCATCAATACTGGCCCATCATCTGAACTTCTCTGGGATATTCGGCTATTGGCCTAAGTCACAGAGATCCTGTGGCTATGGCTAGACAGGACCAGTCAATCATGTGCTCCAGCAGGTCACAGGTTGGGTAGATGCTAAGGTAGGCCAACTCAAAACCCTGGATGCGGGCCTGAGTGGTAGCTGAGTTGTTCAGTCTGGGCCTCCACCTCAGGCAAAGGTCTAAGTCAGCTTTCCTGTGCCTAAGCCATTAGGGCCAACTCTCCCAAACAGGTGGTGAGGGGTGGGGTTAGTGCGCCTAAATGCAGGGCCAGCTCTCCAGTAGTGGTAGCTGACAAGGAGCGGAGACAATTCTCCTGGGGCTGTGGAGGGTCAGGGCTAGCTCTCCTGCACCTAGTCCACTGGGGCCAGTTCTCCCGGAATGGGGTGCAACAGCTCTCTTTCTGAGGTGGCTAAAGAGGGGCAGACCCAGCTTCCTGGTGCTCAGGTCAGGAGGGCCAGTTCTATAATCCCTGTGGTAACATGGGCCTTGGACATCAACACAACAGACCCTGGCTGTAGTAGGATCACGGGACCAGACATGACCCTCAGCCACAGCTCTGGCTTGGCTTGGATGTCATCATGGTCCTACTCACATCAGCAGCATGTCCTCAAAGACAGTGTGGCCCAGATGCCAGGCAACCACAAGGCTTTGGTGGCAACACAGGCCATGGAGATCATTACAGATTCCAGCTGTGGTGAGGCCATGGCCACAGGCACAGGCCTCCGCAGCTGTGTAGATAGAGCTTTTTCTTAATTAGTGATCTATGGGGGGAGGGCCCAGCCCATTGTGGGTAATGCTATTCCTGGGCCGGTAGTCCTAGGTTCTATAAGAAAGCAGGCTGTGCAAGTCATGAGGAGCAAGCCAGTAAATAGCACCCCTCTATCACTTCTGCATCAGCTCCTGACTCCAGGTTCCTACCTTATTTGAGTTCTTGTCCTGGCTTCTTTCAATAATGGACTATAAGGTGGAAGTCAAAGCCAAATAAACCATTTCCTTCCAACTTGCTTATTGGCCACGGTGTTTCATCAGAACAACAGAAACCCTAAGTAGAACACCCAAGCTCACCAATTAGTCTAAACTGGCTAGCTGGCAAGCCCCAGAGATCCTCCTGACAGCCTGGAATGACAAGCTGACAGCCACCACACCCAGTTTGTTTACTTGTATTCCAGGCATCCAACACAGGTCCTCAGGTCTGCAAGCACTTTAACAACTTCGCTATCTCCCTAGCTACCCAATAGCCTTTACTCCTGTTGTATGCACCCATTCTCAGGTTAATGTACTCTAGAAAAATCTGCTAGGTGTGTCCAAACCTTCAGCCCATAAGCCATGTGTGTCGTGGAACAGCTTTGAACGAAACCAAACATAAAATTATAAATTTACTTAAAAGATGTATTGTGGCTGGGCATGATGGTGCACGGCTTTAATCCCAGCACTCGGGAGGCAGAGGCAGGCGGATCTCTGTGAGTTAAGTGCCAGCCTGGTCTACAAGAGCTAGTTCCAGGACAGGCTCCAAAGCTACAGAGAGAAACCCTGTCTGGGGAGGAGAGGAGAGATCTTTTGTGATTCATTTTTGTCACTCAATTATGTGGTTTTGTCACTCAGGTATGTGGTTTTCAAGCATGAACTCTCTATGCAGCAATAAGATGTTGTGGTGACGAAAGGTAGGAGACACCTGACTGCTCCATTTATTACCTTTTGCGTTTTCACAGCCTGTGTATTTGGGTCCACAATCCCCATCCTGGCTATAGTGTCTCTGAGCACACTGTCGTCACTGACTCTAGAGCTCTCACGTCCCACAAACCGTCTATTCAACTTAAACCCACGCTTCATACATCAGTTTCCTCTAAGTTAAAGCATTTCCTCCAGAAGGGAGGGAAGGAGGAGGCGTATGAGACTGAGGAGGTAACATATATTCACACCCCAGGGAAAGCCGAAAGTCGCAAGATTCACCAGGCCCCTTACCCAGTGTTAGCCAAGTACTAAACAACCACTGGGGAGGAGATTCTGACTAGCGAAGCTGCCTAGAGAAGGCTGGCTGCCCAGAGGATGTTTCTGGCACCTGTCCAGCTGCCTGCAAGCTGTGCAGACAGCTCCAGGTTGTCTGTTTCCTGGCCTGTCTCCCACGTTGCAGTGGCTTTTTAGATGTCACTACTTTTGAGTCATCTGTGATCCTGCAGGTCAGGCTTGTGCCTAACCTCTTTCATCTCTGGCTACCCGGCATTCATTGCTCTAAATGCACAGAAATGTTTGCATTTTAACAATGACTATTGTTTTCTGTTTGGTTAGAAGATGTAAGGAAGCTGGGCATGGTGGCACACATTTAAGCCCAGCACTCAGGAGGCAGAGGTAGGTGGATCTCTGTGAGTTCTGGGCCAGCCTGGTTTACCTAGTGAGTTCCAGACCAATCAGGGCTACAAAATGAGATCCTGTCTCAAACAAACAAAACAAAACAAAACAAAAACAACAAAAAGAAATATGTTCTTATTTCTCTTTGATTATTTTGTGTATATTTCATGTTTATGCGTGTATATTTCATGTTTATGAGTGTATATATGTCACTCTGTTCTGTGTGTATTATTTTTAGACTCATTTCCGAAAAGGTGACCTTTGTCAAGACAAGCAGATGGCTCTTGGCTCTATTTCCTGTCTGTTTCCATGGAGAAGGCTGATAAACAATTTGCACATGGTGCTGAACATGACGGCTCATCCCTGTGATCCCAGCATTTGTGAGTTCATGGTCATTCTCAGCTACACAGCAAATCTGAGGCAACCCTGGACTACATGAGACCTTGTCTCAAAACAAAAACAGTTTGCATGTGGTAATATGATTCTTGCTATTATCTGAACGGTGTATATGCATGTACACACAGAATATTATTGAAATGGAAGAGTATTAGCTTTTCCCATTCATTTCTTTGGCTTTCATAAGGACACAAACCTGTTACAGAATATCAAGTACACTTAGTATAAGGAGCTTGCATAGCTCGTTCAGCTAAAATAACAATCCCAGCATTTCAGGGAGTTACTTTATTGCTTGCTTACATGCATGGCAATTACAGGTCAGCTTTGGTTCTTCTGCCTGGAACTCAAACTAAAGGAATCAACCCTGTGTGAGATATTATGGATGTCATAGCAGAAGAAAAAAAGCAAGGGCACAACCATGCACTGTACCTTTCTTTCTTTTTTATTTAAACAAGGACTCCTCCTGTATCCCAGACAGACACTCTAATGCTATATTACATTTCCAGCCCACCTCCATTGTATCTTAAAACTTTTGTTTAAAAATAATGACTCAGTGGTCTAGGGGTATAGCTTCGCAGATGAGCACTTGCCTAACTTACACAAAGCCCAGTACCAAAATAAAAATAAATACATGAAAAATGAATGAACATAATGCTACCAAGTGAAAACGTCTGGAAGTAGGGTCCACCCAGGAGAGCCTCTATGGGAGTCGGATACACACTCAAGTTGAAGAAGCCATTCCTATCATTTCTATTCCCTGTAAAGCAGTTGATAAATGTAGAGGCTCAGTGAAATTCAAGGGAGTGTAAAAATTATTTGTCATGGTCTGACTGTCAACCTGACTAGATTGAGATGCCTAGGGGACTATTAAGACACACTTCTTGGTGTATCTGTGGGGGTGTTGTCAGAGGTGATTGACATGTAGGACAGCAATTGAGGGGGGAAGTACCTGTTCTGAATGTGGGTGGCAACATCCAAATAGGCCTGGAACTCAAATGGAATAAAGGTGGGGGAAAGTGTCCAGCCAGAGTGTGTAAGCTCCATTCTTCTTCAACGGATGTCGATTGCCCATGCCATTGCCTGTGACCATTAGACTCCAACATCTTCAGCTTCTCAACACTTACCCACACAGACACTCTCTGAGGGCTTGAAGGCAATCATTGATCCCATTTGTTCTGAGGCTTCCCATTTCTTAGACTGAGTATCTAACAGGTTTCTGCTTCTGCAGAGGGCAAACAGTCATTGTTTGGATTATCCAGCATCTAATTGTGGGAGCTAATCTAACAAATCCTCTTCTTTTTGTAGTTGTGTGTGCCTCTGTGTGTGTGTGTGTGTGTTGTGAAAGACTTTTCTTCTCCCATCATATGCAGAAACCCTACTCACCCTAATAGGGAACTCAAAACAGACCAAAGTAACCATTTCACCAAAGTCCATCTTGGTGAACCGTGTTTTTAGCAGGGTTGCTAACAAGAATGTAGGTACAAGGTGACCTGCAGGAGCAGAGATGACTCAAAGGCAGAGGCATCTGAAAAGCCCACTTCGACATGGGTGACAGACCAGGAAGCAGACAACCTGGAGCTGTCTGCACAGCTTGCAGGCAGCTGGACAGACGCCAGAAACCGCCTCTGGGCAGCCCAGCCTTCTCTGGGCAGCTTGTTTTTTAGTCTGCTCCCCAGCGGTTGTTTACTGCTTGGATAACACTGGGAAAGGGCCTGGTGAATGTTGCAAGTTCCTTTTTCCAGTCTTGTGAATGCTGCTTTTGGGGTTTTTGTTTGTTTGTTTTTGTGTTTATTTACACCCTGGGTATCATGAGTCTTGCCTTTCTCCTGGAAGGAATGTTCCAATTAGTATAAAAATGCTATACAACTAGTACATGCTTAAACCAGAATTTCTTTTTTTTTAAATTAGAGCAATTAATTCATGCTTTGACTAGGCTTAGGCAAAGTCCTCACCATCCATGTCTCGTTAGAGAGACAGATTCTGAGGAAAATTAATAGGTGGGCTTACGTGTATTACAGCTGCCCTTCTATGTGGCTTTCTTTTCTAAAGGCTGATAGGAGAAAAAAAATGAAGTAGGGCAGATAGCTCCCTTGAAAACACTGCTGGCCTAGATTTCCCCAGAGCTTTTGTGTGTGTTCTATTTTGGGTTGTGTTGAGTATTAACATCAGCATTTATATCCCTATTGAAAGAAGCACGTGTGTTTTCTGTTAACTGTTAATGACTTCTGATGGATAATATTGAGCTGGCCCTGATTTCTCCACCCTTTCTTCAGTCCCATAATACAAACATTATATTCATGGACGCTCTCCTTCCTTTTCTGTTGTTTATTTGAGACAAGATTTCATGTAGCCCAAGCTGGCCTTCAATTACTGATCCTTGTACCTCCGCTGTCCAAGGCTGAGATTACAGTTTGGCAGCACCTGGATAATCTTTTCTCGGTGTGTGTGAGCGCTCGCGCGCACGCGCAGGGTTTTTCATTTTGCTTTGTTTTCTTTTTAATTTTGTATTGGCCTGGAGCTATTCAAATGGGCTAGATAAGGGATTCTCATGTCTCTGTCTCCCCAGTGCTAGAATTACAAGTATGTGCCATCATTCCTCTTCTTTTTAGTGGGTTCTGGAATCCACACTCAGGGGCTTGTGCTTGCAAGCAAGTGCTTACTGACTGAACCCTCCACCCAGCATCACTCTTGTTTCTGCAATAGCTTGGTCAATGGCAGAGCACAGACAAAAATGATTTGTCTTGCTTGGAAAGAAATGTTTGTGGGTAGGCTTAGGGCTCTCAACCACTGGGCTATCTCTCCAGGCCCTAGTCCTTCTCTATTCCAGATCTCCTACCAACAAGTTGATTCATCTATTCCTGTTGGGTGGCGCTGGTGTTAAGTAAGTCATGGCTGGGGAGTCCTCCAATTGATTTAGAGTAGCTGCATGTTTTATAGGATTTGGAGTCCTTTCCTTTCTTGACTCCTTCCACTCTACCTGATTGGTCTTGCCATCTCTTTCTCCTTGGTTGGTTCTGCCAGATATATGGCTATTCTCCTTTGAGCACCTTTTTCTTCCCACCATTTGAAATTGAAACAGTAGCAAACTCTCCACCTAGACTACCCTAACAGCCAGCCTTCAAGATGCAGGGAGCCAAACTCCGCCCTACAGAGACAAAAAAAAAAAAAAAAAAAAAGCCCAAAACCAGACCACAGAATCCTACCCATCCCTGACCTTGCTCCAAAATCAGGCTACAAAATCCCACTAATCCCTGCTCTTGCTCCAAAATCAGGCTACAGGGGGCTGGAGAGATGGCTCAGAGGTTAAGAGCATTGCCTGCTCTTCCAAAGGTCCTGAGTTCAATTCCCAGCAACCACATGGTGACTCACAACCATCTGTAATGGGGTCTGGTGCCCTCTTCTGGCCTGCAGGCATACACACAGACAGAATATTGTATATATAATAAATAAATAAATATAAAAAAAATCAGGCTACAAAATCACACCAATCCCTGAGCTTGCCCCAAGATCAGGCCACAAAAATCACACTAATCCCTCAGTTTGCACCAAGAACAGGCCACAGAATCCCATTAATCCCTGATATTACTCCAAGATCAGGTCACAAAATTCCACTAATCCCACGCCACCCTGGAAAGCCCACCCACCACAAGAAACCCTATATAAAACCTTCCTCCTACTCAGTTCCCAGTAAGTCTCTTATGTGAAATTTGTTGTGCTGTGTGACTTTGTGGTATTCCTTGGCTCTAGACTGTAAGGATACCTTTCCCCTCAGGACTGTAACACTTACACTCACTAGCTTTAGGCTAGGGATAAAAGGTATGTGTCACACCAAAACACCGACCCTTAAAAAGTTTGTGTGTATATGTGTTTGCTTACAATTAAGTCTGTGTGAGCCTGGAGGTTGTGGCGCACGCCTTTAATCCCAGCACTCGGGAGCCAGAGGCAGGCGGATCTCTGTGAGTTCGAGGCCAGCCTGGTCTACAAGAGCTAGTTCCAGGACAGGCTCCAAAACCACAGAGAAACCCTGTCTCGAAAAACTAAAACAAAACAAAAACAATTAAGTCTGTGCATCACATGTGTGTCTGGTGCCAAGGGAGTCCAGAAGAGGGTGTTGAATTCCATGGAACTGAAGTTACAGATGGGTGTAAGCTACCTGATATGGGTGCTGGGAATCAAACCCTGGCCTTCTTACCAACTGAGCTAACTTGTCAGCCCCAACACTCAGGAGACAGAGCCAGGTGAATCTCAGTGAGTTTGAAACCAGCCTAGTCTACATTCCAAGTTTCAGGACAGCCAGAGCTACCTAATAGATCTTATCTAAAAAAAAAAATACCACAGGCAGGCAGAGGGGGAGGGAGGGGAAAACCACTTCATCATTCCATCTATAATTAACTAGCTAGTCCAGATACTGGCTACTGGTTTCTAAGCAAAAACACACAGTCTATTATATGAGTTACATTTTTTTGAGACACAGCAGGTCCTTAGGCCACCTCGTTAAAACAATGTGCAAATAAAATTTCAACAGGGCATGCTTGACCTGAAGAAATAGCTTTACCAGTAAAGTGCTTTCATTTAACTTTAAGGACCTGAGTTTGATTCCCAGTACCCACATAAATATCTGGGTGCAGCATTACATGCCTGTAAAACCAGTGTTAAAGAGGCAGAGACAGGTGGATCTCTGTAAGTCTAACCAAATATTTTAGCTCCAGATTTAGTGAGACCCCACCTCAAAAATTAAGTTGGAAAGAGACTGAAGAAGACATCCAATATTGACTTCTGGCCTCTACAAACACATAACCAAACACATATATGCATACACACACACAAACATGTACACAGAGAGAGACATACTAGTTATCTTTTTTGTACGGCATTACATTATGGATAATTTCTTGTTTAAAATCTATTTTCAGAACTAGAGAGATGGTTTACGGTCTGCTCTACCAAAAGATCTAAACTTAATTCCCAGTACCCACTTTGCTGTTCAGAAATATCTGCAATTCCAATTCCAGGAAATACAATACCCTCTCCTGGCCTCCATGGATACTACAGGAACACAGTGCACAGACATACACGCAGGCAAAACTCTCATACACATAAAAGGGTGGAGAATGGAAATAAATTCTGTACGTGTAATACCTGAAGGTGTTCAGTTCTTTTTTTTTCTTTTTTTTTTTTTTTTGGTTTTTTGAGACAGGGTTTCTCTGTGGTTTTGGAGCCTGTCCTGGAACTAGCTCTTGTAGACCAGGCTGGTCTCGAACTCACAGAGATCTGCGTGCCTCTGCCTCCCAAGTGCTGGGATTAAAGGCGTGCGCCACCACCGCCCGGCCAGTGTTCAGTTCTTACGCTCTGCCTTTAGCAAGATGACCTCCTGGGTCGTGGCAGTAGATTATTTCTTTACAGTTTGAACTCCCAATTGCCTTTGTATCCTGACCTGGATGTTGGCAGGAGAGCAGCACTCTTTGTCTCTTTAGTGCTTAACTAACAGGAGAAATCTTTCCTCACACATTTGAGTCCATGGTCATTGTTAAAGGCATATCTCCAAAGGCTCAGGATTTTTTTTTAAGTCAGAGTTTCTCTATGTAACAGTTCTGGCTGTCCTGGAACTTGCTTTGTAGACCAGGCTGACCTCAAACTCACAGAGATCCCCATGGCTCTGCCTCCCGAGTGCTGGGATTACAGGCATGTACCACCCCTGGCTCAGGATTTTTGAAGAATCTTAAGCCAGTTTCTCCTAATCTTTATCTTTTATTAACATAGAAGCCCATACTGAACACTTGATATGTGACACCAGTTAGCATGTGAGCCCATGTTTTTGACACAAATGTGGACCTCCACAACACAGACTGCCTTAAGTTACATAACCACCACCCTAATTTTCATGTTGAACAAATGGCTTTTGCTGAGAGTACTACTTTCAAGTCCACAGTCCTGCTTCCAGGTGCATTGAGGACAAACCCCAACGATTAAAAGCCAGGCAGTGCACATGGCTAAGAAACCCTTGAAAAGACACATGCAAAGCTGTAAACCTAAGCCTTGGAAGAGAGAGGCAGAAGACTCAGGATCTTTGGCTATACAGAGAGCTCAATACCGGCAAGGATCACATGAGACCCTGTTTTAAAACAAAGTACTTCCTCCCCATAAAAAGTACACTCAAATGAAAATATTCAACTATTAGCAGCAAGATTGCAAAAATGTTGTGAATAAAGACCATGAAATTGGTTCTTTCTTTCAGTGCTAGAATTGTATGCTAGATGAGTACTTTATCACAGAGGTGTATTATTAGCTCTGATTGTAAATGTTTAAAGCTGAAATTTTATAGTTTGTCAACTCTATCTCAAGACTGTCTACAAATTTATTTGGGTGGTTTTTTTTTTGTTTGTTTGCTTTTCTGAGATCAGGTCTCTCTACATAAGATAACCCTGGTCATCTTGGAACTCACTACATAGACCGGCTAGCCTGCCTGCCTCTACTTCCTAAATGCTGAGAATAAAAGTGTGTATCACAATGTTCAGCTTTTTTTGAATTTTTTAAAAAGAGGTTTCAGAGAGAAGGCAGAAATCCCTTTGTAATTAAGCATGCTCAGAGCTAGGATTTCCCCATAAGGGCTTTGGTTCTTCACTGCTATAAGTAGTAGCTTGTTTGGGGTGTGTGTGTGTGTGAGAATTCTCAACAGATGAAATTCAAATGGCCAAAAGATACTTAAGGTCATGCTCAACCTCCTTAGCGATCAGAGAAATGCAAATCAAAACAACTTTGAGATATCATCTTACACCTGTCAGAATGGCTAAAATCAAAAACACCAAAGATAGCCTTTGCTGGAGAGGTTGTGGAGAAAGGGGTACCCTCATCCATTGCTGGTGGGACTGCAAACTTGTGCAACCACTTTGGAAATCAGTCTGGCGGTTTCTCAGAAAAATTGGGATCAACCTACCCCTGGACCCAGCAATACCACTCCTGGGAATATACCCAAGAGATTCCTTATCATATGACAAAAGCATTTGTTCAACTATGTTCATAGCAGCATTATTTGTAATAGCCAGAACCTGGAAGCATCCTAGGTGTCCTTCAATGGAAGAATGGATGAAGAAAGTGTGGAATATATACACATTAGAGTACTACTCTGCAGTAAAAAACAATGACTTTTTGAATTTTGCATGCAAATGGATGGAAATAGAAAATACTATCCTGAGTGAGGTAACCCAGACCCAAAAAGAAGATCATGGGATGTACTCACTCATAATTGGTTTCTAGCTATGGATAGGGGGCCTCTGAGTCTATAATATGTGGTCCTAAAGAAGCTAAACAAGAGGGCAAACCCAAGGAAAAACATATAGTTATCCTCCTGGCTATGGGAAGTAGACAAGAGTGCCGGGCAAAAAATTGGAATCTTGGGGGTAGGGTGGGATGGGGGTAAGGGGAGATGGAGAAAGAAAAGTGTGAAGGAGAGGATGAGGGGAACTTGGGGAAACGGGATGATTGGGGATATAGGAAGGTTGGATAGGGGAGCAGGGAAACTCATATCTTAGTTAAGGGAACCACCTAAGGGTTGGCAAGAGACTTGAACTTGGGGTGGCTACCAGATGCCCAGGGCAATGTCCCCAGTTAGTTCCTTGGGCACCTGAGGATAGGGAACCTGAAATGATCCTATCCTATAGCCATACTGATGAATATCTTGCATATCACCATAGAACCTTCATCTAGCGATGGATGGAGATAGAGACAGAGACCCACACTGGAGCACCGGACTGAGCTCCCAAGGTCCTAATGAGGAGCAGAAGGAGGGAGAACATTTACAACGAAGTCAGGACCACGAGGGGTGCACCCACCCACTGAGACAGTCGGACCGATCTATGGGGAGCTCACCAAGGCCAGCTGGACTGTGACTGAAAAAGCATGGGATAAAACCGGACTCTCTGAACATGGCGGACAATGAGAGCTGACAAGAGGCCAAGGACAATGGCACGGGGTGTTGATCCTACTTCAGGTTCTGGCTCTGTGGGAGCCTAGACAGTTTGGATGTTCAACTTCCTAGATCTGGATGGAGGGGGGAGGACCTTGGACTTTCCACAGGGCAGGGAACCCTGACTGCTCCTGGGACTGGAGAGGGAGGAGAAGAGGAGTGGGGGGGAGGGGGAGAGGGGCAGGAGGAGGGGGAGGGAAATGGGAGGCGGAGAGGAGGCGGAAAAAATTTTTTTTTTCAATAAAAAAAAAAAAAGAGGTTTCAGAGAGAAGGCAGAAATCCCTTTGTAATTAAGCATGCTCAGAGCTAGGATTTCCCCATAAGGGCTTTGGTTCTTCACTGCTATAAGTAGTAGCTTGTTTGGGGTGTGTGTGTGTGTGTGTGTGTGTGTGTGTGTGTGTATGTGTGTTGCTTTTGGTGGCTGAACAGTATGGCAGCCTCCCCTCAGGGAACCAATCTTGGGCCCTGGAGCTAAAGCAAGTTCTGCCTAATTCTAGCTGTGTTACCCTCTTGTACCTACCTTATGGCATGAACAAATCTTAATACCACATTGAATAACAAAGCTTAGTTCATGCTTCCTGTCATTGTAGCATATTCACACAGAATCCTGCTGCTTAGTGAACTTCTGTGTCCCACTTCCTTAATGCAGCACATTCTGGAGCAATGGGCAGCAGGATTCTAAGAAGAGACCCCCAAACTTGCTATCTAAATTTTGTTCTACAAAGCATTAAACCACAATTGGAATCCACACCTTAGATGCTGCTTTTTCATTTCTTCACTATAACTTCTAAGCTCTTCTCTCACTCCATTCTAGAACCTAAACTTTGCCGGCCCTCCAAAACCCCTAAGTCATCTGTTACTTTTGTACAGGTACAAATGGTCAACCTCCAGCTTCATACAATATTAAATGCTAATGTACCTTCAATCTTGCTTGTTGCCAGTGCTATTTCCAATGGTATTCTAAATTTCTCTATCAGACTATACTGTTTTAAGTAATAAAAGATTGATGCGTCTTACAGTTTGCTGGGAGAAATCTCACCTTCCAAAAACTTAAGCACCTTAGTTTTGTTTTTTTAGTTTTGTTTACTTACATAAACTGTACAATTCTAGTTTTGTCTGAAAAAAATTCCATCGGTTAGCCAAAATGAGTGCCTCCTCATAACATTCAACATCTGCACATGCACAGATCTGTACAGAACGTGAGTGCCACCTCACAATATTCACCATCTGCACATGCACAGATCTTCCCATCTAGCCTAACATTCCTTGGTCAAGCTTCAGAAAGTTACTTCTTGGATATGAGGCCCATCTGACTGTAACATCTGTCATCCCATTTATCCCCAGGGTTGATTCAGCTGATCTAGCTGGCTAGGCAGGTGTCCTGTTACTCTCTCCCTGGTCCATTCTTGTCCCTTCTTGTTCCATCCAAGCTTCATGCTTGGATAATTGAAGATAATGACTTTCCCTGATAGAGGACAAGTCTCTGCACAGGGTGTAGAGCAGCTGTGCTTCTCTGATAGAACCTTCAAATAATTTCTCAAGAGATATCTATTTCTAGAAGTGGGGGGGATTTACAGGGATATTTAAAAATTTTAACACACAAAAACCAAACTATTGAAGTTTTCTTGATAGTTGCCCTCCTGTGAAATTATTGTTTTCAGTTGTTCCTTGAGAGTTCTTGGGTGGAAGTACATAGCAAACTCTTTTTTCCATTTCTAAAATTTCTCACTTTCTTTCATAATCAGGACTCCCAAACAATGCTGGGAAGTGAAAATTGGAGTCGCCTTGTACTCTACCCAAAATAAAGTGTATATACTTACAAATAAATTTGCTTTTTTGTATTATACCTAAATTTGTTCTCTAAAAGCACTTAATAAGAAACCTGCATACACCATGAAAACAATTAGAATATTCATGAACTAAAAATTTTTCTTAGGAATGATTGGTCACCACTGTCAGCCCTATGGCAGAGCTTATGATGACATAAACTACTTCTAATCCCGTCAGAGGCTCTGTCAGCAGAACCTGGAAAGGCTGTGCTGACTGGGCCCTTAGGTTCAGATTGCTCTAAAGTAAGTCACTATGAAGATTCAAAAGTCTAATCTCTAGGTTGGTACCATTAGTTAGGGAGTAGTAACAAGTCTATGGTCATGTATTGTGTGCAGATATTTTCTCTGACAAGAAATATCCCTTCCATCAAGGGAAAAAGATTTATTTATAAGATTGATGATGTAAATAAAAATAACAGACTCCTGAAATTTACAAGATTCACACGTCCCATCAAAGTTATATAAACAATAAACAATTGCTGGTGAGAGCAGCCTCCTGCTGGCTAATCTGTCTGCATGTGCCTTGTAAGAACATTCTAAAACTCCAGGGTGATGTTAAATGCCCCTTTGTATGTTGTGAATATGTTTTATTACCATTGGTTACTAAAAAAAGCACAGGGCAGAATAGCTAGGCAGGAAAAGTCAAACTGAATGCACAGAGAAAGAAGATGGACAAGGGAGGCACAAGCAGCTGCCAGGGAAGCAAGATGTAACAAGCCATGAGCCACACGGTAAAATATAAACTAAAGTTGTAAAAGCTATTTAATAATAAGGCTGAGCTAACAGGCCACAGTATGTAATTAATATTAAGCCTCTGAATGGTTATTTTATTTTAATTAATTATTATATATACAGTGTTCTACCTGAATGTATACTGCAAGCCAGAAGAGGGCTTCAAAAATCCTATTATAAATGGTTGTGAGCCACCATGTGGGTGGTAGGAATTGAACTTAGAACCTTTGGGAGAGCAGGAAGTGCTCTTAATCTCTGCGCCATCTCTCAAGCCCCTGAGTGGTTATTTTAAAAGCAGCTGCAGGGCAAGACGGAATGAGAAACCTCCAGTTAGTTATACCAGCAATTGAGTTTTTGAGAGTCATCACCACACTGAGGTAGTTTTTATGTGATACAGTTACTGTTCATTCATCTGTGTGCCTGTAAATGATCTCTTGTCCCTATACCTGAAGGAACCCCAATAAACTAATTGGTTCACTAAGCCAGGCTTGAGTTTATGTCACTGTCAGTGCCTATCTTGGGTGAACAGATACTTGTTCATATCTCCCCAGGAAAAAATCATACCACAAGCCACAAGCAAAAAAAAAAAAAAAAAAAAAAACCATCAGGTCTGGGGTTTCCACATCCTTGAAAGTAAGAACCAATACTACCATTACATTCATCTGAATGCCAAAATACTATATCAAAGTCTCATCAATTATACCACAATCAGTTATTTCTTCACTTAGCTAACAACTGCTTGAACCATTTCTTGTATGAAAGCACAGCAACCTAACATTCTCTGAAGCTCATCATGTTCTAGGGACAGGCCACCACCAAAGTCACAGCTGGCTCCACTTGACAACTGAGGAATTTTTAATGATTTGGCAGAGGAAGAACACCTACACAGAAATCAATTGGTCTTTTTGCTCTACCTGGTTTCAGGTTTTAAAAATCTAAGTTGGTTTTGGCAAGTTTCTTTACTGAGTGTACAGAAACAAAACACTAGCAAGCCATCAGACTCTTCAATGAAAATGTATTTAACATTAAACAGAATGTACACATCATGCAAATGAGGCATCACATAATCACAGTGTGCTGTGAGGTACAATGGAGCTCAATGAGATGGATGCTTAGCAAAATAAAGCTTTAAGAAAAATGCCCAGTCATATTTTTAGATGTCAAGCCATGCTATCATCTGTGTGCTTGTCATAAAAGATATATCTCCTTTGATATATTCACCAAGGTCAAGGGCACATTTTTAGAGGTATGCATTTTATTTAGACTATATCACATAAACATACATAGCTTCTGAGACTAATACATTCTTAAACTGTACCAGCTTTAAAAGTACAGAACAAGATCACTACTGAGATTTGTTTATAACTCTTGGTTGTAAATCTCAAAATTACAGATCTTTTCAAAAGGCTTAAGGTAAAAGTCAAAACAAAAAGTTCCAAAGAAAAGGTCATTTTAATAGTAAAGCTACATTTCACCACAAGAAATGAAAATTTTAAATATAGCATTATATGGCATAAAATGTATGGAGTGATACATTCTAGTGTCATTTTTTCCACGTTCAGACTTTTTAACGTTAAAGTCTATTAAAGTGACATACTGGGACCAACTTCAGGCCCCTTTTCAAAGCACTGTAACTTTATTTTTATTACAGTTAAGCAAACATAGGAGCGAACAAAAAGAATCTCCCAAGAGCCAATATAAAAACAATAGCAAAACCATAAAAACAACCACCTGCAGGAGATGTGATTCATTCAGCTGAAAAGTCATTCAATGGTTTGGAGTGACAATTTGAAGATTTTAAAGGCATGATATGAAAAGGTCCTTGGTATCATATGTTGCCCATGTATGCATAAGGGGAAAGAAATAATTGCCACTATTTAATTATTTATTCAACCGAACTTACTTAATGTCCAAACAAGTAATATGGACTAATGTTCTGCAGGTGATGAAGCTTAATAATAACAATAAATTAACAGAAACCTGAGAGGGAGAGAAAATGGCTAGATTTCTCCCCCACTAAAAAAATACAGGAATATAATAAGCAGCCCAAGTCAAGTACATGTTTAACTAGAGTGTGGATAAATAGAAGATTTTTATAGGAAGAGACATCTAAATGTCTATGTGCTCCAACTCTGGGAATGCAAGTGTCCTAAAGTGAGGTTCCCAGTCAGCATCACGCAGGATATGATATCAGAGAAGGATAAGGAAATGCTTTAGCAGCAGCAGAAGCTCATAAATAGAACCATAAAATGAAACTTTGCTAAAGCCCAACAAGGCAAAAATCTCAAGGTTTCTACCAAGAGAGGCCAGTGTTTGTCAAACAACCTAGGAATACAGTTACATTCTGATCTAGTAATTTGGAATCCAGCGGTTAAAGGCGAAAGAAGCTTCTTCAGGTGGCTAGCAGCTCAGATTTAATACCGACAGCTTCATGGGTGATCCAAACACCACCTGTGTCAATTCAAAAGCAAAACCAGGTAAGATCAAGGCAGAAACCAGTATCTTGCACTCTAGTTCTTCCTTGGCTAATACAATATTTCTCAAGAGAAATAGAGTAGCAGTTTTTACAGAATCATTCTTTTAGTAGGGTCAAATGTTCCTCATACGGGACTTCTTTTAAATTGGCAGATGTTTTGAGATTTTCTGCCCTTGAGCGAAGAACAGTTCTCCAATGAGGAAGTAGGAGTAGTGCACAGTTTTGATGGAGGAATTACTTTCATTTAATAAAGAAACCGCCTTGGCCCATTTATAGGCCAGCCCTTAGGTGGGTGGAGTAAACAGACAGAATTCTGGGAGAAAGAAGCCGAGTCAGGAGTCGCCATGATTCTCTCACTCCAGACAGACGCAGGTTAAGATCTTTCCTGGTAAGCCAGCTCGTGGGCTACACAGAATATTAGAAATGGGTTAGATCAATATGTAAGAGCTAGCCAATAAGGGGCCGGAACTAATGGGCCAGGCAGTGATTAAAAGAATACAATTGAGGTGTAATTATATCAGGGCATAAGCTAGCCATGCGGGCGGCCGGGTGCCGGGGACGCAGCCCTGCCGCTCATATTACAACAGAGTGGCACCCAACGTGCTAATGAACTCCACGTAAAACCTGAGAGGGCTTAAAAAGGACAGAGAGAGAATTAAGACAGCTTTATGCTGTTTGTGGGTTGTGTGCGGCAAAGAAATTGTCCTGACTCAGCAACAGGAAAAAACTGGCTGTTTTAAAATGCCGGCTTTCTGGGCTGTGCCGCCATCAAGATCTCTGTCTGGCTCCTGCGGGAGACAGAGCTTTTAAATGGAGCATTTGGACTAAAGTGCTACGATTTGTTTGATGGCAACTAGACTCACTGTGTGCCTAAAAGAAAGTCATTTTGTGCTGCGGCTCAGAGGCACAAGCAGCTCCACCACGCTACTGGTGCAATGTGCAAGAATCAGAGGCACGAGCGGCTCCGCCATGTTGGACTGGGCGGGGCAAGCAGGCAGTACCTGTTTTTGACCTAGGAATGTCACAGCTTAGATTCTTAAGTGCTTAGCGATTTAAAAGCACAAAACAAAGTGCTCCTGGATAGTAAAAAAATTAGATTCACAATAGAACTGATTCAGACACTGTTGGATGAATGTACGTAGGCTTGAGAGAGAGAAAAATATATATATAAAGAATAAAGTTAATGTCTTAAAAAAAAGGATAAAGTCTTTAAAGAGACAGAGTACAGATAGTTATAGATTAAAAGAAATAAAGAAAAATAAGCCACGTAAAAATGGAAAATTCACAGAGAGTCTGGATTCTTTGTATTATTGTGTTTTCTTTAAAATTTTTGACTGTGAAGGAGCTAAGTACAGAGAGACATTTCATTATATGGGCTGCCAAGCTAAACCAGAATGGATATAAGGGTATTATGATTTCAGAATATGGGTCTAAGGATATGATGCTTTGGAGAAGGTCTTCTTTTGTTTTCACAGAGGATGAGACTCTGTGGATTGCGTCTATCCCGATATGGTATGATAGACCACGCCCTCCTGAAAGGTTGCTGTGAACACCTTCAGAAAATTCACTCAACTGCCGACTGAGATGACCCTGACACACAGGTTACACCATGAAAGATCTGAATACAGCGCCCCCATTCAGCAGGAAGCAGTTTGGAGAGAAAAAACTGCGCCCATATTCCCAAATATTGTTTATGAATATTCTTTTACATTTAAAGGGGGATATGATATAGATATGAATAATTTGCATTTGTATAGATTTTAAGGTCAATTTTGTTATATGTATATGTATTTCTGATCTTGATTAAGGTATTGTGATTGTGTAGTTCATTTAAAAATGTTATGTAAAATAGGAAATATAGGTTATTAATGGATAATCATCAATAATAGTCAAGCTTGTAGTCATGTTATTTAGATTTTCTAGATATGCATAGATATATTTCAGATAGGCATTCTTCATATCTTTCAAAGGCTACAGAATATGGCATTTAAGTGTTTTAATAATTTAGGGCTTTTCATGACAATGAGACACGTCTGCTCCTGGCAGCACCAATCTACTTCAAGAGGATAATGGGCATTGAAGAGGCTCCTTATGGAGTTTGATAGCCATTTGGGCAAGAAACTATCTTGCCTGGACTGTTGCATAAACTGAACACAACCCGCAGAAAGAGGACTTCTGAACTTGCCTAAAGGTGAGATGGTCTTTCGGGGTTCCTGACTCATAAAAGAGTCTGCAAGACATTCTGCAGGACACAACAAAAAGTGACTAAACTGTCTTTGGAATTTCCTGCTTGATGAAAATGTCTGCTGGATACTATGGGCCTGAAGGCTGAAGATGGATGCCCCAACGGTAAAAAAGAACTTTGGGTGACTGTCCAGGCAGTGAGATGTCTCTGTCATTTCTAGAGTTTGACGTTTCTTATTTATTGTTTACTTAGGTAATATTATATCCTTCTGGAGTCTTTGATGGAGTTGAAGAATGGATAGATAGTTATAGTTTTCCTTAGTTATGATAAAATAGATATAAATATTATAACTGTAATTCTTGCTTGATAACTGTTTTGCTATATGTAATCTTACTATGTTAAAGTGAAAGCCTTTCTTTTTTGTTTAAACAGAAAAAGGGGAAATGATGGAGGAATTACTTTCATTTAATAAAGAAACCGCCTTGGCCCATTTATAGGCCAGCCCTTAGGTGGGTGGAGTAAACAGACAGAATTCTGGGAGAAAGAAGCCGAGTCAGGAGTCGCCATGATTCTCTCACTCCAGACAGACGCAGGTTAAGATCTTTCCTGGTAAGCCAGCTCGTGGGCTACACAGAATATTAGAAATGGGTTAGATCAATATGTAAGAGCTAGCCAATAAGGGGCCGGAACTAATGGGCCAGGCAGTGATTAAAAGAATACAGTTTCCGTGTAATTATTTTGGGGCATAAACTAGCCATGCGGGCGGCCGGGTGCCGGGGACGCAGCCCTGCCGCTCATATTACAACACAGTTTCAAGAAGGATGAGGGAGGGAAGAATGGGATGCTCCAAGCCACCAAGATTATCCTTGCATACAAACCATGAAGTGTTTAATATCTCAAGCACTGTGGCAATAAACCACCATTGGTTTAGAAGGATTTGGGCACTAGTCTAAAGCTGGATAGTGAGGTAAGTGAATTGAATGGAAGTTAATTAAATCAAGGTATACTAACAACAAAAGAAACCTCTTAATGAATACTAAGCCATGCAACTGTCAAGGAGACAGAATGCTCAGGTAAATTTGTATTTTCAGTGTTCAAGAAAGCAGCCACTCTTGCAGAAGTTCAAGATCATTCTAGTCTACATAATAAGTTCAAGGTCAACCTAGTCTATGTGAGAGCCTCTCTCAAAATATTAAAAGTGGTTTGTTTTGTATTTCCTCTCCTGTGTCAAAGGACTCCAATGACTCTGCAGAAAACTGACTGAAGGAGTCTCGAGAGCCCACTGTCTATACTATAGATTCTACAGGCAAGGACTGAGGTCACGTGGAAATAAGTACACAAAATACAACTTTGTAGTCTTTCCGTTCTATTATTGTATTTGGATATAAAAATTACACTAAATCAGGTTAGGAATCAAATTTCTATTAGAAGAATACAGAACCATAAAAAAAGTGATGGAATTGTAAGAGCCAAAAACCTTTTTAAGAGTGTACAATGACAGGAGGACTGGGAAGAAGGCTCAGTAGGGAAAGTGCTCGCTGTGAAGGCATCAGGATGCGTACAGATTCCCCAGCACACACATAGAAGATGTGCATGGCCACAGGTACTGGTAATCACAGTGTAGGGTGGGGGTAGGATTGCTGCAGCTCATTGTTCAGATAACCTAGGCAAAAAAAAAAAAAGCTCCAGGTTTAGCGACAGACCCTGTCTCAAAGGAATATGGTGGAGAGCACTTGTGCATACACAAGCAGACACCATACACACACACACAAAAAAAAAAAACCCGAAAAAATAATATAAAATGGTAGGAGCAATAGAAATTACTGACTTCTCCAAGGATTTGATTATAGACCCTAATTATATTTGTACTGTTCAAAAATAAGTCCTTGGAGAAGTCAAGAACAGTAAGCACTCTTAATAGGACCTAAATTGAAATAAATCAAATGTAAAATATAAGTGTACACAAGTGTATAGTGCATATAACTGATAAAGACTCTCACACGAGAGTGACCAGTGTTGTTCAGTAGTAGAATATGAGCTTAGCATGTAACACACAGCATGGAGAGGGGGAAAGGGAGAGAATAAGAAACTCCAGAAGCCAAAATGATAGAAACTGAGAAATCATGTAAGAGTGAGCATCAGAGTGCCAGTGAGAACAAAAGCACTTTGGCAACAAACAAGCTCAGTGGTGGGGGAAAACTTTCAGGGTACAAAACTAAAGTTCTTTCCTCTCATTTAAGTTAGGATCCAAAAACAGATGTCTGGTTGGGAAGGATCCAGAATAGATCAATAGAACATCTGACCATTTGATTCATCAGTCTATATGAGTGTTTATAGGTAGAGAATGGGACATCATGGAAAAAAACTAATAGGAGAAGTTCAATTTGGAAGAATTACCCTCAGTATTCTCTCCTGGCCTCTGAAAAAGATGCTACCTGAAATAGATTGGCCATCACACGTTCTCAACCTTTCTACCCAAAACTACAAACAAAGAGGACAACGTGAGTAGGATACTACATTTGGGACTCACATATAAAGGAATTACTTAGAATCTTTCTCCTTCTGTGTGTGCTGCAATAAATACTCATTTATTTTCAATTTTTTATTTGTTATTTTCAAATAAAATTAGTTGTTCAAGAGGCTGGGTGGTATTTATTCAATCTTTACCAATCTCAGTTGGGGAATTATATATTTAGAGTATCATTAAAAGACTATACCTTTCATTAAAAGAATGCTGTCTTTGTCAACAGAAGGTGTTCAGAGTAGTTTCTTGCCCAGGACTGTTAAATCCTTCGATGAGGTTTTTGTTACAGTCATCAAGGCTGAGATTTTCACTGGATTTCTTGGGGAACGTAGGCGGGCCAGTAAAATCTAAGATATCTTGAAGTGCCCGGGCATTACCAGTTCCATTTTGGTCCAGAGACATTCCAGGAATCATTTCACTCACTGGTGAAAATTCTGGGATGGATATAAGCTCTTCTTTGGAAACAGGACTAGAAGAGATGAGGGAAACATAGAATGAGAGACAGAGAGGAGAGAAAACATGAGAATAAAATATGATGTGTTAATGTACTTTGTTCTTTTTATGTGGTTTTGCTATACTGATCTTATGGAAAAGATGAGGTAAGAAAACAACTGAGTTCACATCTGGTAAGCTGGTAGACACAAAATCCTTGTAGATGAGAACAAGGGAAGCAGGCAGGCAGGGCAGTGAAGAAGAGTGAACTCAGTGTCTGAGGGTTGAAGGAAAAAACCTACAGGCACCACCACATTATTACAGAGAAGCAATGCCCTCCCGGAGCTTTTAGGCTGGGACATTCCAAGAGTAAGTAAAGACTAAAAGTTCAAAGTGAGCTGAAAAGGGCCCTAATTTGCCCTGGGGTCTCCTGGTGCTGCCCTTACAGTAGTACTGTCTATGGTGAGCTGTTTTTTTCTGTCCTTGGCCTCAGTTTCCTCCCCCTGTAAAATGGGAAGAATTTTTTTCTTCCTCCTACTACTCTTTTGAGATGTGAAATAACTATGCTGAGAATAGTTGATGCCGGGCCACATGAAGTGAAGTATGTGCTTAGTTAAGGTTGGAGAATGGGAACATGGAACTCACTGTAACCCTAGGCAACTACAGACCCAATCTCAACCACTGCCTTTCTAAAACCAGGCTTCCATGCCGGGCGGTGGTGGGCACGCCTTTAATCCCAGCACTCGGGAGGCAGAGACAGGCGGATCTCTGTGAGTTCGAGACCAGCCTGGTCTACAAGAGATAGTTCCAGGACAGACTCCAAAACCACAGAGAAACCCTGTCTCAAAAAACCAAAAAAAAAATAAATAAATAAAACCAGGCTTCCAATCCACCCGGACTTATCTAAATGTACCCAACTGAGGCTAGCTTTTTCTTCCTTTCCCTAGAGATAAGAGGCGTTTCACTGTTGCTGTCTGCCACAGGATATGCAAAGGAACATATCCAGGTCCAGAAGACTAGTAGGCTAGGAATGAAGGGCCTGTCCCAGAAGACTCTTAACATCTAGAATAAGGCTGATGCCAGGCTCTTCTTCCTTCATGAGATCTTAGGGAAGAAACTAGAAAACCCAGTCGGTTTGTAGAAGCTCAAAGGATCTACTGCCCTCACACCTGAGCCAAGGTAAGGCACAATAACTGATCTTCGAGTATCTGTGCAAGCTGCCTTATTAAGTAGAAACATCTGGCCCCACCCACACCTTTCCAAACGATTCCCTTCATTTCAACTCAAGAACACAGATAAAATTTGGACATGGGTGCACAATACCATTACTTAGGAGAATTAAAAGTTCAAGGTCAGTGTGAAGCACACAGTGATTTTGAGGCCAGCCTGAGCTACATGAAACTCTGTCTCAAAAAACCCACTACAACCACCATCAACAACAATAAAGAGAATGCCACCATAAGTTTACATGTGGTTTCAGTAGATGCCTCTCTCTAAAAATTCAGTGTATGAAGCCCATTCACTTTTATGAATCCTAGCTAGTGGTACCATGTCTTCCTCCCCTCAACACAAAAAATCCCAAAACATAAAATAAAACACACTTGGCTCAATATGGGTGTGTTAACAGTTATGATCACCTCTATTTTTCTTTCCTGGGAGCAGAGTGGCATCAGTCAGGGGAAGGCTGTGTTGGGGATATGGGAATATCCAGTTGAGGGTTGGTGGGAAGCCCCACTATGAGTCTATACAGAATTTTCTCTGCTGGTGACTTTGTAGACAGAGGAGACCCTGTTGGTGGTTGGGCTATACCTCCTTTACTTGCAGGTGCAGGTGCACCTACTTCCCAGCTTCAGAGTGCTGCATAGTCAAAGATTCACAGCTGCTACCTTTACTTTCGACAATTTCTTTTAACTGACAGGAGCCACTATGGTCACAGTTACTCCTGCATTATCCAACATGCAGTGCCTTGTCCACACTGAATGACTAATATATATTACTATATATAGTGATAAAAAATGATACCCTAGTGGAAAACCAACCTTTAGATTTCCCGGGAGATTGAGAACACATCTTGCTTAGTGCCTTCCCTCCCTCTACAGTCTTTCTCCAGTAAATGACAAGCCATGAAACCCCATCTTCCATTCTGCTTCTAGGATGCCAAACTCAAGACACTTATATTACACCAGTGACACCTTTCCTATACCAGCAAAACCTCCTTTCGAGGAGATTTCATTATGGATGGGGAAGATGAGTGAAGAGATAAAATGAGAAAAGGTGTATTTTAAACAAACAACTAAAAAAAATGAAAAAGGTGGGAAAAGATGGAGCAACTGGCAGTAACTGGCAAAGAGATCAAAATTAAATGCAAAATAAATAACATACCTCACATCCATAGACTGAACTTCTTCAGTTGAATCATCCAGACTGTTGGATTTCCCATCAAGGCCCTCCAGATGAACAGGTGCCCCAACTGGTTTAAGACCATTGGAGAAAATGTCTTGGGGAAAAGTTTCTGGAGCAGCATGCTCTGAGTCATTTACTTCCTGACAGGTGTTCAATCCACTGATTTCTGAACAAGAACGCAAGTCTTCAGATGAATCAAAACTTTCAAATTTGATAAAGTAGTAAGAAACACATAACCAGGCAATTATTTTCATCCTTTCTTTCGCCAGTAATACAATGGCGTCTTTTGTTTGTTTAGTGAAAAGAACTGCCAATAACTCCATGCAATCAGCTTCACAAAGGAGAAGAAAATATAATCAAACTATCAGTGTCTACAGGGACTCAGTTTAAGAGATAAGACAGTTCTTTTTTTTTTTTTTTGGTTTTTCGAGACAGGATTTCTCTGTGGTTTTGGAGCCTGTCCTGGAACTAGCTCTTGTAGACCAGGCTGGTCTCGAACTCACAGAGATCCGCCTGCCTCTGCCTCCCAAGTGCTGGGATTAAAGGCATGCGCCACCACCGCCCGGCAAGACAGTTCTTAGTAATACCTGATTGTAGCACAAATAATAAAACCTCAGAGATAGATATTGGGGTTCAACCTGAAGGTCAGATGAGCAAAGCAGCCAGTCACTGGCCTCTTACCTCTACCTCAGTCTGAAATGGCAATCCTGCCTCCAGGAATTCTCAGAATGAGACCAAACTGAGAGCTGTCTTCTCCTGTCTTATATACCTCTCTAGTGGTTGAATTAAAGGCGTGCACCACTACCACCCAGTTTCTTTGGTAAACTAGTGTGACTACTGGGATTAAAGGTGTGTGTCACCACTGCCTGGTATGTATGGCTGACCAGTGAGGCTGTTTCACTCTCTGACCTTCAGACAAGCTTTATCTATTAAAATACAAATGAAATATCACTACACCTGATGTATAGTCAAGGTCCCTGGAAAGCATCCTGGGCCATGCATCAGTTATTAGAGCAGGTGAGAAAGGCAGTGGTTTCCCAAATGTAGTCAACAGCCCTTATGCTGGAAAGATGTCCTAGGAGGCAAAACTGCCAGCAGCCACACTGCCTTGGGACCTTGCTGCACTCCCCTGAACCCCAGCCCCAGCAGTAATGTTCACTAGTTCTCCTCACCTAAAGGACCCAAACACCAGACCTCACACTCACCTGGTTTTTTTTTTTTTATTTTTTTTATTTTTCGAGACAAGGTTTCTCTGTGGCTTTGGAGCCTGTCCTGGAACTAGCTCTTGTAGACTAGGCTGGTCTCGAACTCACGGAGATCCACCTGCCTCTGCCTCTCGAGTGCTGGGATTAAAGGCGTGCGCCACCACCGCCCGACTCACTCACCTATTTTGTTGGGGACAACTGGTCTTGTCTTATTTTCCACATCTACCACAGGCTGAATCTCCACTTTGGGGTCTTCCTTCTAGAAACAAACAGAAGGGGATGACTACAAAAGAATGGGGAAGGGAGGAAAAAAAAGAAAAAGTATCCAATAAAAAATAACTATAAAAGGAAATAAAAGTTTTTAAAAACTCAATGGCAATGACTGGAGAAGAAATTAGGAAGGCAATAAAGGTTGAAATATTGACACTATAAAGAAAAACACTTTTTTAAAGCACCAAGGAGTAGCCGGACAGTGGTGGCGCACGCCTTTAATCCCAGCACTCGGGAGGCAGAGGCAGGTGGATCTCTGTGAGTTCGAGACCAGCCTGGTCTACAAGAGCTAGTTCCAGGACAGGCTCCAAAACAACAGAGAAACCCTGTCTCGAAAAACAAAAAAACAGAAACAAACAAACAAACAAAAAAAAAGCACCAAGGAGTATTCAGAACCCTTCTGGGACATAGCAGGAAGTGAGTCTTTGATGCTCTGTGTTTTTATTAATTATTATGTCACTTTTCTCTTCAAATTACTGTGTCTTTCCTTGTGTCACTATCCCACTGCTCTGAGGGAATCTTTTACTTTCTTCATCGCTGAAATTTCTCTTTCCTTTCAGGTCTCAGTTCCGTTCTGAGCCTTGTCTTGAACAAAAGAGGATAAGTCTATTTTTTCTAGACATTTGTCTCAAACCTTCAACATCACTAAATGTATTCTGCTCTTCTTCACTCACGACATAATGGTTATCTGAATTCCCACCTTCACTTCTAGAGACGCATCACTCTTCCTTGTTCTCTTCATGATTTCATCTATTCTCTGTGTGTGGAACGTGTAAGAGAATTAAAAAAAAATGTAAGAATAAATTAAATTAAGTAAGAATAAAGTTTTTTAAAAGTTGGCTCCATATGCAATTCATATTTCTCAAAAACATGTAAAAGATA
This sequence comes from Chionomys nivalis, assembly GCF_950005125.1. Taxonomy (NCBI): domain Eukaryota; kingdom Metazoa; phylum Chordata; class Mammalia; order Rodentia; family Cricetidae; genus Chionomys; species Chionomys nivalis. Next base: position 135,635,514 of record NC_080112.1, read on the forward strand.
AATGTTAGCAGATGAAAAGTACCAGAGAAAGGTTTCCATTGGTTCTGCAGAAGTCTTCCGCTGCTACAAACAAGATCAAAGGAGTACACAAATACAGATCTAGAATTAACATACAGTTTGTATACCAGCTTTCTCCTCCTTAAATGTCATTCAAGAGGACTGCTATAGAAAGCAAAGTTGAACAGTAGCTCAGGATGGGTCACAGATCTCTTAGCTCCTAGACCTATAGCAATACAAAGCCCACACTGGGCCCAGAACACCACAAAAACAGTTCTTCATAATCAGTCTCCTTAAATCCAACTTTATATGTAAGTAGATTATTTAAAAGGAATAAATATTTCAATTGAAAGACAAAAACTGTTATATTAGATTCAGAAAACAAGTCCTGACTATATGTTATTTACAAAGGATGCTCATAAAAACACACTGGTTAAAAGAAAAATATGGAAAAAGATTTACCATCAAGACATTAATCATAAAAAGGCTGCCCGGGTGGTGGTGGCACATGCCTTTAATCCCAGCACTCGGGAGGCAGAGGCAGGTAGATCTCTGTGAGTTCGAGGCTAGCCTGGTCTACAAGAGCTCGCTCCAGGACAGGAACCAAAAGCTACGGAGAAACCCTGTCTCGAAAAAGCCAAAAAAAAAAAAAAAAAAAAAAAAAAAAAAAGGCTGCCAAAGGAGACTTTAAGAAATAGTATTAGAGCTAACACTGGGAATGTTGGCACATGCCTTTAGTCCCAACACTCCACTTAGGAGGCAGAAACAAGCAGATCTCTGAGTTCAAGGCTAGCCTGATCTACAGGGTAAGTTCTAGGACAGCCAGTACTACAAAGAAACATCATCTTCAAAAGCAAACAAACAAACAAAAGAATGAACTAGAGAGGAAATTTCATAGAAAAAACCTGTCAATTCAAAAGAAAATGTAATTATCTGATATGTATTCAAGTAACAAGGCTTTAACATACACTGTGTGTGTGTAACAAAACTGACAGAAATGAAAGGCAAGATAGAAAAATTCGAAATCACAAAAAGAGATCTATTGTTTTCAGGGCTGAGGGTTGAAAAAATGAGCTTATATGTGATAAATAATCTTACCATTGGGTTACATCTCCAGCCCACCAGTGGAGCTTTATGATCACTCCTTTCTCAGTAACCAATAGAACATGATGACAAAAAAGCATAATAAAGATATAGACTGGAGGATTCACTTTCTGTTCCTTAAGTCTTCCTGATCCCTCAACTCTTACCTTCTTCCTCTCCAGTCGTTCCTGCTCAATCTGCAGCATGATCTGTTCTCTTTCTAAACGCATCTGTTTAACGGCCTCCTGTGCCTTTGCTTCTGCTGTTTCTTTCTGAAAGAAACAAATAAACCAAGAAATAGTTCTCACATATGGTGAAGGCCTCTGTGTTTGTGGGCAGGCCAGGAAATGTGCACATAGGTAGACAATTTCAGAAGTTAATTCCCCCAAGGAGCAGTATTCCACAATAAGGAATAGTTTTGATAAGTGAATTGTTTAGTTTCCTTACTCCTCAGGGAGAAAATCCTAAGTCATGAGCTTTAGCCTCAGAGATCCCAAAGGCACTCAGCCACATTCATCAGTGTACTTATACTGACTTTATTCCCATTCCAGATTAATGGGATTTTTCTCCCAGATAAACCAGTGGCACCCAAATTCTTCTTCTTTTTGTTTTTTGGTTTTTCGAGACAGGGTTTCTCAGTGGTTTTGGAGCCTGTCCTGGAACTAGCTCTGTAGACCAGGCTGGTCTCGAACTCACAGAGATCTGCCTGCCTCTGCCTCCTGAGTGCTGGGATTAAAGGCGTGCGCCACCATCGCCTGGCGGCACCCAAATTCTTATTCCAATGTCTACCTCTAGAAGAGAAATCCAAGCTCACATGGCACACATTAATAACTTCACTTTATTCCATATAAGTTATATTTAATAACCAGCACATGGAATTTATATAAAAACTTCAAGTTATTATTATGAGTCATTCACACTGAATAAATTTTGCCCAGTATTAACTAAGACCATTGAAAAACAAGTCTGAGACTTCAGACTGTACCTGCTTTTCAATGATGGCTTTCTCTTGTTTTTCCTTTTCTTGTTTCTCTTTTGACAACAGCTCCTCCTCAGCCTTCTGTTTTGCCTTCTCTCCTGCCTTTCTTTTCTCTTCTTCCTCTTGCTTCTTTTCTTCTTCTTGCTTACGGGCTTCTTCTAGGCGTAGCCTTTCCTCTTCTGCCTTTCTTTTCAATTCCTCTTTTTCCAGCCTTTTAAGAAAAAAAGCACTGTTAGAGGATGACACACTCCAAAGGCAAACTGCTAAAAGACCATGTGCTGACCATAGCAGGTAAAGCTCAACATGTTCATACACATGCATGAGAGAGAGAGAGAAAGCAAGAAAAAGTGAGCAAGAGTGCGAGAGGCTGAAAGTGTTATAGTAACACCCTTATGGTCCTAAATCTCCTTAAACCTCATTATCACAGAAAACATATATTCCTTCCCATACACCTACCCACCTCTGCTTATCCTTTCCTCGGTGCATCAATGGAAATTTCATTCTCGAACCGAAAAGATTCCCTCTTACATCTACTTCACTTCCCTTGAAAGTAGTTTTAAAACTAGCACAAAAAAGCCTGACTTCTCATATGAAACTATTTCACAATTTTCAAGGATGAACCTTCTCCCTTTAAGAACAATTTCATCCTTTTGCACCAGCCCTCTAGCATAGGCCACCCAAGCCCACATTTGTCATTGTCACTAAACTACCTCTAGGCTCTAGTTTCTCTTCATACAGTAGAAATCTTTTCTTTTACTAATCTCGAGTTCACCAAACCTGTGAGCAGTTCTGTCATCCTCTTGATCCTTGTTATCATACCCATCCAATCCCAGGACTTCTTCCCTACCAAGCAGAAAGTGTTACCATTCAGTAGTTAATGGATATCTCTTGTCATTGGCCACTGGTGCAAGTCTTCATATAATGGCCTCCATCTCTTATTCTCTAACACTTCAAACCCTCTCTTGAGTCTCTCATTGTCATAATTTGCCCACACCAGTGATGAGCTGGGCCTTGAATTGTTTAGTCTTGTGAATGAATATGTGAGTTCCACTGTTCACTATTCCTATGTGTTTTAAGTTTTCATTTAAAAAGTTTCATCTTTACCATCAATCTTTGATCTGATCTTAGCTCATTCTTCTACCTCTTTGGTGACCTTCCCTAGTGAGAACTGTACAAACAACTTCTACCCTTTTCTTTGCCTCAGGATCTCCCCCATGCCTCTAGTCCCCACCTGAGCATTCCTATGATGACACAGAGGCCACTCTGTTTCCCAATTCCCAGCCTGGATAGTCCTTAGTCCTCATGCCATTCCCTGTCTTCCTGGACTAGCTAGAGAAAGGCACAAAGCTGATTAATCTTGTGTTCCTTAGTCTCAGCTGATATGTTTTTAGTCTCATCCCTTGGATTCTATATGGACAATTACTTTTTGTCAACCTTTACCATCATTCTAGTTGACAGTATTACCACTACTTTACAGAGAAAATTGGGGCCATTTCATCTTGCTTCTTAAATTTCACTCATTCACTGTATTATGACTGAGAATGTTCCCTGTTTGTTCTGATTAATATGGAAAGGACATAAATGCTACTACCACTTGTGCAGTTAATTCCATCCCCTCCCCCATTGCTCTTACTTCTTTTGCTAGCTCCCATTCCTTCCTATGCCAGTTTTACCCTTCTACATACAACTTTGCATGGGCTGCAAAATACTCAGGTCTCAGGCAATCCAGTTCACCCTCTTAAATGCTCTCCCATCTGCCTTCTGCTTATGGTTACCTTCTTACCTATTTCAAGATGCTTCCTGTCTTTATACCCATCTTCTTAATAATTTATCTCCAAAAATATGTTCATTGCCTAAATATCAAGACAAATATAGTCTAAGCCTATATGTATGTCTTGCAACAGCCTGACAACACTAAATTTCCTTCCTTTGAGGCCCTCTTTACAGCCTCTAGCCATTTGAGTGTTGCTGTCCTATCTCCCTCCACCTCTGTCTTACCTTGTTGCTACACTTGGAAGGCCTGCACCTGCCCTAGCTTGCACCCAAACCACCCGCCACCTAGAAATTTAGGTAGCCAGAAGTCAGGTATGAATAGCACTGTAGACCTCTGCCTGCAAATTCAGGCCTGTACTCTCATTTGGACAATGACTTCAGGTTGGCTGTGTGGCCTGGTCATGAGAAGCCTTACTCAAATATTCTTTGATATGGACTCCTAGCCATTGTGTCAGTTTCAACATGTAATGTATTCTGTAATCCCAGGAAGCTCTCCTGTTTGCTAGTCTCTACAAATGTCTTTCCCAGATTGAATCTAGGGTATCAGGTTTCTTGCCCCAACTCCAAGAATCTCATTGTTTATCTTGGGCTATCCCCAAGTCCAGAGGCTAGGATTGCTATGTGGGCTTCTGAGAAAGCTCTGATATCACAACCATCTGGAACTAGACAAGCTTTTTGCTCTCTTAGGGCCTAGTAGCCAAAACACCTAGTAAGCCCCTTCTTCAAAGGGAGTCTCCCAGATCCATGATTTGGACAGCATTTGCCTCAACAGCTGGTGACAATAAGTGGACTTTCCAGAGTTTAGTGCAGTATCTTTATTTTTTGCTACGTTCTCTCAACTGGTAATCACACTGCTGCAACTTTAACTATTGAAACTACACAAAACAGATGTCGGGATGATCCTATTCCAAGAGATGTCCACTGTGTTCCAGCCCCAGGCTGTCTGGTACTTTCCTTTCTCACCTCGCATATGGCACTATCAAAGCTTCACATTCTGGCAAGAGAGAGGAAAACTGATTTGGGGTTAAGTGTATTAATCTCAGATTCACCTAAGTCACAGGCTTCTATTTTATTTCCAACTATCTGTGTGTTCTGCAGGCATCTAGGTTTATCTTCTATCAGATGGTTACTTTTTAGCTTTTCAGACTGATTCTTTTTTGCCTTTCTATGGTTTCTTATTGGGTATACCATCATCTTAAATACTTCAAATCAAACTTTACCATCCCCTCCAAATCTGTCTCTTTCTTTTTACTTGTGTGAGTCTGTATACTCCCTTTTCTTTTGCCTGCATCATGAAATTTCAGCCCGTGAGTCCACTTAACCCACTGTTGTCACTGATGGTATTTTAGTTGAGCTTCTTCCACTTCACTGAGTACCAACCAACAGTGATCCATGACTGTACTCTGGCCTTTTAAAGTATTAACTAGAAAACGGAGACAGCCTGTGAACAAATGAGGCTATGTTAGTCAGCTGGAAGCTAAGCTCAAAGAGGGCTTCCTCCCCAATACAGGACCAGAAAGGCCACAAAAGTGAGTTGACCTGCATCTTGAGAAAGAAAGACATATCATGTGACAAGGAGCATGAGCTCATGTGGAGACAAAGCACAAGCCAGACTTTTGTGGTATGGAGCTACATACTAGAGTACATGAGGAGGGATGCAGGCTTGCCTAGAGAGAGAGAAGGCAGAGGAACAAGGAATGGCCAGTTCAGGGAAGAATTGTTGGTAGGTTTGGATAAATCCTGTAATCAAGACTTACTAGCAAGAAGCCATGCGGTGGTGGCGCACGCCTTTAATCCCAGCACTCAGGAGGCAGAGGCAGGTGGATCTCTGTGAGTTTGAGGCCAGCCTGATCTACAAGAGCTAGTTCCAGGACAGGCACCAAAAACTACAGAGAAACCCTGTCTCAAAAATAAAATAAAAAAGACTCATTAGCAAGGACAACCATAATTTATTTAAGAAAAGTCACTCTGGAAACAGTGTGAACAGTGGACAAGCTCTGGGAGGTCTGGAGCACTCAGTTAAGATTCCACAAACAGCCAGTGCATGCCTTTAATCCCAGCACTTGGGGGCAGAGGTAGGCAGATTTCTGTGAATACAAGGCCAGCCTGGTCTACAAAGCAAGTTTAAGGACAGCCAGTTACACAGAGAAACCCTGTCTCAAACAAACAAACAAACAAACAAACAAAAGATTCCACAGATACAGTCTAGTTGACCTATCTGGTGTGGGAGGAGCATAGTGGAGAATAGAGATGCTAAGATGAGCGCCAATGAAGACTTACATAACAACTGATGTAATGTGAAGGATAATGGAAATGTAGAAAGCAGCTCTGAGATGTCTAACTTTGGAATAACATGGAGTGCATGAAATGAACAAGAAGTCTGAGTGATGTATACTTATTTATGCCTTCAAGATGCTGAATTTGAGGTAAATATGGGACACAATTATATATATATATGTTTTGACTAAAGACAAAAGCTAGTTAACAGAACTTTCTGAGAAGGAAATAATTTATAGAATTATGTATTTATTCTTCAACCTTCCTCAAGACCCAGTAATACCATTGTTGGGTATATATCCAAAGGATGCTCAATCATGCCACAAGGACGTGTGCTCAACTATGTTCATAGCAGCATTGTTTGTCATAGCCAGAGCAGAGAAACAACCTAAATGCCCCTCGATCAAAGAATGGATAAGGAAAATGTGGTACATTTACACAATGGAGTACTACACAGCAGAAAAAAATAACAACAGCTTGAATTTTGCAGGAAAATGGATGGAGCTAGAAAACATTATTTTGAGTGAGGTAACCCAGACACAAAAAGACAATTATCACATTTACTCACTCATAAGTGAGTTTTTAAACATAAAGCAAAGAAAACCAGCCCACAAATCACAATCCCAGAGAACCTAGACAACAATGAGGACCCTAAGAGAGACATACATAGATCTAATAGACATGGGAAGTAGAAAAAGACAAGATCTCCTGTGTAAATTGTGAGCATGGGGACCTTGGGACAGGGTTGAAGGGGAGGGGAGAGGCAGGGAGGTAGAGCTCAATAAAAATCAATAAAATTAAAAAAAGAATTATGTGTTTATTCTGGTAACTACTAGCCACATGTGGCTATAAACAATGATATGTGTCTATTAAGGCTAAAGAACTGAATTTTCTTCAATTTACAGTTACATATACATAAGCACTATGGTATAGACAATGCAGCTTTAGATTAAATTCAGGGCTTAGGCACAGATTCAGGAATCTTCACTGCGTTCCAGAAAGTACAGGTTTATAAAACAAAGCTACAGTTAGCTTCAAAAATAGGTGATAAATGCAAGGTAAATAGAAAATGAAGTCAGAAAGAGAGATGAGAACAAGTTCACTTAACACATTGTTGCATGAACTGTCAGCCATAAATATTTTGAAGCCAGGAGAAATGTGTATAAATATGTATGTCTAAATAAGCATGGCAGAGACAATAGCCAGCAACACTGTATTCAGGGAGGACTTCTCAGGCAAAAAGCTGATCAAGAAATCTAAAATGGTTGAAAGACACTTAAGGAAATGCTAAACATCCTTAGCCATCAAAAAATGCAAATCAAAACAACTCTGAGATTCCATCTTACAACTGTAAGATGGTCAAGATCAGGGCTGGAGAGATGGCTCAGAGGTTAAGAGCACTGACTGCTCTTCCAAAGGTCCTGAGTTCAATACCCAGCAACCACACAGTGGCTCCCAACCATCTGTAATGAGATCTGGGGCCCTCTTCTGGTGCTACAAGCAGAATACTGTATACATAATAAATAAATATTTAAAAAAAAAAAAAGAACGACCAAGATCAAAAACACTGATGACAACTTATGCTGGAGAGGTTATGGGGTAAAGTGAACACTCCTGCATTGCTAGTGGAAATGCAAGCTGGCACAGCCCCTTTGATATCAGTATGGCGATTTCTTAGAAAACTAGGAAACAACCTTTCCTAAGACCCAGCAATACCACTTTTGGGTATATAGCCAAAGAATGCTCAATCATACCACTATGCTCACAGCAGCATTATTTGTCATATCCAAAATCTGGAAACAGCCTAAATGCCCCTCAACTGAAGAATGGATAAGGAAAATGTGGTCCATTTATACAATGAAGTACTACGCAGCAGAGAAAAATAACAACATCTTAAATTTTGCAGGAAAATGGATGGAGCTAGAAAACATTATGAGTGAGGTAACTCAGACACACACACACACAAAATAATTATCACATGTATTCATTCATAAGTGGTTTTTAAACATGTAGCTAAGAAAACCAGCCTACATTTCACAATCCCAGAGAACCCAGACAACAAAGAAGACCCTAAGACAGACATACATGGATCTAATTTACATGGGAAGTAGAAAAAGTCAAGATCTCCTGAGTAAACTGGGAGCATGGGAACTATGGCAGAGGGTAGAAGGGGAGGGGAGAAGAAGGAGGGGAATGGAGAAAAATATATAGCTAAATATTTTTTAAAAATTTTAAAAAGCTGATCAAGGAATAAGGGCTTGGAGTCCAGGTAATATCTAAGGGGATTTAACAGGTAAGATACAGGAAGACAAGAAAAGCAAGGACAAGTTCCACAGAGCCAAAGGAAACCAAACATCAAATTAAGAATCTGGTAATGAAAGGATGGAGAGTGTGTGGAAGTGTGAATAGTGAGTTGCAAAAATAAAGAGAGGAAGGTAACCAAGTCTCTCTGCAGCTGAACTGCTAAGGAAATGAGAGAGAATAAAGTAGCTAAGAAGGTAAACAACTTTCCTTTTTTTCTTTAAAGTAAACAGCAACAACCATATCACTCACCTGTTCTGGGGATGTTGTATTCCTGTGGCTACCTTTACCAAGCCTGTCATTTGAAATCCCATGATTACATTTCCTATTACTTTCCCTTCACATAACTTCCAGCCCACCCAAACCAGCTTGAATATACCATGCAACAATAACAAAACATGTAGAAAATGGTCAAAAGACTGGAGTAAGAAAATAAGCAGAGATGTTCAGAATTTGAAGAAGGTACCCCTCTCAACTGTAAAAAAAAAAAAATAGATCAACATTTAATCAGAAACCACATACCAGACAGTGGAGGCATATACCTTTAATCCCAGCACTTGGGAGGGAGAGGCAAGTGGATCTCTGAGTTGAAGGCCAGCCTGGTCTACAGAGTGAATTTCAGGACAGCTAGGGCTACACAGAGAAACCCTGTCTTGAAAATAAAAGAAAGAAAAGAAAAGGGGAACTATCAACAAGGTGATGGGACAGACTTAGCTGGCTTCCCAGGGGAGACCTTAACCTCTCTGAGGAGTAGATGAGGGTGGGGTGAGGGGAAGGGGGGAGGCGGGGGCGGGGGAGAGAGTGAGGAGAAAGGGGGAACTGGGATTGGTATATAAAAATAATCAATTAAACAAACAAAATAAATAATTTTTTAAAAAGGGGGAAAAAGAAATGCTAAAGAATGTCTTATTATTTGTTACCTTAAATTTTGTGCTAGTCTTCAAGTGCTATAGCACTATTTCCTGTCTCATTCCTTATATGGTACCAAATTGTACTCTGTGATCATTCCAACAGCATCTTTTCTCCTTGTAGTGATAAAATTGACCTTGTCCTTTAACTATGTTTCCTTTCTGAACATAAAGATCATAAAAAGCAGAACTGCCTGTATCACATCAAAGTACTATTGCCACAGTGGCTTTCAAACATTGATGAATTGCTAAGGTAGAATGAGACAGGGCCAGCACATTTTCACAATGTTCCCTGAACACTTCTGATAGATTCCCTCCAACATTTAGAGACTACTGCAATGACATCCTTTGTCTTTCTCCAGGAGAGGATTTCCACATACCTCATTGTCATGGGCTAGGGGGTTGACTCTTCTCTCGAGCTTCTTATCTATGGGACTCTGACCTACTTACTCTCTTTCCTCCTTGATTTTAGAGCATGAGTTAGAATTGTCTGGGAAACAGAGTCAAGATCTCTATATCCAGAATCTTTGGTTTATCCAGGGAGACTCAATCTATCACCAAAGTTCAAACTCTCCTCATAGCTCTACTAGAGTTGCCTATATAATTGTCTCTATATCTAAGAAAAAAAAAGGAAGGTACCTGTAACATTTAGATCCTGCTAATGTGAGTTTCTAGGTTCTCAAAAAAGAGCAAAGTTCTGCCAATGTTAATGACATATAACTTCTGTGAAATGCATGCAATCTAGATTCCTATACTACTGTCCAGGTTTTGGCAACACAAAAATTGTAAAAAGAAAGGCAAGCCAATCTTTCTAACCCCACCTTTACATCAGATCACACAAGTCTGAGTTCCTGTATACCTCTCTTGTTCTTCCTTCACGAACCGTTCTTGTTCCTCTTGTTCCTTCTGTAACCGAGCCTGACGTCTCTTTTCAGCTAGAATTTTTGCAGCCTCCTCTGCATCAGTGGTGCCTGCTGAGGGTTTTCCTGAGGCAGTAAGACATTTAGTAGCAAAAAAAAATCAAGTGAAATGAACACAATGAGCCCACTCACATAGAAGTGGACACATAACTATTAACTCAGTGTAGTGATGGCAAATATTGCAACACAGTTACAATTAGTCACTAAGCAGAAGAAGCTGTGACCCTTGGGTTTTTTTTTTTTGACAAAAGTTACATTTAATTTACAATGTAATAAAAGTTACAGGTAAAAAGCCCTATTACACAAATGTACAAATCTGTACAAAGCTCATATAATGGTTCCTACCTTGTCTCCTGTTAGCCAGGTCTATCCTGGAGCTCTGAATAACCAGAACGCTACACTGGGAGGGGGTTCGGGGGAGCCTCCAAACCAAGAGCTGGGCACTATCCTCCTGATACAAACCTGGTCCTTGCAAAGTACAGTCTTTTCCTGTTCATCGTGAGCCATCCTATCTAGTCAAATTCTTAAGAAACTGCCTCATACAGATCTCTGTGAGTTCGAGACCAGCCTGGTCTACAAAGCTAGTTCCAGGACAGGCTCCAAAACCACAGAGAAACCCTGTCTCGAAAAACCCAAAAAAAAAAAAAAAAAAAAAAAGAAGAAGAAACTGCCTCATAGCACACACAAAAGTTGATGCCACAGGAGGGCAGCACAGGAACTAAATGCCAACTAGCAAGTGGAGTGTTCAGAGTGGACAAGGAAAATAGATCAAGTCCAACAATACTGTAAAAACCCATAAATCTGTGCCCATGACACTGGCCACAGACAAAGGGAACTCAATGGTCTCACTCCAGCAGAAAGGACAGAGGAGAAAGGCCTAACTACTGGACCTCAAAACCATGGACACTTGAGTTTACACCTTGGTTTAATAAATGAAGAATGCCGGGGGCTGGAGAGATGACTCAGAGGTTAAGAGCACTGGCTGCTCTTCCAGAGGTCATGAGTTCAATTCCCAGCAACCACATGGTGGCTCGCAATCATCTGTAATGAGATCTGGCGCCCTCTTCTGGCATGTGGGCATACATGGAGGCAGAATGTTGTATACATAATAAATAAATAAATCTTTAAAAAAAATGACGAATGCCAACCAACCTGGAATCCATAGCAATCATTTTGCTACCTGGGACTCACAAGGGAAATGAATTTAAATGAGACTACCGCCTCCTCTATAGCTCTGGATTCCACCTGGACGTGTGTGACTTCACATGAAAATGGCCCTGGGAGGCAGAGGGAGAGCACCAGGGCAGTCTGCTTAGGGCCTGGGGAGCCTTTCTCCACACTTCCGTGTTCTGACTCAGGTCTCTAACTGGTACTTCAGCCCCACCCCTAGTCTCAATATTACATGTTAGGAGCCCAGGAGACTTTCTGAAAGACGATACCGCACACACAGAAAGTTTCCTCCCTAGTTCATTAGCCCCTTTGCCAGCCTCCACCCATCCCACCCATCCCACCCGCTCCATAGCCAAAAATATCAAATCAGTAAGGAAGGTGTGGGCTTCTTGCAGGGTCAAGCCTCCTTTGCGTATTTCTTCATCTTGGGTTCGTTTACAGCTTCAGGGTTATAGACTGCAGGGTTTGGTGTGGAGTTTATGGTCACTGCCAACGGCACAACAGGAGTCAAGTCCACATCAGGGGCGAGGTTCGGGTATGGCATTGGCAAGCCACCAATGAGTGCTGTCCCATGGATGCCATGCGATTGGGAGCCTGTTTCACTATGTGTGGGGGGCAGGCTCCCGTATAGTCCTCCGCTGAAGGCAAAGTTCTGTATGCGCCTGCTTCCTGTCTCCTCCAGGCCCAGAGAGCCAGAGCACTCCATCCGTTTCTTCTTGACTGGAACCACTGCAGTCTGCACCATGTTCCAGAAGCGACCGACAGAGGGATCCACATCCTCTGGGTTGATGATCTCATCTTCCTCATTGAAAGTCACCCGTGAGTTCTTCCTCTTCCTCTCTGGTCTCTGAAAGTCCGGATTTCCCTCCTCAAGAGTGAGAGCTGAAATCCGTTTGTTGTGGGCAGTGTTATCTGTCAAGTTATCAAGCCTGGTCTCCCCTTCTGGAAGTCCCAGCAAACCCTTGAGTTCATCATCCTTTCCACCCATCTTCTCATCTCCCTTAACAGCTGATGGCAATGTTTGAGGCTTCTCTCCCAAAGTGTATGCCCTTGTGGATGCACCAAATGAGACCGCGGAATCAATGGGAACCTCTTGAGACTTGTGAGGTTCCACCCGAATGTGACCCAAGAAAGCGCCATGAGTGCTGTTGAGATCTATCAAGAAAACTCTCTTCAGGTGCTTGTGGTAAACCAGTGCTACATGGAGCAAGACTGGTGATCGATGGTGAAGTCACACAAATCAGGGTTTCTCCCAAATAAGTAATACTTCTTCTCATCAATAATCAGTTTCTCAATTAGCTTGTCTCCTTTCACTACAAGATGCAAGCCAGGTGGGGGCTTGCCTGCCCAGGTCAGGCAGCCGAACAGCCGGAGGCTGGAGCCATCTTGCTTCTCCCCCTCCCATTTGGCGGTCCAAAACACACTGGGAAACTGGGAGGCCAAGAGGGAAGAGGCGGCCTCCCAGCAGCCTGTGCCGACCCTTGGTGTTTTTAGGCCTCAGTAGGGGCAGGAAACAGTTAAGGACAGAGCTACAAGTAAGTTCCACAACACTCCCATCTTAGTGAACTCACTGCATGTCAGAGACTTTAAGGACTAAGGCTAGTGCTCTGTTGTGTAGAAGAGCACATATAGGCTGCATGGGAACCATCTTAGATTCCACAGTCATAAGCAGAATCAAGGCCTAGGTCTCATAAATAAAGCACTATTAAAAATGATAGAAAGCCTAAGGAAACAGTAAAAGGGGATGACATTGTCCTAGGGAAAACCTCCTCTCCTCCAAAACGTGAGAGAATGAGATATAGATCAGGACAGAGGAAGAACTATGAGGGGAAGGCCAAAGCTAACTAGCAACATCAACAGAGAAGGTTTACCTGCACTGTGCTCAGTCTTCCCTCCTGTGGTAGAATGCTTCTCAGTGGCATGCTTATCAGCTACATACTTCTCAGTGACAGGTTTGTCAACCACGTTCTTCTCAGTGACAGGTTTGTCAACCATGTGCTTCTCAGTGGCATACTTGTCAGCCATGTGCTTCTCTAGGGTTTCTTCTTTGGATATGCCAGTGGCCTGCTGACCAGTGGCACCCTCCTTTTCCTTATTGCTCTTCTCCTTCTCTGCCTTCTTCTTGAGTGCTTCTTCACTGGGAATGGGAGGAAAGCGGTATTTCACAGGAGACCCTATATATGGGGGCTTCACTTTGGAGACTTCACTTCTCTTTGGAGACTGTGGATATGCTTTTGAAACTGTCCTGGAAAACAAAAATAAGGCAGAACAGATACCATACTTGACCATAAAACTCTTCGTAAGAAGTTTTGTTCCAGCTGAGCCATGGTGGCATGCACCTTTAATCCCAGCACTTGGGAGGCAGAGGCAAGCAGATCTCTGTGAGTTCGATGCAAGCCTGTTCTACAGAGTGAGTTCCAGAACAGATTCCAAAGCTACAGAGAAGCCCTGTCTTGAAAAAAAAACCAAAAAAGGAAAACAGAATTTTTTTTCCAATAAACTGAATAACTCCATCCTTCTATAGAAACAATTATAGGGCTTATTATACACTCCCCAAAGTCATCCCAAAAGAGATAAATTTTAAGAAATTCAGCTGGTAATACATGTCCAAATTATGTTAAAACATAATCATTTATGATTTATGACAATGTTTAGGATGGTACCATGGTTTGGATACAATTAGTAAATGTGTAAATGCACGTATGTTTGTATGTGTATATGTGGAGGCCAGAGATTGATATCAGTGTCTTTCTATATCACCTCCATATGTTTTTGAGAAAGGGCTTCTCTGTGTAGCCTTGGCTGTCCTGGAACTCACTCTGTAGATCAGTCTGGTTTTGAACTCAGAGATCCACCAGCCTCTGCATCTTGAGTACTTGGATGAAAGGCATGAGTCAGCACCACCTGGCAAAAAAACCACTCTTAATATGGGTGACATCATCAATGAGGAGGGGAGCTGAATAAAAAAGAGAAAGTGGGGAGCTGGGCATTATCATTTATCTCTCTCTGCCTCTTGACTATGAATGCAATGTAACCAGCTGCTTTAAGCTCCTTGTGTCATGCTTTCCCCAACTGTACCTTCAAACTGTGAATCAAATTCAACCTTTCCTTAAGTTGCTTTTGTCAAGTATTTTGTCACAGTTATGAGAAAAGCAACTAATATAAAGCATGAACTGGTCACAAACTTAGTAGCCTTAAAGTCACCATCAAAATGCCAACATGACATTCTTATCTGCTTTAAATGGCTCACTAATGCAAAATGAGGACACATTCTCTATCTGGCAGAACTGAAGCATAATGGTCAGGTGGAAGTTAACATCACACCACGGATGTTGAGGTTCTGTTATAAGTAAACTGGGCCAAGCACTCATGACTACACATTAAAAAACAACAACAACAAGCCGGGCAGTGGTGGCTCACACCTTTAATCCCAGCACTCGGGAGGCAGAGGCAGGCGGATCTCTGTGAGTTCGAGGCCAGCCTGGTCTAGAAGAGCTAGTTCCAGGACAGGAACCAAAAGCTACAGAGAAACCCTGTCTCGAAAATCCCCCAACAACAACAACAACAACAACAAAAACCCTTCTACCTGTTAAGAGAGAATAGATTATTTGGAATAAAACTCAAGAAGGTTGTTTATAATCCCCCATTCCAACCCCTCATTAATAAACAGAATATGCTAACATACAGACAGGCACACACATATAGAGAGGGAGGAAGGGAAGGAAGAAGGGAGGGAGAGAGGGGCATAATGGGCAACCAAAATATAAAATATAGTCTTGAAGTTCTCAATTTTATCTGTGTGTAGAATATCCAGAACATCTTGCCTCTATATATGTTTAAATGGATTTAGCATCCTGTTGGCCAATGTGCAAGAGGAACACATCTTAAACAAGACACAGTTGGTCTGGCAGGTTCCATAATTCTCTAGTCAGGCTGACTCAGAGTACTACAGGCCAAGGGAAGCTTGACAGTGTTGTTTTTTTTCTAGGTCCCAGAAATAGGTATCTAAGCTGAGGGAAGAAATTAAGCGTAAGTTAATTGGGAGAAGTCATGGTGCTTTTTATAGAGCTTTATTTCGAAGTATGTACACACCTATTTATTCAGAGCCAATGTCAGTGATGTAGGCAGGAAGGAAACTGGTATTAACTATAGTTTTTCTTAAATAATAAAAACAGTCCTGAGAGCATAAATGACTTTTTCCTAAGAGATACAAATAGTGAGAACAGGGCTGACATCCAAGTACTGATATTTGCTTTTATAGTTTTTAGTTTTAGTTTGCTACTTTAAATTTTTTTCAGGTTCAATAATACTGTAATAGGGAATTTAAAAAGTATGCTTGGGGAGTTGAAGGAGGCCTTCCTGTAGCACAGAGCAGGATCATGTAACTTGGGTTTTTTGTTTGTTTTTCAAGACAGGGTTTCTCTCTGTAGCTTTGAAGCCTGTCCTAGAATTTGCTCTGTAGACCAGGCTGGTCTCAAACTCATAGAGATTAAAGGCGTGTGCCACCACTGCCCGACTTGAGTATATAACTTTTTAAAGCTGCATGACTAGCAAACAATAGTAACAAACACCTCCCTCTGTAAGTACAATGGCAAAAATAATTCTCTAGAGGCAGCTTCATACTTCTGTACGTGAATGGACTGCAAAATGGAACCCCACACATCCTGGAATTTGGTTCTATTTTCTTCAGTGCTATCCAATGCTAAGTATGGTTAACACAGTCCACAGTCTACACACTGGATAGGAGAGAGGGTTCTATGATTAAGTACAACTCAGTCACCAGTCTGAAATTTATTACTTTCCAGAGAGAAAAAGAAAGCCTATATACACTACCTTACCTCACAAACTGACACCATGGTATGCGACAGTAACAAGGACTCAACACGACTGCCATGGGGTTTCTGTGTAAATGCATGACCTGAATCTAACCTCAAGTAAACTTCCAAACCAACCTAAATCAAAGACCAGCCCTCAAATGAACTATCTTGTATGTCAAGATCATGAAAAAAGTAAAACTAAGGAACTGTTACAACTTAAGAGACCTAAGAGTGAGGTATGGTGGCACATGTCTATAATCCTAGAATTTGGAAGGTGGAGGCAAGATGATCAGGAATTCAAAGCCATTCTCAGTTACACAGTGAGTTCAAGGATGGCCTAGTATATATAAAATCCTATCAAACACACACAAAGATAAATAGTGAATAACAAAATAAAGGAGACTAAGGTGATTAAATGATCAAATACATTGTGGTACTCTTTGCAGACTGGATCCTGGACTGGGGTGTAGTAACATTATAAAGGACCTTATTAAGACAATTGACCAAAACCATATATATATATACACACACACACACACATATATATACATATATATATACTATAGATTAAGTATATCAAAGTAATTTTCTAATTTTTCACGTATCACGAGTATGTGTATCAGTTACTTTTGGCACTGCTTCAACAAAATGTCCAAAAAAGTAACTTATGAAAGAGTTTATTTTGGTTTATGGTTAAGAGACTGCATGCAGCCCATCATGGTACAGAAAGTATGGCAGCATGAATGCAAGAGGGAAACAGTCAGTTAAACTTCATCCAGTTAATCAAAAGAAGAGAAATGCTTCTACTCATATTCCTCAGTTTTTTTCTTTCTTTTTTTATTTTTTAAAATTTATTTAACTTTATTTTATGTGCACTGGTATGAAGGTATCAGATACCCTGGAAGTGGAATTACAGACAGTTGTGAGCTGCCATGTAGGTGCTGGGATTTGAACCTGGGTTCTCTGGAAGACCAGCCAGTGCTCTTAACCACTGAGCCATCTCTACAGCCCTTTCTTTCTTTTTTTAAATTTCAGTTTGAGACTCCAGGTTATGGGATGGTGTCATTCATATTCAGGGTGAGTCTCCTCTCCTTAGTTAAACCTCTTTAGAGACTCCCTCAAAGACATGCACGGAGGTGTTTCTCCTAGGTGATTCCAAATCCAACCAAGTTGACAGTGAAGACAAACTATCACAGTGTGTAAAAGAATGTCTTTGTTCTTTAGGGACATATCATCAGAAACATACTTTCAACAGTTGTGGGAGAAAATGATAGATGTCTACTGACAGGATAAGAATGGTGAAACAGATGTAGATGAGAGGGTATTTTCAGTTCTTTAAAGCTGAAAAAGTTGAAATAGAAAGGCTTAAAGATTGGTCCAAATTCAAGTGATCCTTTGTTTAGACTTAAATATATAGTATATCTGTATACTGGGTAAGTATAGAAATATGCAGGACCAGATATAACTAGATGTTATCCTTTACAAGTAAAAGTTCAGATAAGAATGTAAATGTCAAGCTGGGCGGTGGTAGTACCTGCCTTTAATTCCAGCACTCGGGAGGCAGAAGCAGGCAGATCTCTATGAGTTCGAGACCAGTCTGGTCTACAAGAGCTAGTTCCAGGACAGGCTCCAAAGCTATAGAGAAACCCAGTCTTGAAAAACCAAAAAAAAAAAACCAAAAAACAAAAAACAAAAGAAGAAGAAGAAGAAAGAAAGAAAAGAAAAGAAAAAAAATAAATAAAACCGGTCCACATGACTATCATAATGACCAAACACCCAAACACCAACTTACAATATTTAGCACAGAACAACTGGAAGCATAAGTAATATATTAAGACTCAGAAGCAGAAACAGGCTAAGGAAATATTTTTGGCCACATTTGATTTCTTCTCTCTAGATTTTTAGCTTTGTTCCATATACTAGTTTCAGAGTGTAGTTGAAGCTAAGTCTTCTAGAACTCATAGAAATATCTGACAATACAAACAATGAAAAGAAACAACCACTTAAAAGAGTAATGCTAGTAATATACATAACTATCTAACCGGGGCTTAATTTACCTGAGATCAAGGAGGATACTGTAACGTCAGAGCTTAAGAGTTCACATTCATCACATAAGTAGCCTGAGCTTTGGGAGCAGAATTCAAAATAATTAACTAAGCATACCTTTCAAAGCCACAACCTTTTTTGTATGCTTTTAAAGGACTGGAGAGATGACTCAGTGGGTAAGAGTACTGGCTGGGGGAGTTTTCTGGATGATATTGGGTGAAGAGATGCTCGGAAACAAATTTAAACATGGTTACCTTCACCACATAAAAACAGGCATCTTGACTTATGGGACTCTTATGACAGAAAAAGCCTGAGGAATCAAGCTCCGACAGGGAGCAGAAGCCAGGAGAAACTACAGCCCTGGGAGTCAACCCAGTCCTGGGACACTGGCAGACCAGGACTGAGCCAACGACCTGACTCAGAGTCTGTGACCTCCACCAGAACTGGAGTGGGTCTGAACCAGTTACCTAAGACACAGAGAGAACGAGCTCCACCAGGAGCAGAAGCCAGGAGCAAACCCAGTCCTGGGACACAAACGGATCAGGACTGAGCCCGTGACCAGATCCAGAGTGAACGATCTCCACCACAACAGGTACAAGGGAGGAACCCCTGAGCAAGTGAGCCAGAGACTGCTGAGGGTCCACATGTGAATCCAGGACCTTCAAGGGAGTAGACCTAAGCCAACACCCTGGTGGGTCTGGGCTAGAGTCTAGGACCTCCCAGGAACTAGGCCTGAGCCAGGACCTCTGTAACCTTGGGCATGAGTGAACTGGGTCCTTCGAGGAAATAGGCAGGAACCAGAGATCTCAGCAGGGCCAGGCGCAAGTCTGGAACCTCAGAGAGAGTAGGCCTGAGCCAGGTCCTCTGTGGGTTCCGGCACTGGTTTGTGACGTCAAAGGGAATAAATAGGCAGGAACCTGGAACCCCTGAGGGTCTGAGCACAATTCTGAGACCTCTGAGGACATAAGCAGGTCCCCTGCGGGTTCAGGCGCACTCTACCCTGGGACCTCCCAGGCAATAGACCACAACCAGAAACCTCCATGTCCAACTCTAACCCAGGGACTTCTGCAGGAGGGAATCCAGACCAAGATTTAAAGATACAGGTCAAAGCCTATAGCCTAAGCCAAAGTTGCCCTGAGGTAAGGAACTCC
This sequence comes from Chionomys nivalis, assembly GCF_950005125.1. Classification (NCBI taxonomy): domain Eukaryota; kingdom Metazoa; phylum Chordata; class Mammalia; order Rodentia; family Cricetidae; genus Chionomys; species Chionomys nivalis. Next base: position 135,654,936 of record NC_080112.1, read on the forward strand.
ACCTGGGGCAACAAATTCCACAGGAGTGAAACAGAACAAGACTCCTAGGACAGAGAGAGCCTGAGGAAACAAGCTCCACCAGGAGCAGAAGCCAGGAGCTAATCGAACCCTGGGAGCCAACCCAGTTCCAGAACACTGGCTGATCAAGACTGAGCCAGCAACCTGACTCAGAGTCTGCTATCTCCACCGGAACAAGATTGGGACTGAACCAGTTACCTAAGACACAGAGAGAACAAGCTCCACTAGGAGCAGAAGCCAGGAGCAAACCCAGTCCTGGGACACGGGCGGATCAGGACTGAGCCCGTGACCAGATCCAGAGTCAGCGATCTCCACCACAGCAGGTCCAACTCCAAGCCAGGGACTTCTGCAGAAGGAGATCCAGACCAACATTTACAGAAACAGATCAAAGCCGCAGCCTAGGCCAAAGTAGGCTTGAGACAGCAGACTCCAAGGGAGCAAGCAGACCAAAGCAAAGGAGCACTGGGCTACCTCCAGGAACAGGAATAACCAACGGGGTAACTAGAACTGTGACACTGACTGTACCATGAGGAACAACCATCTGAGCTTTGGATTCACTGGCACCTAGATTATTCAACAGAATCTCAGACAACCCCAACCACACCTATTAGAGGAAAAGATGAGTAGAAAATGTAAAATCACATGCTACACCACAAAGAGCAACACAATACCAGTAAAACCTAAAGAAATTGATCACCAAAAGATCACATAATCCAATAAAAAAAAATGGAATACAGACCTAAACAGAGAACTCTCAACAGAGGAATCTAAAATGGCTGAAAGACACTTAATGCAAATCAGAACAACTCTGAGATTTCATCTTACACCTGAAAGAATGGCCAAGATCAAAAACACCGATGAAAACTTATGCTGGAGAGGTTTTTGAGAAAAGGGAACACTTATGCATTGCTGATGGGAATGCAAGCTGGTACAACCCCTTTGGATGTCAGTGTGGCGATTTCTCAGAAAATTAGGAAACAACCTTCCTCAAGACCCAGTAATACCACATTTGGGTATATATCCAAAGGATGCTCAATCGTGCCACAAGGACATGTGCTCATGGATGTTCATAGCAGCATTGTTTGTCATAGCCAGAGCAGAGAAACAACCTAAATGCCCCTCAATCGAAGAATGGATAAGAAAAATGTGGTACATTTACACAATGGAGTACTCCACAGCATAAAAAAGTAACGACATCTTGAATTTTGCAGGAAAAATGGATGGAGCTAGAAAGCATCATTTTGAGTGAGGTAACCCAGACTCAGAAAGACAATTATCACATGTACTCACTCATAGGTGGTTTTTAAACATAAGGCAAAGAAAGCCATCCTACAAACCACAATCCCAGAGAATTTAGACAACAATGCAGACACTAAGAGAGACATACATAGATCTAATCTACATGAGAAGTAGAATAAAAAGACAAGATCTCCTGAGTAAATTGGGAGCATGGGGACCTTGGGGGAGGACTGAAGGAGGGAGGGGAGTGGCAGGGAGGGGAGCAGAGAAAAATGTAGAGCTTAATAAATATCAATAAGAAAAAAGAGTACTGGCTGATCTTCCAGAGGATCTGGATTCAAATCCCAGGATCTTCATGGTGGTTCATAACCTTTTTTATCCAGTTCCATGGCAATCTGGCCTCCATGGATACCAGGCACACTCTGGTGCACAAACATATATGTGGGTATTTTATATAAAATAATCTTTAAAAATTGTTGCCAGGTAGCGGTGGCACATGCCTTTAATCACAGCACTCAAGAGGCAGAGGTAAGTGATCTCTGTGAGTTTGAGGCCAGCCTGGTCTACAGAGCATGTTCCAGGAGAGCCAGGAGACAGAGTGAAACCCTGTCTTGAAAAAAATATAAAAAAATGTTTAAAAAATAATTAAGAGCCATCAGTAGTCTACGCAGATAAAATGTCAAAATAAATCAAGTTTATGTGTGACATCATTTTTAATATCAAGTTTCTTTTTATTCAATATTGAATATATAAAACAAAGTTTATAAAATATGTTAAGATATAAAGAATGAAAGAACAAATGTCCAGGCATTCATCATCTAAACTAGAAGACAGGCATTATCATTATGTTGAGGATTCCTGTGTGGCCCTCCCTTGTCTGAGCCCCTTCTTCCCTCCCTGAAAGAGGCCAGTATCATCCTGAACTTTATGTCTGTCATGTTCTTATTTTTGTAAAAACTAATTTTATCATATTTAATTCTGAAGAACATTTTTTTAGTGTAGTGGGAGCTGCGGGCTGTGTTCCTGCCACCCCAGCTCCTGGTCGCCTGGCTAGCTCATGCCCCAAAATAACGACACACAAACTGTATTCTACTAAACACTGCCTGGCCCATTTCTATTCATGTGTGTAGCACCTTGAGGTGCGCTTACCAGGAAGATTCTAGCCTACGTCCATCCTGGGTCGGAGCTTCATCACATCTGCCCCAGAGAGGGGAGCATGGCCTCTGCTCCAGAGAGCAGAGCTGTCGAGTCTGAGCTCACTTCCTCTTCCTCCCAGCATTCTGTTCTGTTTACTCCACCCACCTATGTTCTAACCTATGAGGGCCAAGCAGTTTCTTTATTACTTAACCAATGAAATCAACAGATTGATATATGACACTCTCACATCACTTCCCCTTTTTCTGTTTAAACAAAAATAGGAAGGCTTTAACTTTAACATAGCAAAAGTACATATAACAAAACAGTTATCAAGCAAGAATTACAGTTACAATATTTATATCTATTTTATCTTTTATCATAAAGGAAAACAACTATATCTATCTATTCTTCAACTGCATCAAAGACTCCAGAAGGATATAATATTACCTAAGTAAACAAGAAATAAGCAACTTCCAAACTCTAGAAATGACAGGGACATCTCGCTGCCTTGACAGTCACCCAAAGTTCCTCTGTACCGTTGGGGCATCCATCTTCGGCCTACAGGCCCATGGTATCCAGCAGACATTTCCATGAAGCAGGAAATTTCAAAGGCAGTTCAGTCACTATCTGTGTCCTGCAGAATGTCTCGCAGACTCTTTCATGAATCAGGAACCCCGAAAGATCATCTCACCTTTAGGCAAGTTCAGTAGTCCTCTCTCTGCGGGTTCTCTGTGTCCAGTTTATGCAACAGTCCAGGCAAGAGCAGTTTCTTGCCCAAATGGCTAACCAATTCCCCACTACAGAATGACGCCCAGACATGGGGCACTGAATCTACAGAAAGCCTGAGAAAGCTTGGGAAAGAATAAAGCATGTTTTCTTGGTAGCAGCAATTTCTCGGGTCTGCTCTGCCTGCTAGAGGCAAGCAAGCGCTCTCATCTAAGAGAGGCTTCCTGACTCAGCTTCAGCTGCAAAACCCTGCAGCTCATTAAGAGGTCCTGCCACGAAACACTTAAGTGGTATTGATAAAAGCTGGCTGTATGCTTGTTTGTTTTCAGCCGTAGCAGGAAAAAAGCTGCGCCGTTTAAAAATGCCAACTTTCTGGGCTGTCCTGCCAGGGCAAACTCTGACTGTTTGAGGCAGGAGGGCCGACTACAGAGAGAGGACTTGAGTGTTGTCTGTAGACATAATGCTGCAGCTTGCTTGTTGGCAGGGACCTTGAAACGCCACAGAGTTGTGGTGATAAACATGGCTACAGCCGGTACCTCAGCCATGAGGCTGGAAAGCTAAGGAATGGGCTGGATCCAGCCGCCAAAGCCACGGCTTTAATCCTACCTATATTGCTTGGTAATTTAAAGGCTCATGTGGTCAGAAAAAGAGAGAGAGATACAGTAAAGAGAGATTCAAAGACAAAGAAAATTTCTAAATGGTTTACAGTGTGTTAAAAATATATGCAGGCTAAAAGTTAAAGTTCTTAAAAGTAAAAAAGGAAGAAAGAAAGTAGTTGGGTGTGGTAGTACACACCTTTAATCCCAACACTTGGGAGGCAGAGGGAGATTGACCTCTGTGACCTCAAGGTGTGGTAGCACACGCCTTTAATCCCAGTGCCTAAAAGGCAGAGACAAACAGATCTCTGTGAGTTCAAGGTGTAGTAGCACACACCTTTAATCCCAATGCCTGGGAGGCAGAGACAGGTGGATCTCTGAGAGGTCAAGGACAGCCTGGTCTACAGAGTTATTCCAGGTCAAAGATACAGAGAACCTGTCTCAAAAAGCAAAAAATATAAGTAAAAATAAACAAAATAGAGGTTAAAATAAAGCGCACAAAGATGGAAAATACACAGAGAATTTTGATGCTGTATGCTATTATGCTCTGTTTGAATTGTTTGAATGCTGAGGAAGGAGCAACAGCTGCTAAAAGATATTTGTTTATAAATGCTATGAACTAATCCAACATAAATATTTTGAAAATACCTTGACTTCAGAATTTGGATCTAAGGATATGATACTTTGGAAAAGAGATTCTTCTTTTGTCTTCACAGACGATGACACCCTGCAGATTGCTTCCATCTCAATATGGTATGATGGACCACGCCCTCCTGAAGGGTTGCTGTGAACACCTTCAAAAAAATCACTTCACTCAACTGCTGACTGAGATGAATCTAGCACACAGGTTATACCATGAAAGACCTAAATAACAGCGCCCCCATACAGCAGGAAGCAGTTTGGAGAGAAAAATCTGTGCCCATGTTCCCAAATATTGTTTATAAATGTCCTTTTACATTTAAAGGGGGATATGATATAGATATGAATAATTTGCATTGGTATAAGTTTTGCTTTGTTGATATAAATTTAAGGTCAATTTTGTTATATGTATATATATGTATGTATTTCTGATCTTGATTAAGGTATTGTGATTGTGTAGTTCACTTAAAAATATAATGTATATAAGTTGTTAATGGATAATTATCAATAATAGTCAAGCTTATAGTCATGTTAGTTAGATTTTCTAGATGTACATAGATACATTTTAGATAGGCATTCTTCATATCTTTCAAAGATTATAAAATATGGCATTTTAAGTGTTTTAATAACTTAGGGTTTTTCTGACAATGAGACACATCTGCTCCTGGCAGCACCAATCTACTTCAAGAAGAAAGAAGATGGGCATCGAAGAGGCACCTTATGGAGTTTGATAGACATTTGGGCAAGAAACCGCTCTTGCCTGGACTGTTGCATAAACTGGATACAAAGAATCCGCAGAGAGAGGACTGCTGAACTTGCCTAAAGGTGAGATGATCTTCCGGGGTTCCCGATTCATGAAAGAGTCTGCGAGACATTCTGCAGGACACAGCAGATAGTGACTGAACTGCCTTTGAAATTTCCTGCTTCATGGAAATGTCTGCTGGAAACTATGGGCCTGTAGGCCGAAGATGGATGCCCCAATGGTACAGAGAAACTTTGGGTGACTGTCAAGGCAGCGAGATGTCTCTGTCATTTCTAGAGTTTGAAAGTTGCTTATTTCTTGTTTGCTTAGGTAATATTGTATCTTTCTGGAGTCTTTGATGGAGTTGAAGTTATAGTTTTCCTTAGTTATGATAAAGATAAAATAGATGTAAATATTGTAATTTTTACTTGATAACTGTTTTGTTATTTGTAATTTTGCTATGTTAAAGTTAAAGCCTTCTTTTTTTTTGTTTAAACAGAAAAAGGGGAAATGATGGAGGAAGGTATTTGGTTAAAAAATAAAGAAACTGCTTGGCCCTCATAGGTTAGAACATAGGTGGGTGGAGTAAACAGAACAGAATGCTGGGAGGAAGAGGAAGTGAGCTCAGACGCCATGTAGCTCCTCTCAGAGCAGACATGATGAAGCAAGCCGCCAGGTCAGACATGCTGAATCTTTTCCAGTAAGACTGGTGCTACACAGATTATTAGAGATGGGTTGATCAGGATATGAGAATTAGCCAGTAAGGGCTAGAGCTAATGGGCCAAGCAGTGTTTAAAAGAATACAATTTGTGTGTTGTTATTTCGGGGCATAAGCTAGCCAGGCAACCGGGAGCTGGGGCGGCAGGAACACAGCCCGCAGCTCCCCACTACATTTTAGGTAGTACATCTTGGAACTAAAAATAAATGGAATCTATTAATGGCATTCCTCTATAAATTGTTTTTTCATTCATAACATTTTTGAGATAACCCCTTGTGGTTGTGACCAATGTTTTTTATTACTATATAGTTTGGCTGAAGTTTCATAAATAATTTAAGCTTGTTGCACATGAGTTCCTATGATTCTCTAGACCAGTCTATAACCATTGTGATTCATCCACTAATTTTCAACCAGTGCGAAATCTATATTTTTTGGCACTTGATTTTTATTTATTTGGAGAGTGGGGTTTCAATATGTAGCCTATTCTCATGCTGGCCTAAAATTTATGTGATCTCTTATGGCTCAGCTACCCAAATATTATGATTATAGATGTGTATAGACCTGTACCACCAAAACATCTAGCTTTTTAGTACTGGGGGCATTTTGGGCTGAGGTAGAAACCTAGTGCAATGGAAACACAATCTATGAGGATGGCCCTTGTTAAGACTCCTAGTAATGGGGTAGAGGGAGCCTCAACTGGGCATCTCCTCTAACCAGGCAGGCCTTCAGCAGTAGGACTGGGTCACCAAACCAGCTGCAAAACCTTCAACCTACTATTTGTCCTGCCTGCAAGATGTGCTGAGGTAAAGATGGTGCAAAACTTGTAGGTATGGCCAACCAATAACTGGTACAACTTGAGACCCATGCCATGAGAGGGAGCCTATAGCTAACACTGCCTGGATGGCCAGGAACTGGAGGCTGGATGGCTCAAGATCTAGGATAGAACCAAATACAACTGGTAAAAAAAAAAGTAAATGAAATGATTCCTAATGATATTCTGCTATTAATTGTAGACCAATTTTCATCAGTGAGTCTTTATCCAACAACTGCTGGGAGCTAGAGACCTATAGCCAAATATTAGGTTGAGGGAACTTGGAGAATCCCATGCAAGAAGTGGAGGAAAGATTGTAGGAACCAGAGGGGTTAAGGACACCAGAACAAGGTCCACAAAATCGACTCATAGGCTCATAGGGGTTCACAGAGTCTGAACCAACAATCAGGGAGTCTGTATATGTCTGGCCTAGGTCCTCTGCATATGTTATAATTGTGTAGCTTGGTGTTCTTATGAGACTACTAACAGTGGGAATAGGGCTGTCTCTGACTCTTTTGCCTGCTTTGGGGATCCTTTTTCTCCTACTGGGTTGCCGTATCTAGCCTTGATACAAGGGATGTGCTTAGTCTCATTGTGACTTGTTATGTCATGTATGTTTAATTCATATCCTTGGGAGGCCTGCTTTTTTTCTGAAGGGAAAAGGAGGAAGAGTAGATCTAGGGGAAAGGGAAGGTGTAGGGGAAACTAGGAGGATAGGAGGGAGGGAGAACTGTGGTTAGGATGTAATGTATGAGAGAATTAATTAATTAAAAAAGGTAAAACCAAGAAATACTTGCTTCTCTTGAGACCTCTCAACTCTTTCACAAAATTTAAGCATTCTTTTTTATCTTTTTTTCTGTTTTATTTTTGTTTTGTCTTCTTTATTTTTAGGTTAATCTATAGTGGTATAGTATTTGTGTTTTAATAAATAAATCTTGCCTGAAGATCTGAATGCAAAGCAGCCACATTAGTCAGCCATATAAACTATGCAGTGGTAGCACACACCTTTAATTCCAGCAGCTGCATTAGTCAGCCATAGGAGCTAGGTGGTGGTAGTGCACACCTTAAATCAAAATAGAGAGGAATATTAAGATGGGAAAAGTCAGGTCTCATGCTTAGAATCATCCTGAGGATTCATGGAGGCAAGATCGCCATTTCAGTCTGAGGTAGAGGTAAGAGCCAGTAGCTGGCCGCTTTGCTTTTCTGATCTCCAGCTTTAACCCCAATATCTGTCTGTGGATTTTTATTATTTATGCTACATTAATCATTCTTAATAAGAAGTTCTGAAATCTGAAATGATCCACGCTCCAATGCTTCTTGAACATCATACCATTACTCAAAATTTTCAGAGTCGGCGGTAGTGGGGCACGCCTTTAATCCCAGCACTTGGGAGGTAGAAGCAGGTGGATCTCTATGACTTTAAGGCCAGCCTGGACTACAGAGCAAGTTCCAGGGCAGACTCTAAAATGCTACACAGAGAAACCCTGTCTTGAAAAAAATTTTCAGATTTCAAATGGTAAGATCAAGGATGTTTAATCAATGAAATCTAAGCAAGCTTTCCCAAATCTAAGTAACGGAAATGTGAAGCACCCCTAGTTCCAAGCAGTCCTAACGGACCAAGACAGACCTATACTGAGGACCTGTTTTACAACAAGAAATAAAGACAGTTTTGGCCTCAAAGAAGCTTTGCGGAAGAACACTAACTGAACATAAAATGTTGATACAATGCAAATGAGCTTCAGATTAACAAGTCTCTAACTGAGGCCTGACCCCTCACTTCATACAAGTCTCCATTCAGATGCTACACGGAGGGACATATGCTCAAAGTACATTATATACTTGCATGTAGATCATCTTCTAGAACCCTGTAGATAAAAACATCTGAGTAAACTTGTCTTCAGAACAAAATTGCTAACCATCAGTAATATGTTAAAGAGACAGACAGTGAGACAGTTAGAAGAGGAGGAAAGGAGATGGTAAGCAAGTGCCTATGCACAATGCAGTCACTTCAATCTAGAGTTAGAAATGGTACAATTAAAAGAGAAAGGAAAATGCCAGGGGAAATAAAGAAGAGAAAAATGGAGTATATGTCTATACACTTAATGTATCTTCTGGGTAAATGATGAACCATTTATAAGTTTATTGCTTGGGTCCTATATATGTTACCAAGCAATAAACTTATAAATGGTTCATCATTTACCCAGAAGATACATTAAGTGTATAGACATATACTCCAAAAGCAGGCATTTGTCCTGCTCACCCATTCCTGTTGGACATACTTTTGTCAGAGCAGAAGCAACAATGTTGGATGAAACCAAACTAAAATAAAATAAACTGACTGTCAACCATCAGAGTTCTGGCAAGGGAAGATGTGCTTACTTAGATTTCACAGGAGAAGATGACCTCTTAGGAATGTCTTCAGGAGGCTCACATCTTCTCAGTGGGGACCCAAGACCCCCAGTGGAAACAGAAGTTGTCACTCGTCCCTTCTTCACTTTCTCCATCTATAGGGGACAAAGAATATGATAGCCACAGCCCATGACTGGTATTGCTTCTACAAGTTGAAAATCTACCTCAGATGGAAGTGATACAGTTTTTTTCCCCAGTGGGATCAATATAAAGGTCTAATGCTCATGTGACATGAATCTTTATAGAGATTTATGAGACCATGAGATCACTGCATTTAAGTCATCAAGTTGGAACGATTTTTTTTTCTTTTGCTCAACATAGAGATCCTTTGCCCTACACTTTGTTATATTACCAAGAAATAACAGCATAACCATATTAAGGCCCTAAACATAAAAGAACTGGAAAGGGTACAAAAACATACACTTTTAGTTCAGAGATCTCTGGGCTCTGAGTCTGAAGTACATGGTATTTTCAGCAATAGAGACTTACTTTCCACCTCTTGGAGGGCAACCACGGGCAACAACAATAGTCTATAATGTTTTGGGAGTCTTTTGGACAACCCTCATTAACAACTCAAAAGAGAATTTCTCATACTTGCATATATATATGAATTAATATGAATATATATGTATATATGCATTCATACACATAAATATACATACACACATATGTGTATGTATAACAACAACTAATGAAAAAGAGGCCATGAATTTGAAAGAGAGCAAGAAGTATATGGGAAGGCTTGGAGGGAAGAAAGGAAAGGTATGGGGCTGGAGAGATGGCTTAGAGGTTAAGAGCATTGCCTGCTCTTCCAAAGGTCCTGAGTTCAATTCCCAGCAACCACATGGTGGCTCACAACCATCTGTAATGAGGTCTGGTGCCCTCTTCTGGCCTGCAGGCATACACACAGACAGAATATTGTATATTAATAAATAAATATTTAAAAAAAAGAAAAAGGAAAGGTAGAAATGATGTAATTACAATCTCAAAAAAATAAAATAACTTAAAACATTAAGTTCAAATAAATATAAAATATACACTTATTACAAAACCTTTACCAGAAGAAGGTGATTTTAATATCTAAGATGCCAGTTTGTAAACTCTGAGGCATACATGGTATAATGTAGAGTGCAAAGCACACATTTCTTAGTAGAAGGGAATGGGTTCCTGCTTAACAGTCATTTTACTGACAATATCTATATGATATAAAAATATTCAAAGGCTATTGTGAGTGAAGGTTGACCTAGACCCTCAGTTTGAGTTATCCACAGAAGCAAGACTCCTAGAACCAGAACCTTAAAGAATAGAGGAAAAATTTTCCAAAGTTTGGTAAAAAAAAAAAAAAATAGACCCCAGGTCAATAATAGAAACAATCACACTGTCAGACAAATTACAGTATAGAAAAGAGTGACAGAGGGCAGTTAAACCTACCTGAGATGGCTCTGCTCCTGCCATGGCTCCCTTCCCAGCATCTCCCACACCAGATGAAGGTGTACCCTTCTTCCTCTCAGTGGTCCGGGTTGGAGAGGACTTGTATGAAGATTTGAGAGGGCTTCCAAGAGCTACAAGAGGACAGGCATGGAATACTAGAGAGTTACAGCATAATAGCCAGAAAATACAGGAAACACAGATGGAAAAGGCAGGAGAATCAGAGATTGAAAAGAATATATTCTATAAGAATATAATGTATAATCCACATTTTTGAAATATGTTTTTTCTACTGTATACAGAATAGATCTCATCTTAAATAAGATTCCCAAGAGTCAAGAGTCAAATTTATTTGAGGGGTTAAAAGTGCACTTTGGAGCCAAGCAGACTTTGCATTGCCATCTAATCGCTGGATTACCTTGGGAAGGCAACTTAATGTCTTTAAACTCAATTTCCTCACACAGGAAGAACACAGAAGCCCTGACTATTGTCTTTGCAAGTCTGCTTACAAGATTGCACTTTGGCCAGTATCGAGGAGCTTAGATTTTAGGAAGGTTTGTGTCATTCACTAGTGAGTGCTAAGAAACTGTTTGTACAAATAATACATTCTAAGTGTGTGAAATTTGGGTATTTGCTTAGTAAAGTTGCCTACATGATTAGTTCCTAGTAAAATCCCAAGGTATTGAATCTTTAGAGTGCTTCCTCAGTTGGCAATACTTTATGTGTATTGTTATATGAAGCATATTCTGTATGACTATCTTAGGAGAGCCTTGGAAAATTATATTTGTTTTCCTCTACTTATACACTTTTCCCTTTGCTTCTTTGGTTGTGTATCTTGCTACTGTAATAAATCATAGCCATAAGTTATGAGTCCTCAGAGTTCCAATGTTCTTGGGGGCCCCAGAAGCAATTGACATCAGATGTGGGAACTTGTACAATAACTCCAATTCACAAAAACAAAGTAAAAATAATGTTTGGAAATAGTGGGGGAATAGACCTATGATGTTTGTGTAGCTATGGAGTTGTTGGTATGGTGTGAAACAGTCAAGATGTTGTGAGGTGAAAGTTGCCTACAGAATTTGAAGATAACTACTGAAATTCCAAGAGTGTTGCCTCAGGATTCCTTGGATACTTTTGGCCATGCTACCTAAACTGAGGTTAAGAATCACGGCTGGGGAATGATTTTAGTTTTCTCCTTCAACGGAAATGGGAAAAAAAACAACCTTTTCTTGGTTTTGTCATCAGTAGGTGGGTTGGAACTAAGTACTGAAACCAGAACAAGTTTCAAACTAATGGTTTTTTAACTATGATTTTTGTATAAAAATAGATACTGAAAAGAATCAACTTCCAGAAGAGATATAGAGTTTTAAAATTCAACTAGAGACTGCAGCAAATACATCCCTCCTTTGGTCTCTAAACTGGGAAACATCCTGAATACTGTTGGGCCACCTTGGTTACATATAAATGTCCACAGAACAGGGCTCTGATGGCAACATCCAAAAAATCCAAGCTGCTCTTCAGAGCTGTATTTCTGATGCAGAGTGTGGGTACTTTCTTGGAAAAGTTATAGTCTGGGAAAGGGTGACAAGATGCATCATTGCTGTTTCCTGCTTGATTTCTTTTTCTGAGATAGGGTTTCTCTGTATAGTTTTGGAGACTATCCTGGAACTTGCTCTGTAGATCAGGCTGGCGTTAAAGTCACAGAGATCCTCCTGCCTCTGCCTCCCAAGGGTTGGGATTAAAGGCATGTGCCACCACTGCCTGGCTCTGATTTTTTTTAAAGGAGCTATGGTTTATAATAATGGACTTAGGACCTGACTCTACTTATTTTACCTTTTCCTAGTATTCACACTTAAGATACTCTATGCATGTTTGTTTCTCCTATGTAGCTGTCCCAAGAAGAATGATTTCTTTTACACTTGTCACTAGATAAATGACTAAGCTAAAAAAACAAACAAACAAAAACCAGAAGTCGCATAATCCTATGTTTAAGTTTTTTAAAAATTTAGTAGTTTACTTTGAATGATCCCTAAATATAGTGTATATTTCTGATTAAGCTTATTTAAGTATTTCTCTATTTGCTTCTTGAACTTCCTTTCCCACCCATAAAAATATTATATCCTTTTAAATAGAGGCTTGTACAAGTGTGGTGAATAACTGAGAAATCAAGTTTTGACTGTATAGCACAATTAATAAAAACTCAGAGACAGATAGTGGGGATCAAACCAGAAAAGCAAAGCAGCCAGCCACTGACTCTTACCTCTACCTCAGTCTGAAAATGGTGATCCTGCCTCCAGGAATCCTAAAACCCCAAAATCTTTGGGTTTTTATTAATTGTGCTGCAGACTGTGAATAGAATACAAATAAAACTCAGCTTGTAGTGGCATGGAGGAGGACACTGTCACAAAGGTATCTGTGATCTTTGTTTTCCAGAATTGGTCTTGGAAGGTCTCTCTTCCAGAAGAAACTTCCCACAATGCCTGTGTAAGCTGCTATGAGCATGAATTTCTGGATCTCAACTGCACATAACTGAGGAAGCCATGATGGGGCAATTTTGGTATAGTTCCAGCATAGCATATTAATATGCTATTCACATTCATCAGGCAGATGAACCAGTACCACCAGCAGAGGGGGCTTTGGGACTGATTAGCCTCAGGCAGTCCCTCTTGAATCATAGACTGAAATGAATTATTCCCACTGTACTAAGCACTCTGGGGCATGTTGAGAGGCACTATGTTGTGATCCAGCTGCCCTCACTCCCCCTGACCAGCAGGGGAACTTCCTCATGGTCTGTAATTGACAACGATGTTTGTGTTCTTTCTGGCCAGTGGGTCTCCACAGAAGGAGTAGAGGTATAAAAGGTTGCTGGGCAAAATAAAGGTTGCTGTTCTTCCACCTGAAAAGAAGCCTCCGTGTCTCAATCCCAGCACCCCCCCACCCCCCCGCCAGTCTCGGCTATCCAGGCTGCGCTGGCCGCAGCAGCACTACAGTGGGAGGTTACATTGTGGGGTGTCTCTTGATAATGAATCTCCTGCTGCAAGTGTCCTGAAGTTCTTAGCTTCTTGTTTTCCATAGGAATCTATGAGCCCTCAAGAATGGCACTTCTTGTATGTGTTCTTAATGTCATAACACTGCCTGAGACCTGAAAGGTGGTCAGGTTAGCTTCAACTTACTGGCCAGAACTGTGCTGGGGCCAGGCGAAAAATATTTAGAAGGAACAAGGAAGCAATCTGGCTAAGATATACCTTTAAGGTTAATGGGAGTTCACATAATCAGAATTCTGTAACTCAGCATCAACAAGCTTCCATGGTCGGCAGTACATTCTTAACTTGTCTTAACTCCAGGAAACTCACCCTGAGTGACTATATTGGAGAGACTATAGAAGCTTGTGCCTTGTCTTTTCTAGACTTTGTTCCTAGTTGTTTTCTCCTTTGTGGATTTTTGTATATCCTTTCATCATAATAAATAAAAGAGGTGAGTATACCTGTATGCTGAATCTTCTGAGCAAATCATCAAACCTGAGCTTAGTCTTAGGGAATCCCTGAAACATTTCACCTCAAAAATGGGGGTACTTCCTACTTGCTAATAATTTGGGATTTGTTGTTGAGTAGAATTGACATACCATATAATTCCCCCTTTAAATGTCCAGTTCAGTGATTATTTAGTATATTCACAATTATAACCATAACTCCAAATCATTTTAAGACTCACAAATAAAACCTTTTACCATTAAGCAGTCACTAACCTTTCTTTCCTCCCCTACTCCTTGTGAAACATTGATCTACTTTCTGTCTCTATGGATTTCTCTATTTCAGATATTTTACATAAGAAGAATCATATAAGTTATGGTATTTTGTGACTGCTTTCTTTTACTTAGAATAGTTTCAAACTTCATCTATCAGCATTCCCTTCCTTCCTTCCTTCCTTCCTTCCTTCCTTCCTTCCTTCCTTCCTTCCACCTATTACCCAGCCTCCTTTCCTATTTAAAGCTGAATAATATTCTACTTTACATATATACTTCATTTTGTTTATTTATTCAAGCTGTTTCCACTTGTGGCTACTGTAAATAATGCTCTACTGATTTTGAAATGTTTTTAATTTTTCTGGCTCTATATCCAGGAGCAGAATTGCCAAATCAAATACTAACCACTTAAGAGATTTTATACCAAGACATAGTGACATATACTAGCAATCTCAACACTTAGGAGATGGAGGCAGAAGGATCAGGAGTTACTATCAGCTACATAGTAAGTTTGAGAGCAGCCTGGACTACATGAGATTTTTGTCCCCCACTGTCCCCCTCCCAAAGCAAACAAAAAGAATAGACCCTATGTAACTTGGTGTCATTTTCACCAAATCCACTGTATCTTGGTAATGGAGTCTAGACTGGACCTTATGTGGACATTGTGCTGCTCATATAACAAATGATAATGCTTACATTAAATCTTGGCATCATGACTTAATTGTATTTGGTTAAGGAGGAGCCAGTGTTTGCCAGACTTCAATGTGCAGGCTAGGGAGGATCTCAGAGCCGCCTTTCTACAAAGTTTCCATTGCTGGCTTTTTTTTTTCATTTTTTAAAAATATGTTTATTTTTGTCTATGGGTGTTTGGCTTAAATATAAGTCTGCGTACCACATATATGACAGGTGCCTGCAGAGGCCAGAAGAAGACATTGGATCTCTTGGAACTGGAGGGAAAAATGATTATGAGCCGCCATGTAGGTGTTGGGAATAGATTCTAAGTCCTCTGTAAGAACAGCCAGTGCTTTTAACCATTGAGCCATTTCTCCAACCTCCACAATGCACTTTTGATCACACTAAGCCATCACTGCTTGACAGCCTTTCAAAGGCACTTGTTGGCTTTGTGCCCTGTGGTGATCATGGATCATGTTTTAAGTAGCAAGGCTCTAGACATTTTTTGAGCTCTTACTCTGTGCCAACCAGTGTGTTATCTTATTTATACTATGATCTCATTTAATCCTCGTGATAATTTAATATTAAATTTTTGAAACATGGTCTTACTATGTTGCCCAGACTGGCTTTAAACTCTTTCTACTTTGGCCTCCTGAGTAGCTGGCATTACAAACATTCACCACCATATATAGTTTTTATTACAACAAATAAAAAACAAAAACTCCAATTTTATATATGAGCAATAATGAGGGGTAGAGCCAGCTGTGGTACTCCAGGGAGTAAGATCTATATGCTACTTTTCCAACCATCTAAGAAAAGTGAACTAGTGAACTAACCTCCACAGACAATCAAGTCGATTTTCTTTTTTTTTTTTTTTTTTTTTTTTTGGTTTTTCGAGACAGGGTTTCTCTGTGGTTTTGGAGCCTGTCCTGGAACTAGCTCTCGTAGACCAGGCTGGTCTTGAACTCACAGAGATCCGCCTGCCTCTGCCTCCCAAGTGCTGGGATTAAAGGCGTGCGCCACCACCGCCCAGCTCAAGTCAATTTTCTACCTCATTCACATACCACCAATCAGTTATAAAATAGTTTACTCACCTAATAGTAATTATCTTTAAAAGAAACAGCAACAGCTAAGCATAGCCAGGCATAAAATGCTATTAACCATTCAAAGAACTTCATAAAGCCAGCAAATGAGAAGCAAAATGCAAAAATTCAGGAATCCAAGTCTGATCAAAATTGCTTCAGGAATTTTCTTTGACTTCACAGCTTGGCCTCTTTTACCTGAGTCACTGGTCTGCTGAGAGCATATATATACTTCTGCTTCTGGCTAAAGAAGCCTGTATGGGTATTAGCAGTCTCAAAACAAGAAAGGGTTCCATGGAACTAGGGTGCATGCAATGAGCTGAGGGACTGAATTAAATTAAATTTTTAAAAAGCAGAATTAAAGTAAAAGAAAATAATGTTTAAACAAGATAGTGCATGTGACATTTAACATTTTGGTGGCAAAACAAATGTGGAAATAAAAATAATTCTAACAAAGGATGGCTTTGGAGTTTGTCCTAACATAATCAAACAAATAAGATATAACTTAAGAGTTTAGAAGGGTTCACTCACTCTTGTGGTATCAGAACTAATTTCACACTCTATTACAGTGATCTGTGCTATATGTAATAGTACACACCTATAGTCACAGTGTTTGGGGACTGAAGCAGGAGAATCCTGAGCTACACAGTAAGGGTCTGTCTCAAAACCAAAACAAAGCAAAATAAACAAAAACCAACCACAGTGACCTGTATTAGTTGAAGAGAACTAACACCCCTTTCAAAAGTTATATGGACTCACTAAGTACTCCCTAAGTACATCTAACACTAGAAAAAGTAGGACTGTGCCTATGAAATAACAACAAGAACTCATTTTAGGCTTTCTTGGAGACCTGCTCTTTTCTGAAAAGGAAACAGAGAGAGAGAGTGGATATCAGGGAGAGGGGAAGTCAGAGGGAGTTGGGAGGAGTGGAGGAAGGGAAAACTGTGGTCAGGTCATGATGTATTGTATGAGAGAATATATTTTCAATAAAATATTTAAAAAATTAAAAAAATAATTAAAAGAAATATTTTTAAAAAAAAAAAACTGATTAAAAAAAACATACAAAGTCGGGCATGGTGGCATATGCCTTTAATCCCAGTACTCAGGAGATAGACACAGGTGGACCTCTGAGTTTGAGGCCAGGCCAGTCTACAAAGCGAGTTCCAGGACAGCCAGAACTACACAGAGAGACCCTGTCTCAAAAAACAAAACAAAACAAACAAAGAAAAAACCAATTTTTTAAAATGAAAAGTGCCATCTATAACAATACAAAAATAAATACTTTCCTATCTTTTAAAAAATGATTTAAGGGCAAAATTACACAAACAGCATAAAAATAATAGTCAACCGATTATCAGGATTCATGATCCAAAATTCAATGATCATAGGATGTAATGATTTACACCAAGCATTTGGGAATGGAGGTAGTAATATCAGGAGTTCAAGATCAGTATGAAGTATAGAATGAGATCCTGCCTGAAAAATCTATGTCAAAACAACAACAAAAATACTCAAAAAGAAAAATAAAAAATAAAATAAAATCTAATAACTAAAATGTTTTAGTTTGGGGATATAATATATTACAATGGATATTGTTTGAATAGCTATTTAGTAAATGGTATGGAGATTAACATTTTTCAGTTTAGAATACCAAGCAGATAATAGTTGTCAACCATGATATAACATATTTATGTTTGTTCATCAATGCAAAGAAATGAATGAGAAAATATGGAGTATGTTCACTAAAGGAATAGCTATAGAGTCAAAAGTGTCAAGCATTTTCTCTTCTAACTTTTTCCTCCCTCCATGTGTCTAGTAGTTACCGTGAATGGGTATCAGAAATCAGCAGCATTATGACACTTATAAGGACTCTGCTGCATACATCATGCCTCTTGAATGGAGGAATAGAGTCAATGCCAGTGAATGACAACCAGGAAGTCCCACTATCCTCTTCCAAGTCACAAATCTCTTCCTGATCATCTCTTGGCCAACCTGACAACATCAATAGTCTTATAGTACCCAACTTTCCTTTGCTGGTGCTTTAGGATATGCATGTTACACAAGAAGAGTCCTCCTTTTTTTTAACCTATGTATAACAAAAGGCAAAAATTCAGGCCTCCAATGAATCTTCTGAGCCTCCATCAGAACACAGATACTGTTACATCTACTCAGGTTCTGAAAATAGTTATGTGTCCCTCTATATACACTGTCTCCCAAACCAAAACACTGCTTGAAAAGGCATCCTCCACATGGATTTCCCTTGGAAAGGAAAACATATGAGATCTCCTGGGTAAACTGGGAGTGTGCGAGGTGAAGGGGAGGAGTTTGTCGAGTTGTGAGGTAGGACTGAAGGGGAGAGTAATGAAGAGATATCTTGATAGAGGAGGGTAAAATTGGGTTAGGGAGAAACCTGGTGACCAGGGAAACTTCCAGGAATCCACAAGGATGACCCCAGGTAAGACTCCTAACAAAAGTGGAGAAGGTGCCTGAACTGGCCTTCTCCTGTAATCAGATTGGTGACTGGCCTAATTGTCATCAGAGAACCTTCATCCAGTAACTGATGGAAGCAGATGCAGAGATCCACAGCTAAGCACTGGGCTGAGCTCCTGGAGTCCAGTTGAAAAGACAGAGGAGGGATTGTATGATCAATGGGGGGGCGGTCAAAATCAGGACAGGGATACCCACAGAGATAGCTGACCTGAGCTAGTGGGAACTCATGGACTCTGGACCAACAGTTAGGGAGCCTGCATGGGACCAACCTAGGCCCTCTGTATGTGGGTGACAGTTGTGTGGCTTGGTCTGTTTGTGGGGCCCCTAGCAGTGAAATCAAGATCTGTTTCTGGTGCATGAGCTGGCTTTTTTGAACCTATTCCCCATGCTGGAATGCCTCACCCAGCCTTGATGCGGGGGAATAGCTTGGTACTGCCTAAACTTGATATGCCATGCTTTGTTGACTCCATGGGAGGTCTGCCCCTTTCTGAATGGAGGAAGAATGGATGGGGCAGGTAGACGGGAGGTAGGGGGAATATAAAATAAATGAAAAAAAAAAAGCATTCTCATATTATTTCTGTACTTCTGTTTTCATTTATAAAGTAGGCAGGCCTACAAACCATGAATGACTTCAGAGTCCCATTTTTTCTGTTATCAAGTCTCCCAGATAACTAACTAATCAATTCTGCTCTTTCTGGCTAATCAATTATATTATATCACTGACCCAGCAGGAGCTTAAAAAATAAAACAAAAAAACCTTCTCCATGCTCTGTGGAATAGGTTCTTGCAGACTGGGAGAATATCAGTTCCTATCAATCAATAATGACCTTTCCTTATGGAACAATATCACTTTCCAAAGTCCTGTTAGTCAGACCCTAGAGGTTAAGACAGTACTGATATTTGCAGAAGGCTTGAGAGGAGGCTTTTGCAAAGGACACTTGTCAAGACATTCACACCAGAAAGAAGCAAACTGGAGAGACAAGGTCTACCCATTCACTTGCCTCGGTCTGGGGAATAAGATATTGCCACGGTGGATGAAGACAGGCGTTTACTCATAGGAGGGTCCGTCTGCTTTGGCAAATTCATGGTTGATGTTGAAAGTTTGTCACATGCTGCAGAGAAATGCATTAAAGACGTTGGTTTTCATATCACTGTAGCCTGTGAAATCAAATATCAAAGTGTACTTCCTGTCCTCATCCACACATAATTCAGTGGTGCTCCACTGCAGCATAGCACACTGCTTTCATTATCTTAATCTGGAAGTGTCTAGGCTACAGCAACCACTGGTTTGCAATTTCTTTACCATCTTCTTCTCGTTAAATTAAATGTTCAGACTCACTCAGATACTCAGCTAAAAATGATACTAATCCCACCTAGTGTTTTCTTGTGTCCACCAGAGACAACTGTTCCTAGAAATATCTTGCACCTTGCTTGACTAAAACTGTATGTGATGAAACAGAATTATTTGAGGCTCAGGTTGGGAAAAGAATGCAATTTGTAATGCAAGGAGTTGTGTTTAATCAGCAGTTGCTGATTCTCCTATTTTAAGAGATAACATTAAAATGGCTCTTCTGCAAATGTTTTAACAGTACAGTAAGGATTTAAACTTCTGGCCCTAGATTTGGTGTTCTCATATTCCAGTCACTGTTTTAGATTGACTTCTAAATTAAATCATTACAACCAACAGAGAATTATTGACAGTGCATGTGAAACTATGTTAAAACTCAAGGCAAAAGTAAAACTATGCATGCATTGCTGTTGAGGAAGCTAACACCTAATATTTTCAAAATTTAGCTTATATTTTCAAATGAGAGAATTCCTTGTATAGGGCAATTTCTACTGACCAAGTGGCAATCTTAAATCATTTTATTTAAGATAAAATCAAAATATAACATGTTT
Organism: Chionomys nivalis; assembly: GCF_950005125.1. NCBI lineage: Eukaryota > Metazoa > Chordata > Mammalia > Rodentia > Cricetidae > Chionomys > Chionomys nivalis. The sequence continues at coordinate 135,675,284 of NC_080112.1, forward strand.
TAATTGAGGATACATAAAATACTTATACTTGAAATGATGTTTTAAATTTTAACACTCTTACTCTTTGATTTTTAATTACTTTAACTTTCCAGAAAAATAAGCAGCCACTAGAAATTATAAAACCATGTATATAACTGTACACTTTTTCCCCTTTGTCTCAGGTTCTGATATGGCTTGGTATAGCACTAGTCTCCAGAAATTCAATATTATGGTCAGGGATGTTGCTTAGTGGTGGAGTGCATGCTTAGAATAGGTAACACAATGGGTTCCCTGGGGAAGCAGGGGAGGGAGAGAGGGGAAGTGGGAGGCAATGTTATTGTGTTTGACATGGATTGTTCTATGGTTTAAATCTTTTAAAATACAGCATTAAATATTATATCATCTTGATATTTTTGGAATTTCCATAAATTAATTATATGTCTGAGTCACACACCTCACCTTGTTACTAGCCTTAGATAGTACTACTCTGTTCTCACCTTTCCATAAAGCAAAATCTGTGATACGACCAATGAGGATATTCTGTGTCAGAGGAAAGCCAAAAATAAAATATTTATTCCTACAACTAATATTCCTCTCTATATTGCTGGTAAATATCACATACCATCTATTTCTCATTTTCAGTTTATCATTCAAATGTATAGTATTTCTAAAGTCATTACTAAATGCAAACTAAGTTTCTCTTAGTCTAGATCATAAGTAGTTTCTATGTTTGTATCTGAAACAAAAAGTCTTTTGGAAAGAGAGACAGAGTTAAACATAAAGCCAAGTTGTCTAAGTATGTGGATTCCCTACTGCTACCTCTTGAACACTTCTTCAGAAATTAATTACATTAGCCAAGCTCAAATATTCTATTTAGAAATCTGTGTGATTTGTTTTTTCACCAGAAGCAATGAAAAATGCCTTGTTAATTGATACCTAAAATAAGATGGCCAATGCAACTGTTAAATGTCTAAATGCACAAAAGTCAAATACTGATAAGTTTTTTTAAAGAAAGAAGTTAGTGAGCTGAGGATGAAATGTCTTCAGGACAGTAAGATATAAAGCATGTACCTCTAAGAACAAAAACATATGGGAATGCTGTTCACAGCTCTAGAGAAAAAGTCATGACAAGTCAGACTAAGAAATCAATTGTGAAAGTACTTGAGACAGACACAGTGATGGAGGAGGGTGATTAAAACAGTCATCACAAAACACTATGGTATGGTGATGCTCGGGTATACCGTTGGTGGACTCGGCAGCAGCTGTAGTGGTCCCTGTGTCCGAAGGGAGGGTGCTGGCTGCTAAAGTTAGAGGAAGGGGTGGGGTATTTTCTGATTCACCTATGCAGAAAAAAAATCAGAGCAAAGAGAGGTAAAAAAAAGTTCCAATTTGTTGTTGTATTTTAGTTTCTAATAAAGAAATAAGAAAAGTAACAAATTAGTTATTGCCTTCTCAAAAGGAAAAAAGAAAATGTATATTCACTGCCAAATAATTAAAAGGACAAGATGGCAAAGTCAGGATATGGTAATTTAAACATCTGCTCTCAAAAAGAGTTAGTACATAACTCCTACATAACAGAACACTGAGATACCTAAAACATACTATGACACTGAAAAGAAAAAGTCATCCTGATATTATCCATTTAGGCAGTTGAAAATTGAAAGATGATTATGAATTGGATAATGAAGTAAGTTGCTTTAAAATAAAATAATCAAAAAATCAACAAAAAATCATGAGGAAGAAGGAAAAGGCTGGCCCTTCTTAGAGAGTAACTGCTATACCTTTTCCAGTCACATTTAGGGCTGTGACTGTGCCTCCTGCCATTACCTATCTCCTAAAATGAGATTATTTTTGGTCCTGCGTGCTTAGTCCAGCTAGACTGTGTTTGCTTTCTTTGCTTTTCCCCCAAAGCCCAGTATTCATGCTTCAACTATCTGATAGTAAGAAGAATGACAGCTCCCTTTATGAGCAATGCATACACACACACAAGAAGCGCAGCAGTTTAAGCATCTGAAAAGGTGCCTATAAAGCTGTGCACAGCATCTTCCAATCCTGCAGACATCCAGTCATGCCCGTGATCTCCCCATAGGGGCCCTGCAATGCAGAGATAATATTAAACTCACCATCACGTCCTCCAGCAGGCCCTGAGGCCGGTGATCCTGCCCATGAACACTTCTTCTTCAACTCTAGCTGCTGTGTACGCTCCAGGGACCGGCGCATCATTGCTTCCAAACGTTCCTGCCCAAATCCCCCAAAGCAAAAAGCATAGAATATTAACAGAAAACAGTAACAACCACTCAGTTATACTTCACTGATGCCTAGACGAGTCACCAAATGGGGTTTTCTGTGCTCAGCATCCCAAATCCATGTATGTGTGCTTTCTTCACCACACCAATGCCTTTTGGTGGGTTGAGAGTAAACAATACAGCTAGGCTAGTGCTGGCTTCTCCAACCACAGACTGTAAACACAGTATCCTGTCCTATCCCCTCCCCTCTCCTCCCTGGGGAGAAGCTGTTGCTATGCCAGCTCCCGATTTGCATATGACTAATGCTCAATAAGCATTAACTCTTTCAAGCCAGTCTCAAATCTGGTTAAGAGAACTGAAATTTAGTCCCAGTACCAAATATAGCCTTTCAAATTGAAAACATGAGAAAAGTTTAAATTGAAGTATAATTTGAATTTTTCAGCCCTGTATATAGCTTTGAGAACAGCACTTGACTTTGAAGCACATTTTATAAAGCCCCATTTTCATCTTTGAGCTCCTTTTCTACACTGTAATACTTTTCTGCTCATATTACTCTTAAGATAATACTGCATAGTCCAAGATTTGACAAAGATACAGAAACTTCTAGCTACAAAATAAAACACCTAGTGCTTTGCCATAGTTAGGTGTATATGTATAGGTGGGGTGGTGTCAGGGACTAAGTAATTTTTAACTAGAAAGTAAAAACAGATACCAAGCTTCGCTTTTAAAGTAGGATTTATCAAATTACCCATATTAACCAAAGTGTTAGTTTCAAAAATTTGTTCTGGACAGTGAAGCAAAGATGTTCTAATTCTGCACCCCCACTACCTCGATGACAATGCAAATACCAGCTCCACTCCTTGCTTCTACTGGAGAAGCCCAAGGTAGGGTTGGTCATTACACTGCTCTAGGAATAGACTAACCCTCTATTGAACTACAAATATATTGCTAAGCTTTTTTGTGGATTAATAAAAACAATCAAGAAAAATTAATTTAGGATAGCAAAACCTGAATAATCATGACTTAAGCATTAGTGTTCTAGTTTGGGGTCAGGCACTATCCAATCATGAGTGTGTATTTCTTGGATGTCCTATCCTGATGATCTTGGGCCATTAAGTTCTGATGATGAACAGTGCTGGTCTTCCAGATAAAAGTTGGAACTTGGAAGGAACAGAACTTTATCACCAGATGAGTAAAACACAGCTGCCCAAGACTGAGACTAAATAGTATTTCATTACATGAATTTATTTAACAGTAAGTATTTAACTAGCAACCTAATTTGTTTTAAACACTTGACCCTGGAATAAATTTAGTTCAGGAAGAGTTTTGGTAGATTTTCTACATGTCAGAAGGACCTCATAAGATAGTGGACACAGTCAGAACAAAGACCACTGAAGTCAGCCTTGTCACTGAACAGCTATCTAAGAGGCAGAATTATAAAGAACTTCTTGCTCTCCTAAAGCAGACATATCCCTGGAAAACTTAGGCAAAAAAATCTTTTCATGCTCAACAGCCTCAATTTCTTAAGCTGCTCCAGATTCTAACACTGGAAGCTTGTTCTTTTGAACTTTGAGTAGCTGTGTGGTGCACGTTTTAGCTTTCTAACCATTTTACATTTCTGGGTTTCAATATTCTTACCTATAAAATGAAGATGATATTACTTACATCACCATGTCATACAAGGTTAACAGCTAGATCTAGTACCCGAGGCGCTTAAGTTTTTAATCAGTGCTAAATAAATCTGAATTTGAAAGAAGAATAAGACAATTTAGAACAGTGGCTTTCAAACTTCAGTGTGGATACATCAGAACTGCACAAAGGATTTGGATTTACTCCTAGGGTTTCTCAATAATCTGAGGGTAGTGCCTTCTTATATTTATTTTTGGTAGTACTGAGGATTAGAGCTCCAGGTCTTGTACATGTTAAGCAACCACTGAATTACACCTAACACAAGAGTTTACCTTTATAACTAATTTCAGGTACTACTCCTAGTAGGATCATACTTTTGGAACCATTGTTTACAGATAAAAAGGTTGGGCATGAGAAAGCAAGGGAAATAAAGTTTAGTTACACTAGAAAAAGAGTATTCATAAATACTAGAACTACATAGTACCTACTAAGCTGTGGTTCTCCTATCATTGGCAACCAACAGAGGTTGGGGAAGGACAAGACATATTCTTGTCTCTTCAATTTATTCTACCATGTAGGCTTATGAGAAGGAAAAGAAGGGGATCTTAACCCTTGATCTCTTTAGTTCTAGATGAGTCTACATTTGACTAGATGACTAGACCAATCTGGAAAACTGTGACCAACAATGACCACTGAGCTGGCCAACCTGAATTAAAAACCCAGTAGAGCATTTGGAAAAATTGGATATTCACACCTAGAAGAATGAAACTAGATCCTAGTTTTCACTCTGTGCAAAAAGTCAAAAATGGGTCAAAGATCACAATTTATGATGGGAGGGGAAGGGAGAGAAGAGTGGAGAGAAAGGAGAGCGAGACAGAGACAAAGACAGAGAGCAAGCTATACTTTTTCTATTGCCTTTACTGTATGTGCTCATGGATGACACTGTAAAGACAATCCCCCAGTAGTCCACAGCAGGCTTCACAGGGGTTTCCTCTTTACAGATTTCCATATCCAGTCCCATGGTCAATCAAGTTCCTCTAGGAGTGGCCAGACTTCAGCTGAATCTAGTTTTTGTTTAGGCAAATTCATAAATTTCTTGTTTTATATCAAGTATTTCTGTTTGTTTGTTTTGGTTTTTCGAGACAGGGTTTCACTGTAGTTTTAGAGCCTGTCTAGCTCTTGTAGACCAGACTGACCTCAAACTCACAGAGATCCACCTGCCTCTGCCTCCCAAATGCTGGGATTAAAAGCGCGTGCCACCACCGCCCAGCTTATATCCAGTATTTTTATTAATTACTAAGCAATGACAGTTATGAGAAGGTTAGATATGTCAACCTAACTTAAAAAGGTGAAGCTACTCTTTGAAAGATTTTCTTAGTTAGAAAAAGAGTTGCTCTTTCTCTAAATCCCACCAATCAGTCAAGAAGCTACACTGAATAAAGATTAGGTGAGCATAATGAATTGTCCACCAAAACTTAAGGTGACAAGAACTTGTTCTAGCAGCTCAATTCTGAAGGTAAGGGATACTTCAAGAAGTGAAGGTGACTTCCACCAAGTGCAGTTAGTTAGTTCAAGGACAGGGTCGCAAATGGATACTGGACATGGCTCCCTTCATAGGACAACTGCTGCCACTGCTACACTCCTGCTAATTCTCAAAACCTCTAAGAGTCAGGGTATTGGTTTTGCCTTAGAAAACAGAATGTCATGCCAGATTATCTGGTCTTGATGTATCTGACTCATTACTGGTTTCACTTCAGAATAATTTTTTATTTTGTTCTGGCCATTCTTAAACTTCTAGTATGGTATTAAGGGATACTGAAATCACCCACTTCTGTGCTGGGACACATAAGGTTAAAAGAACAGTATCATGGTCATCATAGGAATATGAAACAGGAAAGGGGTGCATGGGAGAGAGAAGATGACAGACTTATGATCTTCGAACTGCCAGAGCCAAGGAGTAAGACTCCTGCAACACTTTACAATAGGCTCGAGAAGCAAAATGGCCTATATCAAATGAATAATCTTTCCACTGAAGTGTTTTCTTGGTTGACAGAGACAGAGCATGACTGAAAGAACTTAAATTCAGCACTGAGGGGAAAATTAACATTCTAGAGCCAGGTGCTGAGCATGCAACAGCCCTCACTGAGATCTCCAAGAACCAGAGTTGACCACAGAAGGCTTCCTTTAGAGGACTTCCACAGGGCAGAGCAATCCCACTGCCCTAAAGATCACCCATGAAAACACTAAGTTTTTGTATAAGCAGTATAACTAACCACATCTGGTTAACTGGTTACCCTATGTGTGGAAAGTCCCTAAGCTATACCTGGGTCTCCTGAGGACCTGAGGGTGGGAGCAGGTGACAAAGGCAAGCTCCTGGTTTTTGGGGTTTGCTACACAACCTTACAAAGCCCAGCTCTCAGTTTAGACCTGACATGCTAAAGCTGTGCCATGTAGTTCCTAGGAAAAAGAAAAAAGTAATTTCAGATTGTGTTTATGCTGACAAAAGGTTAGATTATATCCTCTATTACATTAGGGATAAAAGAAAGCACAGAGCCAGAAAACATTCAGAAGTTAAACTACTAAAGGTTAAATTGTATCAGGATCAACCATCTAACGTGACATCCCCTCATTAACAATGACTATGAGACTGATTATATTAAGTGCCTCTAAGACTAATGTTCTATAAAGAAAATTATGCATAGAAATTGTCGCCAAAGTGGACCTCTGTCACACTGCAAGATGTGCTGAAGCACGAGAAGTATCTCCATAGTGTTCCTTTCTGGAAGAAGCAGTTACAAGCTTTATCTTGAATCAGCAATTCAGCAGGATGTCAAGAATTAAAATAGGTATGCCAGGGAGAAAGGGACAAACTCTAAGTCATCAAGGAATGGAGGATGGGAAAGGAAGAAAATGGGCAAGTCCAGTGACTCATGAAAAACACACAGGCTAAGAATGGATACATTTGTCTTAAATTACCCAAAAAGTTCTCATACACTGGTTCCCCCTGCCAATACTGAGGATTGAATCTAAGGATATACATGTGTTAGGGATGTGCTCTATCACTGAGTTGTACCCTCAGTACTCTTTTTAAACTATTTACATTGAGATAGAATCTCAATAAATTGCTCAAGCTATTACTGAACTTGTTCTATAGCCAAGACATCCCCTGAGAATTTTTGATCCTACAATCCTAGACTCCTAAGTAGCTAGTATTTGAAACCTGTACCACCAGGCCTATGTGAATTTTGTTCTGTTTTCTTTTTTGGATTTTTATCCAGGGTTTTTTATATTTTATTGAAACATCGCCTGGGTTAGTCTCAAACTGTCTATGAAACCAAGGATAACCTTGAACCTCTGAACGTTCAGCCTCTACTTTCATGTGGTTTACTGTTTTTGTAAAACAGTACATAGACTGTTTCATGACTTCTGTAGCTCTATCTTGACCTTGCCTCCACCAAAGTCACCTGAAATAACTGGAGAGTGTCACATTTCTAGTGATTACTCTGTGGTAGGTGCTTGCTGGACAGTTTTACAAGTCACCTTCTTCAGTCCCTGTTCCTTTTTGGGTCTGAGGAAACAGGGTTGGGACGGGGCTATATGACTTGCTCTAGCTACCAGTTGCTTAGTGATAGGAATGAGGTATAAATTGAGACCAGAAAAAGCCAAAGCAATCAGACTAAAGCCAGCAACAGTGAACCACAGCTTTGCTTAGACCTTCATCTGCTAAGAAAACACAAATCACCATAAATAGATGCCACTTTACAGGCAAAGGTGGGTCTCGATATGTGTGGTTCAGTCCATGGTCAGTGTACATATGTCTTCTTTAAAATTAAAAAAAGAGAAAGTGGACTCTGGCTAGGGAAGCAAGTAAGCTGACTAGAGTATCTTCACCACTCCCTTCGCTCTTCCAAATCCAACCCTCCAGTTTCATGCCCAGTTCTGCTGCACTCTCCCTTCCAAATGGCTCCCATCTCTAGTGAATCACAAAGATCTTCCCCTCCTAGTCTCTCTCCCCCTACTCATTTTTTTTTTTACCATAGCTTCCAACTTTCACTCCCTGGGAACTGACAAGCCACTTTCACCAGGTAAACAAGCAGGCTAATTTCAGATTTTCACCTCCTTCTGCATTCCTCCAAGTCTCATCCCCAGCTCTATAGCAGAGCTTTGGCTGTGATCCTTCCTCACTCTCTGTCCCCATTTCCAGTGAAATTACCACATCCTGGTTTTCCTCCCTCCTGTAGACCCCTGCAGGTCCCCCCAGCCCATCCTCATTCCTAACTGTTAGCTCCCAATACTCAAAAACACATTTTACCTGAAACTCTCAGCGGCCACATATATTAAGATCCCAGAAGAATTTCCTATCACACAACACACAGCCACAACTCTTTCCTAAGAACCAGAAAGGGCAACAGAAACTAAGGTACAAAATAGACTACCTGACAAAGACAAGATCAAATATCAGCACCTAGGGTTACAATCACCCCAATCCAAAATGTATAGATGCCAGAATAAAAAACATAATCATTAACAGCTAGGACAGTATGTCTCCAAGAGAGTCCAGCAACCCTGTTACAGCAGATCCTAAGAATTGCAATATAGCTGAAGCATAAGATAAGGACTTCAAAACAACCTTTATGAATATATTAGAGGTCCTTAAAGAGGAAATGAATAAATCACTTAAAGAAATCTATGAAAACACAAACAAATAGTAGAGGAATATGAATAAAACAGTTTAAGACCTGAAAGTAGAAACAGAATCAATAAGGAAAACCCAAACTGAGAAAAATCTGGAAAGGAAAAATTTAGGAACTTGAACAGGAACCTAAGAAGCAAACATTACTAACAACATACAAGAGACTGGAGAAAGCCGGGCGGTGGTGGCGCATGCCCTTAATACCAGCACTCAGGAGGCAGAAGCAGGCGGATCTCTGTGAGTTTGAGGCCAGCCTGGTCTACAAGAGCTAGTTCCAGGACAGGCTCCAAAAGCTACAGAGAAACCTTGTCTTAAAACAAACAAACAAACAAAAAAACAAATTGAAGAGAGAATCTCAGGCACTGAAGACACGATAGAAGAAATAGATACCTTTGTCAAAGAAAATGTTAAATAAAAAAAATTCTGGCACAAAACATCCAGAAAATCTGGGGCATTATGAAAAGACCAAATTTAAGAATAAGAATGATAGGAGAAAAAAACAAGTCAAAGGCATAGAAAATATTTTCAACAAACTCACAGAAGAAAATTTCTCTAACCTAAAGGAGATGCCTATCAAAATACAAGAAGCACAAGAATACCAAATAGATTGGACTAGAAAAGAAAGTCCCCTCAGCACATAAAAATCAAAATGTTAAATGTATAGAACAAAGAAAGAATATTAAAAACTACAAGGCAAAAAGAATAAGTAACATATAAAGGCAGACCTATTAGAATTACACCTGACTTCTCAATGGGGACTCTGAAAGCCAGAAGTGTCTGGACAGATCCAGCACAGAAGACCATAACCAGCAAAACTTTCAATCACCATATATGGAGAAAATAATGACACTCCAGGATAAAACCAAAATTAAACAATATCTATCTACAAATCCAGCTCTACAGAAGGCACTAGAAGGAAAACACCAACCTAAAGAGATTAACTATTAAAATACAGGGAATAAATAATCCCAGAACAGGAAATCAAAAGGGGGGAACACACAAACCACAAACACACACACCACCACTACCACCACCAACAACAAAAACAAAATAACAGGAATCAAACAGAAAAGATGTGAAAACAGGATCCATCCTTCTGTTGCATCCAAGAAACATACTTTAGCATCAAGGATAGACATTAGCTCATGGTAAAAGAATGAGAAAAGGTGTTTCTAACAAATGGACCTAAGAAGCAAACTGGTTTAGCCATTTTAATGTCCGACAAAAAAAAAACTTCAAACCAAAACTAAGTAGAATAGATAGGGAAGGATGTTGTAGAATTTTTTTTTTTTTTTTTTTTTGGTTTTTTGAGACAGGATTTCTCTGTGGTTTTGGAGCCTGCCCTGGAACTAGCTCTTGTAGACCAGGCTGATCTCGAACTCACAGAGATCCGCCTGCCTCTGCCTCCCAAGTGCTGGGATTAAAGGCGTGCGCCACCACCGCCCGGCTAGAATATTATTTTTAAGATGCGTTTTTGTTTATGCTGTAGAACATTTGTTTTAAAGACGCAAAGATGTGTTGTATTCTTTTATGCTGCATTTGTTTAACTCTATGAAGCTGTGTTACTTTGCCTGTCTCAAACACCTGATTAGTCTAATAAAGAGCTGAACAGCCAATAGCAAGGCAGGAGAAAGGGTAGGTGGGGTTGACAGAATAAATAGGAGAAATTTGGGAAGAAAAATCAAGGAGCAAGAAAAGGAGGACTCCAGGGGCCAGCCACGTAGCTACACAGAAAGTCACGGAGTTAGAAGTAAAGAAAGACATATAGGATAAAGATAAAAACCCAGAGGCAACGGTAGATGGGATAAACTAAGAAAAGCTGGCAAGAAACAAGCCAAGCTAAAGCTGGGCATTCATAAGTAAGAAAAAGACTCTCTGTGTGATCTCTTTGGGAGCTGGGTGACAGCCCCCCCACACACCAAAAAAAGAGCAAAGAGTAAAAACAACCATCTACAGAAGGAGAATAACTATTCAAAGGAAAATCCACTAAAAGGACACTGCAATTCTTAACATTTATGCACCAGAAACAAAGGCACCAGGTTCATAAAAGAAACACTTCTACTGAAGAGACTATAGCCAGCCAGAGCACGGCAAACATGGCTCTGGCAGAACTTGTACTTCTGGATGAGATTTTTAATGTTTTCCTTATTTTTTTTTCCTCTTAAATTTTGTTTTATTTGGGTGGGAGGAGGTGCGGGGGCGGCAGGCAGATGAGAAGGGATGGAGAAATGAATGGGGTCAAGATACATGATGTAAAGCCGTGCTGTGGTGGTGCAAGACTTTCTTTAATCCCAGGACTTGGGAGGTAGAGGGAGGTGGACTTCTGTGAGTTCAAGCCCAGCGTGGTCTACAGAGGAAGTTCCAGGACAGCCGGGGCTGTTACACAGAGAAACCCTGTCTCAAAAAAAAAACAAGCAAACAAAAAAGATATATGATATAAAAGACACAGAATACATTTTTAAAAAGTCATAAATTTTTTTAAAAATCAAATAAACAATTTAAATAGGCCTATAACCCCTAAAAAATATAAGCAGAATTAGAAGTCTCCCAATCAAAAAATAAAATAAAAAAGCCAAGGGCCAGATGGTTTTAGCACAGAATCCTACCAGACTTTCAACAAAAGAATTAATGTCAACCCTCCTCAAATAATTTCTCAAAATAGAAACAGGAGGAACACTTCCCAGTTTGTTTTATGAGGTCAAAGTCACCCGGATGTCCAAACCACATAAAGGCCCAAAGACACAATGAAGAAAGAGAATTACAGACCATTTTCCTTTATAAGTTGCAAAATTTCCCAATGAAATACTTGCAAATTGAATCCAAGAACACATCAAAAAGATCATCCACCATGATCAAGTAGGCTTCATCTCAGAGATGCAGTAATGGTTCAACATACATAAATCTATAAGTGAAATCTATAAGTGTAATCTACCATATAAACTGAAAGACAAAAACCACAGGATCATCTCATTAGATGCTGAAAAGGCCTTAGAAAAAAATCCAACACTCATTCATGATAAAAGTCATAGAGAGATCATGGATATAAGGAATAAACCTAAACATAACAAAGACAATTTACAGTATGTCTACAGTCAACATCAAATTAAATGGAGAAAAACTCAAAGCAATTCCACTAAAATCAGGAACAAGACAAGGTTGTCCACTCTCTCCATACCTATTCAGTATAGTTCTTGAAGTCTTAGCTACAGCAATAAGACAATTTAAGGATATTAGAGGGATACAAATTAGAAAGGAAGAAGTCAAAGTATCTTTATTTGCAGATTATATAACAGTATACATAGTAAATCTAAAAATTCCACCAGGAAACTCCTATAGCAATTTCAACAAAGTAGCCTGATACAAAATTAACTCACAAAAATCAGTAGCAAACAGAAATCGGAAAAACAATACTTTTCACAATAGCCTCAAAAAATATAAAAGCAAGTGAAAGACACATAATAATAACTTCAAGTCACTGAAAAAATAAACTGGAGAAGCTATAAGATGGAACAATTGATCTCCCATGCTCATAGATCAGTAGAATTATATAATAAAAACAGCCATCCTACCAAAAGCAATCTAGCAATTCAATTAAATCCCCATCACAATTTCAACAGATCTTGAAAGGACAATTTTAGATTCACATGGAAACAAAAAACTCAGGATAGCTAAAACAATCCTGAATAATAATAAAACCATGGGACATACCTCTATCCCCAATTTTAAGATGTACTTCAGAGGTACAGTAATAAAAATACCATGGTATTAACAAAGAGACATGTTAATCAATGGAATTAAACTGAAGATCCAGACATAAATCCACATACCCATGAACACCTGTTTTTTTTTTTTTTTTTTTATAAAGAAGCTAGAAACAAGCACTTGAAAAAAGATGGTATCTTCAAAAAATGGTACTGGTCAAACTGGATGTCTGAATGTAGAAGAATGAAAACAGATCTGTATGTATCCCCATGAACAAAACTCAAGTCCAAGTGGATAAAACATAAAACCTCAACATAAAACCAGACACATTGAACCTAATAGAAAAGAAAGTGGGGGATAGTCTTAAACACATTGGCCCTAGAGAGGACTTTCTGAACAGAACACCAAGAGTGCAGGCACAAAGATCAACAAGGGGTCTAGATGGTAGGGTGGTGATGGGAACAGGAGGGACCGGGTGAAGGAGGAGATGGAGGGAGAGTGTACTAAGAGAGACAATTGGAATCTGGGGGCATTTCTGTGAAGAGCTAGAAACCTAGAGCAAAGAAAACTTTCAGGAATCTATGAGGGTAAACCTAGCTAAGACTCCTAGCAATGGAGGATACAGAGCTTGAACTAGCCATCTGCTGTAACTAGACAAGACTTCCAATGAAAGGATTGGGATATCAACCCAGTCACAAAATATTCAATTGTAGGAGTGGCGAACCAATGACTGCTCTAGCTTGAGACTCATACCATGAGGGAGCTTACCACTGACACTGCCTGGAGGGCCAGGACCCAGAGGCTAGATAGCCCAGAGACCTAGGATAGAATAAAGCACCTAGGATATAACCAAACCAAAAAATTCAAAGAAATTATTCCTAATAATATTCTGCTATACTCATAGATTGGTGCCTAGCCCAACTATCATCAGAGAGGCTTCAACCAGCAACTGATGGAAACAGATCAAGAGACCCACAGTGAAACATTAGGTGGAGCCCATGGAATCCTGCAGAAGAGTGGGAAGAAGATCTGTAGGAGCCAGAGAGGTCAAGTATACCACAAGAAAACCCACAGAATCAACAAACTCATAGGGGCTCACAGAGACTGAACTGACAATCAGGGAGCTTGCATGGGACTGACCTAGGTCTTCTGCATATATGTGACAGTTGTGTAGCTTGGTCTTTATTTATTTATTTCAGAAATGGAGGAAGAGAAGAACTGGATGTGAGGGGCAGGGACTTGGGAGAGGAGGAAGGAGAAACTGCAGCTGGGATGTAAAAACAAACAAATAAGTAGACCTCATGAAACTAAAAAGCTTCTGCACAGAAAATAATACTGTTATTCAAAGTGGCAGCCTACAGAAAGGGAAAATATTATAAACAACACATCTGATAGAGGGTTCAAATCCAGAATATATAAAGAAATCGAAAAGCTAGATATCAAGTAAACAATCAACCCAATTAAAAATGGATTGCAGATCTAAAGAGAAAATTGTCAAAAGAGTAAACACAAATGGCTGAGAAACACCTAAAGAAATGTCTAACATCCTTAGCCATCAGGGAAATGAATATCAAAACTATGTTGAGATTCCATCTTACATCCATCAAAATGGCTAAGTTCAATAGCACAAGTGACAACTCATGCTGGAGAGAATGTGGAGCAAGAGGAACACTCATCCATTGCTGGTGGAGTGAAAACTTGTACAGTCACCATGGAAATGAATATGGTGGTTCCTTAGAAAGTTGGGAATTAGAGCAGTGAGTGCCTGACTAGCAGGCAGGCCTCAAGGTCCCCACCAAGGAGCGCGGGCCCCTGCTGCTGGGGCTGCAGGGTCTGCTGTGCTCTCCTGGACCTGCCCTGCCTGCCTCCTTCTTCCCTTGGTCCCTGGCTCATTGGACTACCAGGTGTCCCTGTGTAGGTGCTGAGAAGTTCCATCTGGACGGGTCATTGGACTACCAGATGTTCATGTTTTGGTGTTGAGGAGTCCATCTGGAAGTGAACGGTTCCTGCCCCTACACTGAGGATATACACCCAGAGAGTTAGTCACAGCAAAGACTGGACCAAGACACCAGGCCTCTCCTGGCTCCATTTGAAGGAAAAGATGGGCAGGCGCCAATGCAAGAATTCCTCCAACAGCCTGAAAGGCAACGTGACATCACCAGAATCCAAGAATCCCGAAATAAGAAGAATTGTACACCCTATTCCAGAAGAATTAGAAGAATTCAACCCAAAAGTGAATTATATGAAAATAATAGAGGACCTTAAACAGGAGGTGAAAAACTGCCATACTGAATTAGAGATTACAAACAAAAAGGTAGAGGAAATGAATAAATCTCTCAAAGATACCCAAGAAAACCAAGAGAAACAAGAAAAAGTAATCAAACAGGTAAGGGAAACGGTTCAAGACTTGAAGAATGAAGTGGAAGTAACAAAGAAAACACAAACCGAGGGAAGGATGGAGATGGAAAATATGGATAAACGAACAGGAACTACAGAGACAAGTACCACCAACAGATTACAAGAGATAGAAGAAAGAATCTCAGACACTGAAGATACCATAGAGAAAATAAACACTCTCATCAAAGAAAACAGCAAAACCAACAAATTCTCATCACAAAACATTCAGGAAATCTGGGACACAATAAAAAGACCAAACCTAAGAATAATAGGGATAGAAGAAGGAGAAGAAGTACAGCTCAATGGTCCAGAAAATATACTTAATATAATTATAGAAGAAAACTTTCCCAACCTTAAGAAAGATATTCCTTTGAAGGTCCAAGAAGCATACAGAACACCGAATAGACTGGATCAAAAAAAAAAAAAAAACATCTCCTCGTCATATAATAATCAAAACACAAAACATACAGAATAAAGAAAGAATATTAAGAGCTGCAAAGGAAAAAGGACAAGTTACCTATAAAGGTAAACCTATCAGACTTACACCTGACTTCTCTATGGAAACCATGAAAGCCAGAAGGTCCTGGATAGATGTACTGCAGAAACTAAGAGACCATGGATGCAAGCCCAGACTACTATACCCAGCCAAGCTTTCGTTCACTATAAATGGAGAAAACAAAATTTTCCAGGATAAAAACAAATTTAAACAATATGTAGCCACAAATCCAGCCTTACAGAAAGTAATTGAAGGGAAATCACAACCCAAGGAGTCCAACAATGCCCACAATAACTCAGACATCTAATGACCCTTCACCACCACAACTTGAAGAAGGGAAACACACAAACCCTACTACGAAAAGAAAGAAAGAAAGGAAAAATGACCGGAGTTAACAACCACTGGTCATTAATATCATTTAATATCAATGGACTCAACTCACCTATAAAGAGGCACAGGCTAAGAGATTGGATACGAAAACAGGATCCAACATTCTGCTGTTTACAAGAAACATACCTCAATTACAAAGACAGACATCTACTCAGAGTAAAGGGCTGGGAAAAGGTTTATCAGGCAAACGGACCTAAGAAACAAGCAGGTGTGGCCATACTAATTTCTAAGAAAGTTGACTTCAAACTAAAATCAATCAGGAGAGATGGACAGGGACATTTTTTACTCATAACAGGAACAATTCATCAGGATGAAGTCTCAATCCTGAATATCTATGCCCCTAATATAAAAGCACCCACTTATGTAAAAGAAACATTACTAAAACTCAAGGCAGTCATCAAACCACACACACTAATAGTAGGAGATTTCAACACTCCTCTCTCACCAATGGACAGGTCAATCAGACAGAAACCTAACAGAGAAATAAGAGAATTAATGAAGGTAATGAATCAAATGGACTTAACAGACATCTATAGAACATTCCACTCAAATAGGAAAGAATATACCTTCTTCTCTGCAGCGCATGGAACCTTCTCAAAAATAGACCACATACTCGGTAACAAAGCAAACTTACACAGTTACAAAAAAATATCAGTAACCACCTGTGTCTTATCAGATCACCATGGATTAAAGTTAGAATTCAACAACAATGCTATCTCCAGAAAGCCTACGAACTCATGGAAACTGGACAGTCAACTACTGAACCACACCTGAATCAAGGAAGAAATAAAGAAAGAAATTAAAGTCTTTCTTGAATTCAATGAAAACGAAGACTCAACATACTCAAACCTATGGGACACTATGAAAGCAGTGCTAAGAGGAAAGTTCATAGCATTAAGCGCCCACTTAAAGAAAACGGAGAAAGCACACATTGGAGAATTAATAGCCCACCTGAAAGCTCTAGAAAAAAAAGAAGCAGACTCACCGAGGAGAAGTAGAAGACTGGAAATAATCAAACTGAGGGCTGAAATCAACAAAATAGAAACACAGAAAACAATCCAAAGAATCAATGAAACAAAAAGCTGGTTCTTGGAGAAAAATCAATAAGATTGATAAACCCCTATCCAAACTAATCAAACAGCAGAGAGAGAATACGCAAATTAACAAGATCAGAAACGAAAAGGGAGACATAACCACAGACACAGAGGAAATTCAGAGAATCATTAGATCTTACTACAAAAACCTGTATGCCACAAAATTGGAAAATGTAAAAGAAATGGACACTTTTTAAGATAAGTACCATATACCAAAGTTAAACCAGGACCAGGTGAACAACCTAAATAGACCTGTTAGTCGCGAAGAATTAGAAGTTGTTATAAAAAGCCTCCCTACCAAAAAAAGCCCAGGTCCAGACGGCTTCAATGCAGAATTCTACCAGAACTTCCAAGAAGACCTAATACCTATACTCCTTAAGGTATTTCACAATATAGAAACAGAGAAGTCATTGCCAAATTCCTTTTATGAAGCTGCAGTTACTCTGATACCAAAACCACACAAAGATACAACCAAGAAAGAGAACTACAGGCCTATCTCACTCATGAACATCGACGCAAAGATACTCAATAAAATACTGGCAAACCGAATCCAAGAACACATTAGAAAAATTATCCATTATGATCAAGTAGGCTTCATCCCAGAGATGCAGGCCTGGTTCAACATACGAAAATCTATCAATGTAATCCATCATATAAATAAACTGAAAGAAAAAAAACATATGATCATTTCATTAGATGCTGAAAAAGCATTTGACAAAATTCAACATCCCTTATGATAAAGGTCTTAGAGAGATTAGGGATACAAGGGTCGTACCTAAGTATAATAAAAGCTATTTATAGCAAGCCGACAGCTAACATCAAATTAAATGGAGAGAAACTCAAAGCTATTCCACTAAAATCAGGAACACGACAAGGCTGTCCACTCTCTCCATACCTCTTTAATATAGTGCTTGAAATTCTAGCAATAGCAATAAGACAACATAAGGGGATCAAAGGGATTCAAATTGGAAAGGAAGAAGTTAAACTTTCATTATTTACAGACGATATGATAGTGTACATAAGCGACCCCAAAAACTCCAGCAAAGAACTCCTACAGCTGATAAACACCTTCAGTAGCGTGGCAGGATACAAGATCAATTCCAAAAAATCAGTTGCCCTCCTATACACAAAGGATAAGGAAGCAGAGAGGGAAATCAGAGAAGCATCACCCTTCACGATAGCCACAAATAGCATAAAATATCTTGGGGTAACCCTAACCAAGGAAGTGAAGGATCTATTTGACAAGAACTTTAAGTCTTTGAAGAAAGAAATTGAGGAGGATACCAGAAAATGGAAGGATCTCCCTTGCTCTTGGATTGGGAGGATCAACATAGTGAAAATGGCAATTCTACCAAGGGCAATTTATAGATTCAATGCAATCCCCATTAAAATCCCATCAAAATTCTTCACAGATCTTGAGAGGACATTAATCAACTTTATATGGAAAAACAAAAAACCCAGGATAGCCAAAACAATCTTATATAATAAAGGAACTTCTGGAGGCATTACCATCCCTGACTTCAAACTCTATTACAGAGCTTCAGTATTGAAAACAGCTTGGTATTGGCATAAAAACAGAGAAGTCGATCAATGGAACCGAGTAGAAGACCCTGATTTTAACCCACAAACATATGAACACCTGATTTTTGATAAAGGAGCTAAAAGTATTCAATGGAAAAAGAGAGCATCTTCAACAAATGGTGCTGGCGGAACTGGTTGTCAACGTGTAGAAGAATGAAAATAGATCCATATCTATCGCCATGCACAAAACTCAAGTCCAAATGGATTAAAGACCTCAATTATCAGTCTGAACACACTGAACCTGATAGAAGAAAAAGTGGGAAGTACTCTACAACATATGGGTACAGGAGATCACTTCCTACGTTTATCCCCAGCAGCACAGACATTAAGGACAACATTGAATAAATGGGACCTCCTGAAACTGAGTAGCTTCTGTAAAGCAAAGGACACTGTCACTAAGACAAAAAGGCAACCCACTGACTGGGAGAAGATCTTCACCAACCTTGCAACAGACAAAGGTCTGATCTCCAAAATATATAAAGAACTCAAGAAACTAGACTTTAAAATGCTAATGAACCCAATAAAAAAATGGGGCACTGATCTGAACAGAGAATTCTCAACAAAAGAAATTCAAATGGCCAAAAGACACTTAAGGTCATGCTCAACCTCCTTAGTGATAAGGGAAATGCAAATTAAAACAACTTTGAGATACCATCTTACACCTGTCAGAATGGCTAAAATCAAAAACACCAATGATAGCCTTTGCTGGAGAGGTTGTGGAGGAAGGGGCACACTCATCCATTGCTGGTGGGAATGCAAACTTGTGCAACCACTTTGGAAATCAGTGTGTCGATTTCTCAGGAAATTTGGGATCAACCTACCCCAAGATCCAGTAATACCACTCTTGGGAATATACCCAAGAGACGCCCTATCATATGACAAAAGTATCTGTTCAACTATGTTCATAGCAGCATTGTTTGTAATAGCCAGAACCTGGAAACAACCTAGATGCCCTTCAATGGAGCCATGGATGAAGAAAGTGTGGAATATATACATATTAGAGTACTACTCAGCAGTAAAAAACAATGACTTCTCGAATTTTGCATGCAAATGGATGGAAATAGAAAATACTATCCTGAGTGAGGTATCCCAGACCCAAAGAGAGGAACTTGGGATGTACTCACTCATAATCGGTTTCTAGCCATAAATAAAGGACATTGAGCATATAATTTGTGATCCTAGAGAAGCTAAATAAGAAAGTGAACCCAAAGAAAATCGTATAGTCATCCGCCTGGAAAGGGGAAGTAGACAAGATTGCAGGGCAAAAACTGGGAACTTGCGGGTGAGGTGGCATGGGGCAAAGGGGAAATGGGATGAGAAATGTGAGAAGGGGAGGATGGGAGGAGCTTGAGGGATTGGGATGGTTAGGATATAGGAAGGATGGATACGGGAGCAGCGAAGTATATATCCTAACTAAGGGAGCCATCTTAGGGTTGGCAAGAGACTTGACTCTAGAGGGGCTTGCAGGTGTCCAGGGAGATGTCCCCAGCTGGTACCTTGGGCAACTGAGGAGAGGGAACCTGAAATGATCCTATCCTATACTGATGAATATCTTACATATCACCTTAGAACCTTCATCTGGCAATGGATCGAGATAGAGACAGAGACTCAATTTGGAGCAACGGTCTGAGCTCTTAAGGTCCAAATGAGGAGCAGAAGGAGGGAGAACATGAGCAAGGAAGTCAGGACCACGAGGGGTGCACCCACCCACTGTGACATTGGAACTGATTTATTGGAAGCCCACCAAGGCCAGCTGGACTGGGACTGAATAAGCATGGGTTGAAACTGGACTCTCTGAACATGGCGGACAATGAAGGCTGATGAGAAGCCAAGGACAATGGCATTAGGTTTCGATCCTAATACATGAACTGGCTTTGTGGGAGCTTAGCCTGTTTGGACGATCACCTTCCTGGACCTAGATAGAAGTGGGAGGACCTTGGTCTTCCCGCAGGGCAGGGAATTTGTACTGCTCTTCAGTATTAAGAGGGAGGGGGAATGGAGTGGGGGAAGGAGAAGAGGAGTGGGGGGAGGGGTAATATTTGGGAGGGGGGAGGGAAATGGGAAACGGGGACCGGTGGAAATTTTAATTAAAAAAGAATAAAAATAATAAAAAAAATTAAAAAAAAAGAAAGTTGGGAATTGATCTACCTCAAGATCCAGCTATACCACTCTTGAGCATATACCCAAAGGATGCTTCATCCTACCACAAGGATACTTGCTAAACCATGTTCATTGTTCTTTTCATAATAGCCAGAAACTGGAAACAACCTAGATGTCCCTCAACAGAAGAATGGATAAAGGAAATGTGGTACATTTACGGAACAGAGTATTACTCAGCAGTTAAAAAATTAAAATCATGAAATTTACAGGTAAAAGGATAAAATTATGAAAAAGATAATTTTGAGTGAGGTATCACAGACCCAGGAAGAAAAATATGGTATATATTTACTTATATGTGGCTAATAATCATTAAGACAATGATAACCAAGCTACAATCCTAGAACCACAGAGGTTAGGTAAAGAGTAAGTGCCTTGGGGTACAGATAGATCTCATTAGGAATGGGAAATAGAATAGATAGTTATGGATGGATGGGTGGGCTGGGAATAGGAGGATTGAATTGGGAGCGGATGGGGAGAGCGGGATGAGAGAGGGAATATGGAGATAGACAGCTAAAATTAAGGGGCATGGGGGGTCATATGGAAACCTAATACAGTAGAAGTTTCCTAAAATACATGCATATATGAAGATGATCTAAATGAAATTACCAAATAATGAGGTAGACAAGTGTCCCAATTGGCCATTTCTGATCACCAAATGAAGCTTCCAGTATTGGAACTAGTTACATCTTATTGAACTGTTGGCCAAAAGAGTCCCATGGGAATCCTTATATAACCCAGGCTGTTGCCAAAACTATAGATTGTTATCCACAAACTGACAGTAAGGTGTCATTGCTGAAGATGCACAAATCATTGAACATGGAGAAGTTGAGCTGGTACCTACATAAAGCCTTTACAACTAAGTTGTTTGTGCAGGAAGGTACTTTGCATGCTACCAAAAGAGAGAGGTAAACACCAAGCTAGCCACAAACCTTTGATCCACAGTGGTGTCCTGCTTGCAAAATATACTAGGGCAATAGTGACATAAAGTTTGTGGGAGTAACCAATCAATATCTGATTTGATTTAAGGCCCACTCCACAAGATAGAACCCATACTCCTTGGGTGACCAAGAACCTGAGACTAGGGACCTAGCAGAAACCCAAAACCACCATCCTAAAAATAAAAAAAATAAACAAAATATGTAGCAATAAAATTACTCCTGATGACAATCTGCTATACCCATCGATCAGTGCCTTGCTCAGCCATTATCAGAAATGCTTCCTTCTGAAGCAGATGGGAAGAAACATAGAGACCCACAGCTAGACATTATATAGAGATGAGAGTCCTTAGAACATTCAACCCTAAATGAGATGTTTCCATCAAGTCCCTCCTCTCAGGCCTTAGGGAACCCCATAGAAGAGGAGGTGGAAAGTGTAAGAGCCAGAGAGGATGGCAGATACTAAGAAAGCAAAGTCCTCTAAATCAACATGATCAAAGCTCATATGAATTCACAAAACTGAAGCAGTATGTGGCCCTGCACAGGTCTGCACCAGGTCCTCTGTTATATAATATGGCTTCCAGTTTAGTATTTTTATAGAATTCTTGAGTGTTCAAATGAGTGGGTCTCTGATTCTTGGGCTCTTTTCCTTCTGTTTTCTTGTCCTGTCCAATTCTGATGTTTTTATTTTCTTATTAAATCTTATTATAAAAAGAAGTAAATATATATAGTAATCATTCAGAGACTTTAAAAACACTAAGTTTGTAATAAAAGTCTGTGTATTAAATAATGTTGGAAATTGACAAACTGCTACATTGTTCATACTAAAAGATGAGTCATTACACCTTATGAATAAAAAATGATGATCTCCTGATACAAGGGTATGATTACATCCTTAAAATATACTTGTTAAGAAAATCTATAACTCAAATATGCTTCCTAAAAACACTTCCAAAGTTCAGTAATAATGGACTCCATAGTGATAACTGTATTCCATTTCTTTTTTAAAAGGCAACTGGAAAGGATGATCAAAGCAGGGAGCTACATTAAAATTTAAATACACTAGCATCTTTGAATTCAAATATAGAATAGTTTTCAAGCAGTAAATAACGATCATATTATACTCGTTGGTCTTTGTCTGTCTTCAAAGCACAGACCTCCTCCCGGCTGTAATACTCAGTTTTCTATCACTTAAACCTAAGCCACAAGCTCCTGTGTGTCTTAATTTAGTAATAAAAAATTATGCTTGAAAGAAGCCTTGGAAACCATCAGAAACTCAACCTCTCACGGCAAAGACAAGCAAACCAGGGCCCAGAGAGAGCAAGCATTTTGCCCTGGGTTATACAACAAATCTGAATCTAATCGCTAAGTCTCTTTGCAACTCTGCCAGTGCTACACCCACTAACTTTTTGTACTGTGGTACTGAAAGGTGGCATGCTAAGTCATCAGGCAAGATTTGGGAGTTAGTCTTTCTTATAGCCCATTCTTGGGCAGTATACAAAATGCCCTGAACACTTTTGCCCTATGTGAGTTGCTGAGCTGGCTGGGGTAGGAGGTTCTCAGGACCTCACCTCTTCTTCTCGGAGCTTCTGCTTCCTCTTTTCTTCCACTGCAGCCCTCTTCTGGTCCTCTCGCTGACGCTGCTCCTCAAGTTTTCTCCATCGCTCCTCAATTTGTTTCTCATACTGAAGTTTGGCTCTTTTCTGTTTCTCTAAGATCTGCTGTTCCCTGGCAGCTGAGAAATGGAAGCATAAGTGTAATTCCAAGAGCTCCTTACGCAGATTGAGTTAAGACCAGAAATAATCTGGTGAAATCCTAGGATGTAGTAATTAATTTAAGTGATGTGGGGCATGTCAAATATGTTATCTCTCTGCCTTGTTTTTCTTCTCAGTTACACAGAGATAGTAATAACAATATGGTTAAGAAAATGATACAATGCATGTAGAACACAAAATAATGTTTCTTCAAAGAGGAATTATGGCTATTATTGCTATCATTAAGCTAAACTTTTATACAACAGCTAAGCCATACAGTGACTATAATAATGATAGTTTAAGGGTACAGTCAATAAAATCATGTTAAATGAGCATGCACAGTGATCTGGGCAAAGCATTAAGATACATAAAGCCTTGTCTTCCCATCAAGCCATTTACTAAGAAGCCCTTACCTCTACTTAGTAGGCAAGGGAAAGGATCCCTGGAGATAGTGCCTCAACTGCCCAGGAGGCCAAACAAGAATTCAAAAACTTCTTGTTCACCTTAATCCAATAGGGGAAATTATCATCTACCTGCCTCACATCACTCCATGGTGGTATCTTCAGCCAATTAGAGGTTAAAAGCCTTTCTCAACTGGGCATACTGTGGTAATGCAGAAAATGGGTGTTGGTTTTTACAGTTCTCTTGAGGATGGCTCTTCTAGATACCAAAATAGAAGGTGAGCACACATAGTGGATAAATGAGGGCATCAAGGCTTTCCTCAGATCAAAGGAAGCAATGGTTTTGTTGTGTTTATGTGTATGGATGTTTTGATGCATGTATGTATATGCACCATGCATTGCAGTGCCCAACGAGAGCAGAAGAGGACATTGAAACCCCTGGGACTGGAGTTACTGATAGCTATGAGCTGACATGTGTGTTCTAGAAATTGAGACTGTGTTCTCCGGAAGAGCAGTCAGTGCTTTTAACCACTGAATCATCTCTCCAATCCCAGTGGAGCCAATTGTTGTCCATAGCTCCAAGGATACTGACTAGGACATAGTGGAGGTCCCATATTTGGTGAGTAAATGAACTGTTCAGAGAATTATTCAGTGTTTGTGATCATTGCCAGTCACTGTGTGAGTTCATCCTCAATTCTCTAGACTTGTCTACCAAGTCTTAGTTCTCTTCCTATTCATTCACATATTTCTAATGACCTTAGAAAAGACACTATCTCATTTCTACTTTCTTGAACTTCAACAGCCAAAGTATACAACTTACCCAGACATTTTTCTCTTTCTTCTCGTCTCTCTTTGGCTAATCTTTGTCTCTCATCTGATTTTAAAAATCCATCCATGCCTATGAGATAGAAAACATGATTTTCAGTATTTTATTCTTCTTTATCTATTGAGTGCTAGAGATGGTTGGGTATATGATCCTGGGCATAGATATAAAAAGTATTATCCATTGTTACCAATTCATTTCAAGGAACTCACTTCCCATCACACATTCTCAGCCAGTCCTAACAACTCAGGGGCAGTAGTCATGGCTTCCACATGTGTTTGCCAATGAGTGGTGCAGTGGTGCTCACAACAGCCCTTTAGTTAATTCTTATCCCAAGGCTTGGCCCTGGGGGGGTTAGAAATGCAATTAAATGACACAAAAATCTAGCAGTGTGCAGAGAAGCTCACCAGTCCTATTCTAATCTGGCTTTCAGGTCCAGGGAAGAATAATTTAGGAGAGAGAAAAAGCCAAAAGGTGAATATGATTTTGGATATCAATTATTATACAGAAAGAAAAAGATTTAATTTTCTGAAATAAGTCAATTGTGAATACATACAAGCACCTCAGGAGAGTACTGTAAAATGTTATCCTCAAGTTTTAGCTCTTCCAAGTTTGCTTTGGTGTCAATCTTAATATCTGAGAACTACACAGAAAAAATGAAAATAATATACTCCTATATATTTATCATCCAAATATCTGTAACAAATAAGATGAAACAAGTAACAGCTACCCAAAAATGTCCAAGAACTATCCCTGCATCTCCATATCTCCATCCCATTCCCCACAAGGCCCTAAAGGGTTTTCTAAATTCAAGTTTAAATAAATAAATAAATAAATAAATAAATAAATAAATAAATAAATAAGGGCTGTTTAAGTTTAGAATAATTTATTGTAGTTCCATTGATTGTTCATGAAAATTAGCTATATACAACTTAAGCATGCCATTTTGGAGAAACAAGCTTTCTTTCTTTCTTTTTTTTTAAAAAAGATTTATTTATTTATTATGTATACAACATTCCTTCCCTGTATGCTTGCATTCCAGAAGAGGGCCCAGATCTCATTACAGATGGCTGTGAGCCACCACCATGTGATTAC
Organism: Chionomys nivalis; assembly: GCF_950005125.1. Classification (NCBI taxonomy): domain Eukaryota; kingdom Metazoa; phylum Chordata; class Mammalia; order Rodentia; family Cricetidae; genus Chionomys; species Chionomys nivalis. Next base: position 135,700,659 of record NC_080112.1, read on the forward strand.
TGGGAATTGAACTCAGGACCTCTGGAAGAGCAGTCAGTGCTCTTAACCTCTGAGCCTTCTCTCCAGCCCACAAGCTTTATTTCTAATGCAACCACATTCCCAGTATCTGGGCCCTTCTTCTCTGGGAACATCATACCAACTTCATATATGAATACTAGTTTTCTTGCCATAGCAATATGCACTTCTAGTGCCTTTTCTATTTGTTATTTGAGAGAAGGTCAAAGAAGCCAAGCCTACCGTGTAGGTACTGGAGATATAGGTAGGGAATGACATGACAAATTGAACTGTCATGATTTCCAACATATATTTGGTTTTGCAGTATAAATTATGTATCAGGATATTAAAGCTCAAGAGACAAGTACTAGAAAAATATAACCCTTGACACAAGTGACGCTATCCATTTATTATTATTATATATTATATGTAAATATATAATATTATTATTCATTTTTAGTCAATTCTTAATTATTATGAGACTGCCAACAATATGAATGTCATCATGGATTTTTTTTCTTTCTTTTTTTTCTTTTTTTCGAGACCGGATTTCTCTGTAGGTTTGGAGCGTGTCCTGGAACTAGCTCTTGTAGACCAGGCTGGCCTCATACTCACAGAGGTCCACCCGCCTCTGCCTCCAAGTACTGGGATTAAAGGCATGTGCTACCACTGCCCAGCTTGTCATCATGGATTTAAAGATCCAGCTCCAACTCATCCCAGGCTACCCACAATGTGTCTCTTTCCAGTTTGACCTCAGCACCCCCCCACACACACATCGTCTAGCTTACATTGCCTTCCTCGTCTTCTACCACCACTAATACTGTCGTCTTTTTAACCTCACCCACTTTCAAGATTCCAAGATCCATGATGCCCCGTGCTCCATACAATTGGTGAAGCCCTTAATTCATCGTTTCCTAAACAGATCTCTGTAACTTGGCCCCCCTGGCAGCCTCCAGAGCTACATATAACTAGGATAGCTCTAGGTTTGACCAGTTTCAACTACCACCTCTTTCTCAGTGTCTCCAAGACACAGACACACACACACAGTGTTGTAAGGAAGTCATGAAGTTAGTGCTAGAGGAATAAGAAGAAAACATCAGATCTTTCTTATCTTAAAACCCTTTTAGGCTTTAGTCTCTACCTTAAGTTCCACTGGTATGAATTTGTTTTGTCTGAGAAACTGTAAAAAAGAAAAAAAAAGAAAAAAAAAGTAAAGAAGCCCAGGGGGCCTGATCAGACACAGCCACCAGCACCCATACCAATGTGCCTACCTAAGCTGGACCCAAGCCTTCATCAGTACACCACACCACAATCTTGATGATAACAAGTCTGCTTATAATCTGAGGCAAGTCTGGGGACTTATCGAAATGTTCTTCAATTAGAAAAAGAAAAGACAGAAAAATTGGAAAGAAAAAAAAATGGTCAAAAAGCTGAAACTGCCAATAATGCCTTGAGGCTTTACATGGCTTTTCCACAGACATGTAAGATCTCAGGCTGCCCTCTTGTGGACATATGTAAGAGGCACAAATTTCTCTTCCAGAAAATGTTTATGATCAGGGCCACCATCAGCAGCTTCATCATAATAGAGGTGACAATCAAGCTGTTACTATGGACCAATTGCAGCCAGGCATGGTGGTGGCACATGCCTTTAAACTCAGTCCTTAAGAAGTAAAGGCATAAGCATTATTTGTTTCTCAAACTGATAATTTGGAGTTATTTACTCAGCTTTATATTAGAGACTGATGCTGGGTATAAAATGGGTGCAAGCCGTAGGACTCTGGGAAGAACTTAGGTTCCTCCTGGTTTAAGCAAGCAATTCAGCTTTGTCTCACTGATAGCAAACAGTCCAACATGGGTAATCTGCAATCTCTGTGCTATCCATTTGGCAGTCATGAACTACACATAACTATTTAAATGTAAAGTAATCCAAATTAAGTACAAGTTTAGGTTGTGGGTGTAACTCATTGGTGAAATGATGGCTTAGCATGTGCAAGACCCTGGGTTAAATCCTTGATACCCCAAACAAACAAATTTGAGTTCAGTTCCTAGGTCATATCACACATTAGGCACTCCATGGGCATACTGTATTGCACAGGAATTGTTGAGAAGCCTGGCAGTTCACTCCTGTGATTCTCTCCCCTCAAGTTAAGTGACTCTGGGTCAGATGAAGAAAAGGAATATGTGAGTTCAATCAGGATTGAAGTTTCACTGGATGTGGTGGTTTGAATGAGAATGGCCCCATAGGCTCATATATTTAAATGCCTGGTTCCAGTTAGTAGAACTGTTTGGGAAGGATTAGATGTGTCCTTGATAGAGGAGGTTTACCACTGGGGGTGGGCTTTGAGGTTTCAAAATCCCACACTAGGCTCAGTTTCTCTGTCTTTCTGTATGTCTCTCTTTCTACTTGCTGCTTGTGGATCAGAATATAAAGCTCTCAACTACTGCTCTAGTGTCATGCGTGACTGCTTCCCACCATGATGATCATATATGAACTCTCTGAAACTGAAAGCAAGTTTCCAATTAAATGCTTTATGAGTTTCCCTGGTCATGGTGTCTCTTCACATCAATAGAACAGTAATTATGTAAGACACCTAAGGTCCCAATTCCCCCTTCTTCCTCACAGCATATGTCTTTCCTATTTAATGGGACAAATATTTCAAAAACATCCCATTTAAGGAAAAGGTAAATAACTCATCTCCAGCTTCTACATTTTGACTACTGACAAACTTCCAGAGGCTGACAAGAGACCTCTAGAGTCATCTTAAGATAAGGAGAGACAGAAAATAAATAAAATATCCGTGGATTTTATCAGATACTACCAATAATAAAATAGCTAAATTTAAGCCAGAGGAACCATGGGAGATTACCATGAACACCAACATCAAGAAATGCTTTCTAAAGAAATGATGATACTCAAGGATTTAATTCCAAAAGTCAGTCTTCCTGTGTTACCTAAAACCCTCAATTGTTTTCAGATCCAATCATCCTTTATTCTACTGTGCTAACATGTGGACATTTATTTTCTCTCTTTTGAAACAATCAGAGACACAATTTTTATCCTGTAAGCCCCCATGAGAACAGGTGGCTAACAGAACCATGCTCATTGGGGGTTATGAGGGCAGGGGTAATAGGATGTAGACAGCTATAATGGGCAGGGAAGAGGGTCCTTGGGGTGATAGAAACGTTTTCTATTTTGACTGCATCAATACCAACACATTGGTTGTGACATTATATTATAGTTTGGAGATCTCTCTGTAATATTTTCCATAACTGCTGTAAATCAACAATGACCTCAAAATAGAGACATTTAACTTTGAAGAAAACAAATCTGGCCCAAGGATAGACCCAACCCAAAGAGGTACCTTAGCTGAGATAGCCTATTCAGAAGGTGCTGTGTTAGAGATACCCTTGTTCCCATTTTAAATGTAGTAACACTTACCAAGGCAACTGCATTCAAATAAATGTGTGCCTCTGAAACACAACTTACCAATACAAAATAAAAATTAAAAAGTGATACTGAGCAACCAAGCAACAGTATAATCCTACACTTCACTGATACACTATTAGTTGGAATAGCTTCCAGTTACCTTTGAGCTGCAGCAACACATTCTTAAAAACTCATTTTGAAATGAACTTTATTAGTCTGAAGCGCTCTACTAGAATATTAATGAGTTAATAATAGTCAATTATTCATGAAACTTGTAAGAACTATTATTGAAATTCAAAGTTTCTAAGGGAAGCCATCTGTTTTGTTTTAAAAACTTGATTGAACAAGTGAATTTTATTTTATATTATTCCCACATTCTTATGGGTGCCTGTTGTCAATGTTATCCATTATCACAAAGTAGAGTTAATGAATTCCACTAGAATAAAGAGAGACTTTGGAATAACTACAGCAATCACCACAGCCCTCTTGTGATGTAGGGTTCCCCTCTGTATGCTGTGAATATCATTGGTTAATAAAGGAACTGCTTTGGGCCTATATCAAGCTATAGGGGAACAGAGCTGGGAGGAAGGGATGGAACTAAAAGGAATGCTGGGAGAAAGGAGGCGCAGTCAGGTAGAGCCATGGAGCTGCTGCTGGAGACTGACATGCTGAAACTTTGCTGGTAGGCCATGACCTCATGGTGATATTCAGATTAATAGAAATGGGTTAAATTAATATGTAAGAGTTAGCCAATAAGAACCTAGAGCTAATGGGCCAAGCAGTGATTTAATTAATGCAGTTTCTGTGTGATTATTTCGGGGCTAAGTGGCTCCCTGCAACAATCTTGCTTGCCTCTCTTATTCAAACAGGAGCCATGGCCAATGCCTTAAACACAACCATAGAACAATCAGGGGCAGTCCTCAGCACACAACAGTTAATTAATACTCACTTTCACATGGCCATTATAAGTTTATAACAAATTGATTTATTAGAAGATGAAAAAACTTTTCACTATTTGTTTAGGGCCAATTGTGGTCCTCAATTTCAGTCCCTTTGCTTAACTCTATATCAAGTTTCTAGCAAGTCAGTCACTAAGAGAAAGCTTATTGGGACCATGGAATCAAAAGTTTGTTAATCCTATATAACTTAAACTACATTCTCTGGCCAAGTATGGGATCACATAAAATCCCTGCTAGACCCTTCTAAACTTGTTGTATGGTGCCTTATGGGAGGGGTTGTGGTGGCTCTAATATTTCTGCTTAAGTGTCTCCTACAGCTAAAATCCCGACAACAGCGGGTGAGTCTGTGCAGTTGACTTCACATCTTCTCACACCCTGCCCCTCAGAAAACAGGGACTGCACACAGGCAGCAGCAACAAGCCAGCAAAAACTACAATTTTTTTGGTTTTGGTTGTGTTTTTGTTGTTTTTATTGTTGGGTTTTTTTGTTTGTTTTTCAAGACGGTTTCTCTGTGTAGCTTTGGAGTCTATCCTGGAACATGCTCTGTAGACCAGGCTGGCCTCAAACTCACAGAGATCCACCTGCCTCTGCCTCCCAGTGCTGGAATTAAAGGTATGAGCCACCACTGCTCAGCTTTGTTTTCTTTTCTTTTCTTTTTTCTTTCTTTTTTTTTTTTTTTTTACTGTATCATTTAGGAACTAAAGACAAAGAAAAGGTTATTTATATGTTCAGGATAGATGTAACTTTTCTTTTCAATATTTCTGATTCATGAACAGTTAATCTGTAGATGTGGAATCTGCAAACAGAAGAAAGACCAACTAACCTATGAAAAAAGGAGTTATCACCACCCTTGTATAAATATGACCTTTAAATGATAATATAACTGCAAGTGCTTAAGATACATCAAGTATCCTAAGCACTGGTGTTCCTCAATATAATAACCATTATTTTAACAACACGCATGCTGCTTCATTTGAGAGCTAGCTCCTGATACTCTTTGAGCTTGAAATTTAGCTTTCAAATTAGCAATGTAGTCAGCTTGTCCCAAGCCTCTAGCATAATACTCATTGTGTCTTAAAAAGAACTTCTGCTTCCTGTCTTAGGGCCTAGAAGGCTGAGAAGAACTACGATGCTTAAAAGGGGATCTTGGGCCAAAGTAATGCACATAGTTGCCAAAACTTAGTAGTTGGTACCTTTAAAATCTATGAACCTTAGTTTATATAATATACAACTTTCAAAATTCTGCAACAACAAATAAAAAATTAGTGCTGGCCAACAGTCGTATTTTATTTGTGCTCAAAGCTACAAAGATTAACCCAGAGAATACCTGAAATATCTCAAGCTTCACTGTTGCCCTGTGAAAAAGTAGAGAGATTCATATGTCAATGGCAGTGTCTACAGTACAGAAAATATAAGGTATGTGCATAGGAACTAAAATCACCTTTTCAAGGGCCCAGGGATTGGTTGGAGTTTCAAGGCTCATAAAAAGCAAGGCAACAGAATGTGGTGGAATATGCCTGCAATCCCAGCACTTGGAAAGTAGAGTTAGAAGTATCTAAAACTCAAGGTCATCTTCACCTATGTGGCAAATCTGAAGCCAGTGTGAGTTACATGACAACCTGTCTCCAGACAGACAAACAAATAAGCATGGAAAAAAGACCTGTTTTCACTGAAGATTTCAGAAGGTAAGTGAGAAGTTAGTTTATTGTTTTCCAGGATCACTGTTAAACATGCCTTCTTCGTGCCTTCAATGCCTGCACTCTGCACCAGTTCTTAGTTGCAAATGTCCAAAAGGTCTTGTTTGTTCTATAGTTCTAAGACTGCTTTTGTTGAGTTATACCCCAATATGTGAAAATCTCAGCCATTTTGGCACTGAGGATTACTTTTTAGCATTCATGTGGCATAACTGTATCTTAGGTCCAAGGAATCTTGAGTAAATCCTTTATTCTAACAATGTAGCCTAACTGTATCCCAGGTCCAAGGAATCTTAATAAATCTTTAATGCTAATAGTTTCATTTCAGTCTCATATTCTATAAAGGAGAATGAGCTGAAGAAGTAGGTTGTGAAAAAACTGCTTGGCACTCAGAAGCATTCTTAGAGTGATATATGAAAACACAACTCAAACAAGTTGTGACAGATTCTGACTAGTCCTGCAGTCCTGGGCCACAGAATTACTCCAGTGCTGTTATTTCTTTAGGAACGCTCACAATTTCCCCAGACGTCACCATTTCCATTATAATTAATACTTGATCAAAGATCACTCATAAAATGATATTAACACTCAAATGTAGCTAAAGATGACAAAAGATAGAAGAAAATTAAATTCAACTGATTATCCATTGCACACCATGATGCAAAAGCTTAACTTCTACCCTGGCTCCTCATTAAAAAGACAAAGTTCCAATGTTTCTGTAACAAATACAACACCAATTGAACAATTTCAAATGAAACCAATATGCACAGTAAACTCTATTCACAGTAATGACTAACAGCAATGGCAGCCCTCTATCGAGATGGCCCTGGTTATTCTACAGAGTAAAGAGGACACTGATTAAGCAACTGAAATAAAATAAAAGTCATCACCAGGTTCAGGCCTCCTTCTTCCTGGCTTCTGTTCTAAGACTCTTTAGTTGTTAAATAAAATACACAGGGGGCACAAGTAAGGTAGTGCAGTAGGTAACAACAGCACTTGCTGTGCAAGCCTGATGACCTGAGGTTGATCCCCAGCATCCCTGATGGAATAAGAAAACACATTCCTGAAATTCTAAACAATTTGAAAACATGTTAAAAACTTGGAGAATTGCAACCTCTGGTCCATTTCTCTCTGAAAAGCATGTCCAGCAGTATTAGTGCCACACCAATCCTACACATCTATGTGCCTGGCATCCTCAGCCCAGCCACAATGTAATTCTTAAAGAATCTTCAAGGGCATTTGGAGGTCCTAAGGTAGAAACAGCTTCTTGACACAGACATGCTCTTTCTTAAAACAAAACAAAACAAAACGCAAGAGCAGTGCACAGTATGTATCCTCCTCAATGTCATTCAAGACAGTACAGTTGGCATTTTAAACAGCAATGCAGCTTGCTGATAAATCAACAACCTCTTTTCTACTCCCCTCCCTCTAATGTGCCATACTTTCCTCACTAAGTTCCTCTTTGGAAAAATAAAAAGAAGCATGAATCTTAAAGTTCTATTTACTATTGCCAGTAGCCATTTTATTTCAAAATAATTACTATAGATTATAATTTTGACAAGACAAAGACAAATCTGAACCCTAGTGGGTGTCTGTGGGAAAAAAATTCTCAAAAATAAAACAATGGGTCCTTCAGAGGTAAAGTCTCAAGATTTACAAACATGCATAAACACATTCTTTTAGGTGCTCTCCCAGGAAGGCCTTGTCATTCAAAACAACACATGAGAAAAATATTCTTATGCACTGTAGTTATGCCTAACCATAGATGCCTTAAGGATTATATATAGTTGTCAGTATTTCTTTCCTTGTTTATTTTTTATTACAGAAGGTAAAAATGCATGCATTTTCTTTTTTAAAAAATTATTTATGACCTGATGGTGGTGATGCACGCCTTTAATCCCAACACTCAGGATGCAAAGGCAGGCAGATCTCGGTGAGTTCAACACCAACTTCATCTACAGAGCAAGTTCCAGGGCAGGCTCCAAAGTTACACAAAGAAACCCTGTCTCCAAAACAAAAAAAAATTATATATGTATTTTATGTATGAGTGCTGTCTGCATATATGCCTTCAGTTCAGAAGAGGGCATCAGATCCCATGGTTGTGAACCATGGTTGATGGGAATTGAACTTGGGACTCTGGAAGAGCAGCCAGCACTCTTAACCACTGAGCCATCTTTCAAGCCCCATGCATTTTCAAATTATACTTCTTTCATCTACTAAAACTTTCATGAAAAGACCATATTCTGTTATTTAAGCATGTTAGCCTTTCACGGGAAATGGGTTTTAGATTTACTATATTACTTTAAAACTGAGCAAACTGACACATACACTTCTATTTACAACCGACCAAAACCCAGTGCCTTTAAAAATAGTATACTCATGCTGGGTAGTGGTGGCACATGCCTTTAATCCCAGCACTCGGGAGGCAGAGCTCTATGAGCTCGAGGCCACCCTTGTCTAGAAAGATAGTTCCAGGATAGGCTCCAAAGCTACAGAGAAACCCTGTCTCAAAAAAGCAAAAAAAAAAAAAAATAGTATATTCACACTCTTTATATCTAATATAGTGATTATCAGCTACAGGTACATTTTGACATTCTGAGTTTGGCAATATCTAAGGACACTTTGGATTTTCAAAACTGGGAGGGGTGGTGCTACTGGCATCCAGTGGTTAGAGACCAGGGATGCTAGTAAATATCCTACAACACACAAAATCCCACCCCCAACAAAGAATCATCCTCCTCCCAAAGTCAGTAGTGCTAAGATGTATGAGCTGGGAATAAAGTTCAGTGGTAGAGCACTAGAGCAGCATGCACAAAGTCTTAGGTTTATTGCCAGTACCACAAAACACACACATACCCGACATATTTTTTTTTTAAAGTACCTTCACTATTTGAAATTTAGGTGTAGTAATGTACTGCCTGTAGTTACAGCAACTTGAAAAGGTGAGACATGAACAATCGTTTGAACCTAACTATATAACAAGAGCCCTGTCTGAAGAAAGAAAACAAGACAAAACAAAACCCTAAACAGAAAGCCTACTATAGTAAGCTATGAGTATAAAAATTAGAAAAGGCTTCTTTACAGTGTATATACATTGGTACATGTTATAGCAAAGTGAAGTACTAAACAAAAGAGTCTGAAATTATAAACAAAATTAAATAATTCCCATTTGTGTACTTTTAAAAACTGGAGCAATTTGTAGCAATATCCATCATTTCATAATTTCTTCAAAAATAGAAAAAATCTAAAAACTTGTCTGGAACATCAGTGGGCATAATTTACCCCTACCCATAACTGTTGTTAAATGCAATAATAATAGTGCCAAGGGTTTTATATTATAGTTTTATAACATACTTCATTATGAAAGAAACTTCCTTGGTCCTCCTTTCTTAGATGCTACTGCAGTAAAACCATGATAATTTTTTCAGTGGATCTGGACTGAGGTGGTTTATTTAACAAATAATCCAGGGAATCAGACATACTCAACTGTATTCATGCAGCTTTCATAGGCCCTATTGAGCAAGAAAGCCCCTTCATAAATTCATTAGTTAAAATTATACCCCAGACCATGACCTCTGAAGATGAAAACTATTCATACCATGTCTTATAACTAATACCTACCCGCTGACTGTGAGCATGGGGAAGACGGGAAAAAGACAGACAGAAACTTCTTTGATTCCTGTTTCTGTAAATATCTATAAGTTCTTGAAAACTGTGTTTACTTGACTTGATCAGGACTAAAAGGAAGTCTTATATATTTAATCAAAGTTATTTCACCATATTTCCTCTTTGGGTATGTTTTTATAAAGAACTGGTTAAAATGTAGGTTGCCTCACAATTGTAGCCTTTTTATAAAAACAGGAATTTTGCCCGTGTCCCCAGGGTAATAAGGTTTTGTTCATGAATACAGTGTGGGTGGATTTCATAGAGCACAGGGAGGATGTTGGATACTTTGGAACTGGAGTTACAAACAGTTGTAAGCTACTATATAGGTGTTGTGAATTGAGCCTAGGTCCTCTGGAAAAGCAAATAGTACTCTTCTGATGATCCAGCTCTCCAACCCTGCACAGTGCAAATCTAACATGTAAAAACTGGAGTTCTCCCATGAGCAAGGAAGTCAGGTCCACAAGGGGTGCGCCCACCCACTGAGACGGTGGAGCTGATCTAATAAACTCACCAAAGGAAGCTGGACTGAGATTGATGGAGCATATGATCAAACCGGACTCTCTGAACACGTCGGACAAGGAGGGCTGACTGAGGATCCAAGGACAATGGCACTGGGTTTTGATCCTACTGCATGTACTGGCTTTGTAAGGGCCTAGCCTGTTTGGATGTTCACCTTCCTAGACCTGGATGGAGGGGGGAGGACCTTGGACTGCCCACAGGGCAGGGAACCCTGACTGCTCTTTGGACTGGAGAGGGAGGGGGAGGGGGGAAACGGGAGGAGGGGAGGAGGTGAAAATTTTTAAGTAAAAATAAATTTAAAAAAAGAAATAAAAAACTGGAGTTCTCTGCTAAGGATATAGTTTGATGGTTCTACACATACCACAAATAGCCAAGATGGTCACAAAGATAAAAGAGAAGGTATATGAGTGAAGTTGTTCAAGGTTTTCTGTAGGTAACTATCAAGCCAGTAACAAAATATTCAGTTGAATTAATTTTAAGATGTTAGCTCTATATAGAAAGGTATCCAAATGGAATATATGAAAACTGAGGACATTTCTAGAATGTGGGAGGAGAGTTGCAGTGTCCTGGTTCCTGTCAGAGATGTTTCCCCATTGTTCTTTCACACGTCTAGTGTCCACCCCGCACCAAATCCTGTCCTTCTATGAGTTGCACAAAACCCCACCATTTTAGCTTTACAGTGCTTAAATAATCCAGACAAGAATTTGTAAGAATGTGAAGAAAAGGATGAATACGGGGGCTGGAGAGATGGCTCAGAGGTTAAGAGCATTGCCTGCTCTTCCAAAGGTCCTGAGTTCAATTCCCAGCAACCACATGATGGCGAACAACCATCTGTAATGGCGTCTGGTGCCCTCTTCTGGTCTGCAGGCATACATGGAGAGAGAATATTGTATACATAATAAATAAATAAATAAATATTTAAAAAATTAAAAATAAAAGAATGGCCAAGATCAAAAACACTGATGATAACTTATGCTGGAGAAGTTATGGGGTAAAGGGAAGACTTCTGCATTGCTGGTGGGAATGCAAGCTGGTACAACCCCTTTGGATGTCAGTGTGGCAATTTCTCAGAAAATTAGGAAACAACCTTCCTCAAGACACAGTAATACCACTTTTGAGTATATATCCAAAAGATGCTCAATCATGCCACAAGGACATGTGTGCTCAACTATGTTCATAGCAGCTTTGTTTGTCATAGCCAGAACCAAGCAGAGATAGAGAAGAAAAGAAGGTGGAGTCAGGGAAATGCCATGTAGCTGCTGAAGGAATCAGACACTGGACAGAACCTTACTGGTAGGCCAAAGGCATGTGACTATACAGAGATTAATAGAAATAGGTTAATTTAAGATGTAAGAGTTATGGTCTAGAAGAGCTAGTTCCAGGACAGGAACCAAAAGCTACAGAGAAACCCTGTCTCGAAAATATAAATAAATAAATAAATAAATAAATAAATAAATAAATAAATAAGAAAGAAAGAAAGAAAGAAAGAAAGAAAGAAAGAAAGAAAGAAAGAAAGATGTAAGAGTTACTACTAGAAGCCTGAGTTAATAGGCCAAGCAGTGTTTTAATTAATAGTTTCCGTGGGATTATTTCACTTCTGGGTGGCTGGGAAACAAACAAGCAGTCTCCATCTATTCTCCCATAGTTACTAACCTTCCCCATTACTGCAGTTGGCCTACCCCAGCTCTACTTTGTCTTTTTATGTTGTTTACTATTGTTTGTGTAGACACCATCCCAGAGTCAGGAAGCGCTGCTAGAAGACCATAAACATCCTGACCTACCTGTTAGTTCCTTCAGTCTGGTGTCTTCCATATTAGACCCTTCTCTGAGAATAAGATAATTATTTTCGTTAGGGGAAACAATTTAATACCTATCATGGTGGGTTTAACTGCCTCCTTTTCCCCACAATGAGTATCATTAAATACACAGAGCCTATGGACCTATGTCACAGAAACTGCTACCAACAGAGACAAACCTGGTCTTTACTTTGATAGAGGGTACTCACTGGTAGGTCTATAGATGCTGCTCTATAGATGCCACTGGGATCTGTTTAGTAATGTTCTTGGCAGAAGCAATGGTATAACCAGTGATTCTCAAACCTGAGTTTGCATCAGAATCACCTTGGAGGATTTACCCAGAAAACTTGTAAAAACAGAGTGCTGGATTCACACACTCAAAGACCTCATTTAAGGGCTGAGGTGAACTTCAAAATTTTGCATTTGAGAAGTTCCCAGATAATAATATTGTTAGTCCATGGATAACACTGTAAATTCAGACTTAAACAACTCAAACCACAAACACATTTGTGATTTCATTTATCAAGAAGTATTTATGACCAGGACAGGCTCCAAAACCACAGAGAAACCCTGTCTCGAAAAAAACAAACAAACAAACAAACAAACAAACAAAACAAACGAACAAAAAAAAAGAAGTATTTATGAATAGCCAGGCAGTGGTGGCGCATGCCTTTAATGCGAGCACTTGGGAGGCAGAGGCAGAGGCAGGTGGATCTCTGTGAGTTCGAGGCCTGGTCTATAGAGTGATTTTCAGGACAGCCAAGGTTACATAGAGAAACATGGTCTCAAAAAATAAATATTTAGCCGGGCGGTGGTGGCGCACGCCTTTAATCCCAGCACTTGGGAGGCAGAGGCAGGCGGATCTCTGTGAGTTCGAGACCAGCCTGGTCTACAAGAGCTAGTTCCAGGGCAGGCTCCAAAACCACAGAGAAACCCTGTCTCGAAAAACCAAAAAAATAATAAATAAATAAATAAATAAATAAATAAATAAATAAATAAATATTTACTAAAAGAGTCTTTGAACTGGCTCAGTAGTTAGGAGAAAAATAAAAGATTTTTTGTGCTCTGTCACCCAGTCATCTTAGTGTTTGTCTCCCTTCCTGATGTCTGTCATAGCTACAGCATCACATTTTCAAAAGAGAACAAATCAAGTAGAATGAAGGTGAGAGCTAAAGTTGGGAAAGAGCTCCTTTCTTCATGTTCACATTCTCTGATCTCATAGATTTTCAGTTGTCTTCCCTTTAAGGCTCTTTCGTTGATACTAGGTCACATGGCTATAAGGGAGAACATGGGAGAAAATGCATAGGAAAGGAAAAATGGGTCTACCATTAATAACTTAACACTTGAAGTGACTGCCTAGCTCCACACTTTCAGGGTTGATGTAGAACCCTTTTCCAAGCTGTATAAAAAGGAATGAATGATTGTTGGGTAAGCAGCCAATTATCTATGTCACCATTCATTCTTTGTGCGGATGCCCTATTGTCAGTCAATAAAAGATATCCTGCAACTAAAGCTACCAGTCATACTGCTAAAAGAACAGTACAGCTCCACACTATGTTAACTCTTTCAGCTTCCTTGCCTACCCTGTAAAGGAAGGTTAAATCTACCTTTGCCACAGGGTAGAAAGGAGAAATTTTTAAAAGAAGCAAACCTGCCCACTTGCCATCTCTATCACATGGAACATTTGGAAAGCTAGGGATGTGTCAGATCTATCCCATATCATGGGTTTAGCACATGGCAGGCACTCAATAAATGTTTGTATAGTAGACCAGGAACTTCTTTCAAAGCTCCTGGCTTCTGACTCTGCCAAGGTCATTTTTAGAAACATGTTCTGAAAATTTTCATACTAGAGGAGAATGACCTACACAAACCAGAAAGGAATGAGGATGGATATGCATGTATGGATACATGCATACACACATAAGTGCTCACACAATTTTTTTTAATCTCAGAAAAAGAAAAAGAAGTTTACTGGCCCCAATTTTGTGCTCACTTTTAGGTACCACAGAGCACATTTACCAGACTTTTCCAGGCTTAAACTGATCACTTACAAGTCAGTCCTATGAAAAAGCATCATCACAACATGCTGCCTACTTCAGGTATCTTTTTTTCCTAATCTTTAATATAACACTCAGGGCTGGGCATAGTTTATTATTATTGTTTGTTTGAGCTGAGGTCTCACTATGTTCCCTAGACTGGTCTCGAACTCCACAGTTCAAAAGATCCTCCTGCACCAGCCTGCTGAGTGAGTATAGAGTAAAGGTACAAATACCCCTGGTAAGTGTTCTAATTCCATATTATTTATGGGAAACAATCCCTGGATTTTTTTTATCCTAGATTAATACTAAGAAAATATTAAAAGGCACCTAATGCCTGGTTTCTGATCCTAGCCCGTAAGAATTTGAAAACAATGCAAGAAGTCATCTTTAGGCCCTCTGTGGCCCACTCCAGCCAGCTCTGAGAGTCTGGAGGACCTACCTAGCTGAATAGACACAAAATGTCTATCACCAAGATTCTAACAATTTTCTGTCTTAAGAAGTAAAAGGTTATCAGGTAGATGGCTCAATTGGTAAACTACTTGCTGGAGAAGCATGAGGACCTGAGTTCAGATCCCCGACAACCACATAGAAAATCAAAGACTGTCTGTAATCCCAAAGACTGGATGGACAGACAGAATTCTGGGGGCTTATTGTCCAGTCAATCTAGCAAAATCAGTGAGCTCCAAATTAGTGGAGTTAGTCTCTAGCGATACAGTGAGTCTCTTACCTCCAAACACACACACAATGTATTATGTGTGTACTCACAGACAATACAAGTGTAGAAACACACATACAACACACACGAAGAGTTCAAAGTTTCTCTCAAAACAATTTTGTCTATTTCACCCAACCAAGAAAGATGCAGAATAGGGGCTAAAGAGATGGCTTATAGGTTAAGAGCACTGGCTGCTCTTCCAGAGGTCCTGAGTTCAATCCCAGCAACCACATCATGGCTCACAGCAATCTCTCATGAGATCTGGTGCCCTCTTCTGGCACAAAGACATACACAGAGACAGAATGTTGTATACATAATTAAAAATTTTAAAAGTACATTGTGATTTTAAAAATAAGTAAAATATTTTTTTAATTCAGAATGGATTTTATTCTAAGCGTACACTGTGTTTTTCTCTCATGTGGCTCTGAAAATTCCACAGCAAAGACCTGCCTGTATATGCTGTATTTCCAGCAATAAGAAGATATAATGGAAGACGTGCATGCATGTGTATGTATCTGTGTGTGCATGTACATGTATGTATATGTATCACAAACTGGCGGGTTGGGTGTGGTGATGCTGAATTCTTGTACACTCACTAATTCATCCAATTTGAGAATTATCTAAGGGGGTTTAGAAGCCAGATAATGTCAGGTGAGAATGAAGGAAGAAGGGAAATGGGAAAAGAGGGGAAGTAAAAAAATAAAATCAAGACACGGTAAACTGGTGGTAGATTGTCTATGGCTGATGATTGAGGGGAAATAGGAAATTACTGTTGTTGATGAGTGCATAGTTTCTTTTGAGAGTCATGAAATGTTGTAGAATTTATTATGGCCATGTTTATAAAATTTTGAACATGCTAAAAAACACTATATACTTTAAATGGGTGACTTTGCAGTATCTTTTTTTAAAGAAAGAGAACACATGTATTGTATAACTCAGTGGTAGACTGCTTGCCTAAATTATGCAAAGTTCAGGCTTTTATCTCCAAGCACAAATGAAAGACAGAATCTAGGTATATGGGCTCACATATGTAATCCCAACACTCAGAAGGTAGAGAAAGGAAGACTGCTACACATCTGAAGCCAGCCTAGGCTACACAGTAAGTTCCAAGATACCCTTCATAGTAGGACTCTATATCTCAGTGCTACCCCACCATAAAAAAAAGAAAAGAACAAATTATCAAAAACAATAAAACAATGCTCAAGACATAAAATATTAAAGCCGCAACTATAAGATGAGAACATGGGGAAAACAAAGTACCCTTTCTGTATGAATGGGACAGATTAACAAAAGCAAAAACAAAGTTTGTTCTTTGCTCCAAAACAGAACACTAAATTTTAAAATCAAATATTTAAAACATTTATTTTAAACAGCCTGTTTTATGTTTGAAAATACAAGTAGCTATAGAATTTGGGATCAGAACCAAGAGGGAGGATTGTAACATGAATTAATGGTAAAGTGTCAACCTGGAAAGCACAAGTCCCTGGGTTCATTTCTTTGCAACACACACACACACACACACACACACACACACACACACACACACACACACAATATAGAACAGAAGTAGTTTAAAAACAAAGAAATACAGGGAACAAAGCAAACACCACATGGAGGAGAGTCTACTTTATAAGATAGGCTTCCAGAGTACTGCTGGGGGACTCTGACCCATTTGTGAGGTTCCTTGCAATAGCCTGTTCCATAAAAGAAAATCTCAAGGGTAGATGGAAATATGCCAGGTAGCAAGGGACCCATTCTAAACATCAGTCTAAAAGCCTCACGGTAGACAGTGTATTCTTGCTAAAGATTGTACGGAATTCAAAAATTTTGGTACAAATCACTTTTTTTGTCAAAGAGTTTTTGTACTAATCCTGAATGCTCCCCTCCTGATACCCAGGCGACCATCAAGATTTTCTTCTCTCCTTACAGTTCTAAGAAGCGATAAATCACTGAATAGTGAATAAAATAATTTGCAGCTACTTAATACTTAGGACCAAACTATACAGAATTACCATATGACCCAGCAATTCTACTTTTTGGTACATAATCAGATGAACTAAAAGCAGGAACTCAAGTAGATATTTTCATTTCTATGTTCATAGCATCATTATTCATGATAGCAGAAAGGGGAAGGCAACTCAAAGGTCCATTAAAAAGATAGGTAAACAAGATGTATACTATTCAGGCCATGAAATTATTCAGGCTTAAAAAGGAGTGAAATCCCAACACATAGTTTAATTATAAAGATATTATGCTGAGAGCAATCAGTCACCAAAGGGTAAATTTTGTTGAACTCCACTGAGGTACCTAGAATAGGCAAACACAGAGATAAAGATAGAAAAAATGGCTATAAAGGGCCACGGAGAAGGGAAATGGGGTATTACTGTTGAATATAATGATTATGGAGCTTCTTTTGGCAATGTTGAAAATGTTCTGAAAATAGTGCTGACAATTAGACAACATGATGAATATACTTAACAGCACTGAACTGTATCCTTAAACGGATAAAATGGTAGTTTATATTTTATATATATATATATATATATATCATGGTGAATGTACTTAACAGCACTGAACTGTATCCTTAAATGGGTAAAATGGTAGTTTATATTATATATCTATATATTATAACAGTAAAAAGCAATTTAAAATTATAATTTGTACCTCTTAAAAGCCACACTTGATATTGTGGAATCTCAAAATAGGCCAGCCCAAAGGAGTTCTGTGACATTTATTTGTTAGCTATATGAGTGTTTTGCCTGGATATATATATATATATATATCCAGGCATATATATATAATGCATATATATATATATATATATGCATTATATGAGTGTCTGGTGCCCACAAAGGCCAGAAGAGAGCATGGGATGCCCTGGAATTGGAGTTACAGACTTTTTAAGCCACCATGTGGGTAGTGAGAAGCAAACCTAAGATTTCTGAAAGAGCAGTGAGTGCTCTTAAATGTGACAACTTTCTGGCCCTTGTTTTGTTGGTTTTAGTCAAGCTCTCACTCAGTATTACAAGCTTGTCTCTAACCATGCAGCCTACACTGGCCTTGGAATCATAGCAATACTCCTGCATCAAACTCCTGAGTGCCAGGATTACAGGTATGCATCAACACACCTAGCTTCTCTGGCATATTATAAAGTGATTACAATCACAGAAATAACTATAAATCTGTCTCTTGTAAAAGAAATTTCCTCCTATCTACATTGTAGGTAACATAGTACACAGGTTTTCTTTTCTATATTTCCCCTTGTATGCCTATGGTAAAGATGGTGGGACCTTTAAAATTTTGAATGTTTATATTTTATTGTTGATATTAATATGTAGCCTCAGGGAATAACAAGAAAGGAAAGGTTGTAGTTTAACAGTAATGTGTTTGTGTGTCAAATTGACAAGTCACTGATTGCCCTGGCTAGTTTTATGTCAATTTGACACAATCTAGAGTTATCTGAAAGGAGGGAACCTCAATTGAGAAATGCATAGACAAGACTGGTCTGGAGAGCATTTTCTTGATAAGTGATTGATGGAGGAGGGCTCAGCCCATTGTGAGTGGTACCATCCCTGAGCTAGTAGTCCTGTGTTCTGTAAGAAAACAGACTGTGCAAGCCATAAGGAGCAAATCAGTAAGCAGCAACCTTCCAAGGCCTCTGCATCAGCTTCTGATTCTATGTTCCAGCCCTGCTTGAGTTCTAATCCTGACTTCATTCAGTGATGGGCTACAATGTAGTATATGCCAAATAAACCCTTTCCTCCCTAACTTGCTTTTGGTCATGGTCTTTCAACATAGTGATAGAAACCCTAGCTAACACATAAGCACAGTGTGGTGAGAGATAAAAGAACTTAAAGTGTAGCCCCAAAAGGGGTCTTGCATAGATGTTGTGTTTGTGGATAATAGAAGTTTGTCAAAAAGAATGCCAAGTGCTTGTTTCTACCTAAAACAGTCATATCAAGCAAAAAGAAAATTGTAGTACTATAAAGAATTTCCTGACCCAAGATGTGAAGGATCACCCCTCCAGCCAGCTGCCACAAATGTCCAACTGAGATCTATTATCTATCCCAGAAAAAGGCAAAAAATCATAACTGACTAAAAGGACAATTCATCCTACATTCCTTCAGGAGATCTTCTAGACCTGAGTTCACAAAGGAAAACCAGTCTCAGCCTCTTTGTTCCAAGATGATATGAGAGAGAGTTGTCCCAAATTCTAGAGTTCTAAGCATAAATTCAGTTACTTAATCTCTATAAATTAGATACAGCACAAAAAATAAACACCTAGACTCCATAAACACATGGGCACAGCACTGTTCAACCTGTTTGAGTCCTTCTGGTAAGTATATTGGCCAGACAACTGGCTACAGCCTGCCTTCATTCTGGCATGGCTGGCTTGCTTCAAATTGGTCCATGAACCACACACGCTACTCAGATCACTAAAGCTGGAAGCACTGTCAGTGTATATTTAAACAGAAACCTGTAAGTCTGACACAGGCCTGTCACAATAATTCCTATCCTGAAATAATGCTGTTCTCCAAAGACCAACTCTGTAGAAGGAGCGGCAGGCTGCGTTCCTGCCCAGCTCCCGCATGGCTAGCTTTATACCCGATATAACAACACACAAATTGTATTCTTTTAAACACTGCCTGGCCCATTAGTTCCAGCCTCTTATTGGCTAACTCACATCTTGATTAACCCATTTAATCATTCTATTAATCTGTGTAGCACCACAAGGTGGTAGCTTACCAGGAAGATTCTTAACCTGCTTCCATCTCAGAGGGGAGAGACATGGCGTCTACCTCACTTCCCTTCTTCCCAGCACTCTGTTCTGTCTACTCCGCCTATCTAAGCTGTTGTCCTATCAAAGGCCAGGCAGTTTCTTTATTAACCAATGAAATTAACAGATAGATAGAAGACCCACCTACATCACAACTCCCTTTTGTTCCAAATATAAAACAGCCAGGTTTTGGTAGAAGACATTGGTGTCCTGCAAGGGATAAGGAAGTTCTCCAACACTCCTTCCTTTTCCCTCTCTCCCCATCTCTCCCTCTTTCCATCCCAGAGGTCAAACTGAAGCAACACTGCCAACACTGCTGCAGCCTGGCAAGGTAACACCAAGGCCCTGAAAACTTATAGCTCTTGTGAAACCAGGTGTGTATTCAGTAAAGTAGACTAGGGAGTAAAACAGAAAAGTAGTTACTTGCACCAAAATACTCCCAAATGAAACCACAATTCTACCTGCCTTTTTTTCTTCTTCTGATGCCACCTCTAGGTTTCTCTAATGTCAAAACATTTGCACCCACCACTACCTTGAGTCTAGGGACATCTGAAATCATTTTCATTCTGGCTTCGACTTCCTCAAACATTTCAGCTTCCAAGTTTCCTAGGTAGATTTTAAGTCTGCATACATAACATTTCTCCATATCTGGAAAATACTACTTACCTTCAAATCTTTCCTCAGCAAAGTGAGACTGAGTATGTTTCCACATGAGTGGAGTCCTAGAGAAAGGAAAACTTGTGTCTCTGCAAAGGATCCAAAATCAGGAGTTTCCCAAGAAGCTTGCCAGGATTGCATTTTCTTCTCGTTTACATACATAGTGAACTCATTTCCAACCAATGCTCCTAAGTGTTAAGGCCCAAATCTCCTTCTAGGGCTTTAATCACTTATAGATTAACTATCTTGCTAAAGACAACAAGAATGCAGAAACTAGAGGCAAGCCTCTTTGATCTAGTCCTATTTTTACTAGGGAGAAATCCCACCTACTTTAGATCCAGGACCTGAGGTAGATAGGACTGTAAGCATTGTTTTCCCTTACATCTTCATCTCTGTTTCCCTGCTTGGCTGAAAACTATTCTGAGTGAGCTTTTAGAATCTAAGGGGCATTTATTAAATCAGCTATTATATACTTGCCTCATGAAGCAGCACTCAGTTTGGCAAAGATAAAAGTAAGTACGCAAATATTCATAGCGCAACACAGTAAAGTTATCACTGACACATTGAAGAACTACTTGAGGTAGTAGACACGGATGTGCTCTCATATCTCAACTAGCATGCTTACAATTAAAAAGACTGAATGCCTGTACTGACAGAGGTGTGGAAAAATTAGAACTCTCATTGGAACACAAAATAGTTCAGCCACATGTAAGCAAAATAATGTCATTCTCCTGGTCCTGTGAATGTTACCTTATGTGATGGAAGAGCTCCCCAGGAGGCTGTAGAGATGTCTCAGTAAAATGCCTGCTGAACAAATATGAGGACCTGTGTTTGGATCCCAAGAACCCTCATTTTAAAAAAAAGCTGGATACGTTGGCATGTACCTATAATCCTAGCACCTAATATAATGGGGGACCCCTAAAGTGTGGTGGCGCAAATGAATGTAGACAGATTATATAGATATATACAGCTTTAATAAGGAAATAGACTTACAGGACCACAGGTTCCCGCGGTGTACCGGAAAAGCAGAGCAAAAGAAAAAGGGATGCTGGGATCATGCCCGGCAGATTTATCCGTAAACATTAGCCCGAGGCGAACACGCCCCCAATGGGTGGGGCTATGTCCCTACATCTCCCCCTTTTGTCTAAATAAGATAGAACCAAACCAAATACAACTATAGACAATAATAACAAATAATAAATATAACAAACAATATTGAGAACAAAACTTTTGCTAAACATTTTATCTCAAGGAGTCTAAATAACATAGAGAGTAACTACAATTATATAATCTTTAACTCCGTCAAAGATCTGAGAAGGGAATAAATATTACTTAACAATCGAGAGATATCCAAAATGTGTAACAATTGACAGAGACAACTGACTACCTGGGCAATCACCCAAAGTCTCGTTTGTAATGTTGAGTCAACCAACTTTGGCTAAGGCCTAACATAACTGGCATACCATTATTAAAGGCAAGGAACTTTCTTAGGACTATCCTACCCTGTCTTGGTAAGATAAGACAATCCTGTTTTATCCACTTAGGGATATTTTGTATCTTTGTCAGAAGTTGAGGTATGGGCTTTTTTTAACCCAAAGGCCAGTTTTGCCAAGAAGACAAGCTCCCAGTGGAGTGTTTTTGGTGCTCAACGTTCTCTCGGGAGTAGAGTGGTGTTGTCAGGAGTAATTGTGTCTCTTTGGCACAGAAATTTTAGGTTAGATTAAAGGCCATTTTTTACAGCTCTTTGAAGAGGCTGAAGATCATACTATCTATACTAAATATAATCTCTATGTAACTAAAAGACCTGATAAACTTAAAAATAAATATGACAAACATATAATTCTTAATACCTATCTAACTTTGAAGACTAAAAGAATAAACAACTGTGTAATATATGAAGACAATGATCTTCAACTGTAAACAATGTCATAGTATCAGAGGTAGAAATGTACAATGTAATATGGTAGATGTATCAATACAATATAGACAAAGTTATCAGTCTTACTGAATGAACCTTAGGTTCACTGAAAGACTTGCTTCAAAACATAAAGATACAGAGTGATCAAGACAGCCACCATCAATCTCTGACCTCCACATGTGAAGGCTCTTTTTAACTACTTTTGTTGGTATGTAAATACACATGTGAATGTGTACCTGAATGTACAACTACATATGTACCTAACCACAGATACAGAAACACAGACAGACAGACAGACGGATGGACAGACAGTCGGACACATACACACACACAGGGTTTTGCAGATGTGATTAAGCTAAGCCCCAAAGTAACCAACCACAAGGGAGCTTGTAGGGGTAGCCCCAGCCAATCGCCTTGCTTGTAGGGTGGGGTCGCCTGAGGATATTTTTTACTAATGAATATTGCTGGTGTGCTCTCCCCTGCCCCTTCTACTTTCCTGTTCTTCGCTGGAACCTTAGGTTCTGTAAGTCTCTTTCCCAATTAAAGCTGAATATATTATTAAAATTTCTGTCTGCCTTCATTTACACCGCTACAGGAGCTAGGAGAGTTGGAGTCAAGAATGATCTGATGTGGCAAAGCAGCAGAAATTAAGGACAGAATTACAGATGTTATGCTGCTGGCCTGGAAAATGGAGGAAGGGTTCAGGAACTAAGGAATATAGGAAACAGATTCTTCTCTAGAACCCTCAGAAAAGTACTGGTGACACCTTGATTTCAGACCATCTGATCTATAGAATCAAGAAATAACTTGCTTTGCTTTAAATCACTGTCTGTAGTATTAGCAACAATAGAAAATTAATACAAGCTATTCTATAAAATAGCTGGCAATATCTGATAAAATTGAACATATGCCAATTTTATGACCCAGCAATTCCACTCCTGGGTATTTAACCAATAGAAATATATTTGCAGTGGATCTCTATGAGCCCATGGTCAGCCTGGTCTACAGAGCTAGTTCCAGGACAGCGAGGACTGTTACACAGAGAAATCCTATCTGTAAAAACCAAAACCAAAAAAAAAAAAAGAAAAAAATATATTTGCATGACCACCAATATATGCATACAAGTATTATGTCTACACCAGTTTAATCAAAATGATAAGAAGAGTGGGAGCAGTGGTACATGCCTTTAATCCCACCACTTGAAAGTAGGGGAAGTGGATCTCTGTGAGTTTGAGGTCAGTATGGTCTACAAAAAGAGTTTAGAGAGTTCTAACTAGCCAGGGCTATATAGTGAGACTTTTTCTCAAAAATGATAAGAAACTAGAAAGGTGAGTATGGTTTAAAAAAATCTCTAATCCCAGCACTTAAGAGATAAAGCCAGGAGAACCAGAAGACAAAGTCATCCTCAGCTATAGTCAGTTCACAGCTACCCTGGGCTACATGAGAGTATGTCTCAAAATCTCAGACAAACAAAAGTAAATAAATAAAAAGAACCAAAAAGGGCTGGAGAGATGGCTCAGTGGTTAAGAGCACTGGCTGCTCTTGCAGAAATCCTGAGTTCAATTCCCAGCAACCATATAGTGGCTCAAAACCATCTCAAGTGGGATCTGATACCGTCTTCTGGCATAAAGTCATACATGCAATAGAACATTCATAGACATACAATAAATAAATAGAAAGAGGCATTAGGAAACCTTGTAGGGAATGAAAATATTTACTTTCTCGATGTAGGCATTGGTTACATGAGTGTATACATAAAAAATCATGAGACTATATACTTAGGATTTGCTAAGTTAAACTTCCAAATGCTAAGCCCAATTTTGTTTTATTATTATTATATTATGTTTTTCAAGACAGGGTTTCTCCATATAACAGCCCTAGCTGTCCTGGAACTAGCTCTTGTAAACCAGGCTGCTCCCAAACTCACAGATCTGCCTGCTTCTGCCTCCTCAGTGCTGGGATTAAAGGCATGTGCCACCACCGCCCAGTATTTACATATCATTTAACTGTATTAGAATAACCAAGTATAATGAAAAATGGGAGAAAAGGAAAAAGAAAACCAACAAAAGTATGTGTGGTCATAGAAAGTTTTAGGGAGGAGGTAAAGTGTAAGTCAACTACTGAAACATGGACAGGATAGACAAGTGGTGCAGGAGAATTGTCTGTATTCTGTCAATCATGTTCTAAATAAATGCTGATTGGCCAGGCAGGAAGTATAAGCAGGTCAACCAGATAGGAAGTAGAGGCGGGGCAATGAGAACAGGAGAATTCTAGGAAGGAGGAAGCCCATTCCTCCCAGTCCTCCCCAGACATCAAAGAAGCAGGACGTGACCTGCCCTGCTGAAAATGATACCAAGCCATGTAGCTGACATAGATACGAATGGGTTAATAAAAGTTACAAGAGTTAATAAGAAGCCTAAGCAAATGGGCCAATCAGTTTATAATTAATGCAGACTCTCTGTGTGATTTTCTTTGGGGGTTTACCGGCTGTGGGAACTGGGCAGGACAGAAACCCCAACAAGCAGGCCCACATGTTACAGACAAGAATAAAGAAAACAGATACAGTCAGGTGGTGGTGGCACACACCTTTAATTCGGGCAGAAACAGGTTCTCTGTGAGTTCAAGGCCAGCTTGGGCTACAGAGTGAGTTCCACGACAGACTCCAAAGCTACAGAGAAATCCTGTCTTGAAAAACCAAGAAAAAAAAAGAAAACAGATGTAGAGAGAAGTTAATTCTAGACAGAGAAGGGCATGCAATTGTCAGTAATGTATAAATGGGTGAAAATTATACTGATACTAAGGGTCAGGGGCCACCAGTCAGAGAAAGAGGCTACAGGGTAAGTGCAGCTCTATCTCAACAAGCCTGGAAACTATCACAAGCAGTTTAGATTGTACTCTCTAGGCTGACATCAAAGGAGATTAAAGCCAGAAAGGAACGTGATGGATTCATGTTAAGGGTTATCTGTAACAGGGACCCATAATGCTCTTTTAATATTCATCTGGGCTAGCCGGGCAATGGTGGCGCACGCCTTTAATCCCATCACTCGGGAGGCAGAGGCAGGCGGATCTCTGTGAGTTCGAGACCAGCCTGGTCTACAAGAGCTAGTTCCAGGACAGGCTCCAAAGCCACAGAGAAACCCTGTCTCGAAAAACCAAAAAAAAAAAAAAAAAAAATTCATCTGAGCTGGGCAGCGGTGGCACACGCCTTTAATCCCAGCACTTGGGAGGCAGAAGCAGGTGGATCTCTGTGAGTTCAAAGCCAGCCTGGTCTACAAGAGCTAGTTCCAGGACAGGCACCAAAGCTATAGAGAAACCCTATATCAAAAAACAACAACAACAACAAAAATATTCATCTTGTCTTAGATGACAAGTCTAACCAAAGGCACTGGTCACAGACATGGGAGTCATAAAGGATGAGGGAGCAGAACTTCTGTGTGTTTGACTATTATGGGAAAGGTGAACCTCCAAACCTATGTGAATAGTAAGCCCATCAAAGAAAAACGAAAATTAAGCCGGGCGGTGGTGGCGCACGCCTTTAATCCCAGCACTCGGGAGGCAGAGGCAGGCGGATCTCTGTGAGTTTGAGACCAGCCTGGTCTACAAGAGCTAGTTCCAGGACAGGCTCCAAAACCACAGAGAAACCCTGTCTCGAAAAAAAAAAAAAAAAAAAAAAAAAAAAAAAAAAACGAAAATCAGGTACATCTTTCCCTCTTCCTACCAGGCTAATCATGACGGATCAAAGGGCTGGAAAGCACCAGTAAGGCTGCCTGAAGTGAGAAACTGAGTTATATAGGCCAATACCTGAGGCCAGTTTATGAGAAGCAATCTGGAACAGGAGTTGAGACTTATATATTTTACCGTGAGCATTCTATATAACAGGGAGCACAACTAATTAAGCTGTGACAGTCAGTACCCCAAATGCCCTTACCAACCTCATGCCCAGCCATGAGATTTACTGATCATGGGATTCCACTGACCTATACTCATGATCTAGGTTCCCATCAGCTATCCTTGTCAACCTTTTCCTGGAGTTTTCCCCATAGTTTACCTAAATTATAATGACTTTATGAAATACCTTCTACATATATTGTTTTCTCTGGCAAGTTGTTTAAAGACTTTAGTTTTTGTCTTTACTCTTCAGTGATGTCAATTTGATAAACTGAGACAAGTCTAGAGAGGGGCTGCCTGAGACTTCTATCCTGAAGTCATCAGGAGACAAAAATAAATTTTACCTACTACTTTTATTATTGTCATCACCTTATAGACCTGATTATGAACAAGAGAATCTACAAGTTATATTCCTGAGAATGATTAAATGATAATTAACAAAAATGAGAATTTGTACAGGAGAAACCTGGACAGGTCTGAAGGCAACTTGTTTGAGATCTGGAATGCATTCTTCATGCCTGATCCTAATCAGGCAATGTGAATCAACATTCAATTATGGCACAATCTAATATGGAAGCCATTATAATAGAGTTACAGAAATATTTATCTTAATTACATACAAGCACAAATTCAGTTGCTCAGTGCTCAGTATCATGGGGTTGGTAACTACCATATGGAATTTTAGATCTAGAACATTTCTATTTTCATATATAATTCTATTGGAAAGCACTGTATCTTTTAACTTAAGAAAGAGAAAAGAATTCTTTAACGTTTAGTAGTCAAGATAAAATTAGGTACCACAAAGGGCATTTACTATTCTTCAGCAGAAAGGCATTCAGTCCTCTAAGTAAAACTGCAAGAAACTAAAAGACAACTAAGAAATTAATGTGAAGGAGTCTACTCCTTTCACTTTGTTCTATAAATAGGGTTAATCTCATACCAGAAGACTATGTAGGGGCATGCAGAACTCAATGGACCATTAATAAGCAGCAATTGCTCTTTAGAAAAAACTTGTAGTTAATGAAGATAAAACCAAGTGAAGTGGAAATTTAAGTGGGTGAGGAGAGTAAGAAAGAACAAGAACACATTTTGTAGAGTAAAACAACAATTAGAATTAGCTTTTTTAAAAGAATGCTTTCCAAATCTTTAATAAATAAATAAAAAAGAATGCTTTCCTTCTGAAGTCATAATTAAAACTATTAAATGATGTTGGTTATCTAACTAATGCTATGAACACCACTAAACTTTGTTCATAACACATGATTCCAATGGTGGAAAATTACCCAAGCGCAAAGAGCACTTCTACTGAAGTCTGTCATAATATTTCACTACCAATCTTCATCCCCGACTCAAGCAAACTGAACACATACAATTAATGAGGTAAAAACAAAACAAAACCCAGCAAAACTACTTAAGAAGCTACTACCCCTATACACAATGTTTGTTTCCCTTCCAAGTCAGTAGGATATTGAAAACACATACTGAGGTGCTGAAGGAATCCTATTGCCGTATAAATTGTTTTAAAAATAAGCACAGCAAGAGTATTCTATTTTACCTAGTTTAAAAATTTGATAGTTGTTTCAAGTTAATGGCACACATTAAAATATTGTTTTGAAGTAGGGATAAAGTACTGCTCAATAAAGGACTTTGTGTACCTGGAGAAAGACTGTGCCACAAGTGAATTTCCTGTTCTGTATTTATTAATTTCAGGCATTCCTATTTGGTCCCTCTCAGAAGAGATTCAAGTTGCTGATTATAAAATACAACAGTAAACATGGGAAGTGGAGGTGAGGGAAAAAGGGTAGGGACAGAATAACAGAGCCAAGAAGTTAATTTAATAAACCTATCATTGAAACTGGCATACCATACTTGTTCATTAAACCAGCACTCAAGTCTTAGGTCTAAAGGTGAAGACCAACCAACTGCTCCAGGAATAGCTTGGTTAGACAGAGACTTATCCTGCAGGCTCTGAAGTAAATGCTGGATATCTGGCATTTTCCAGTAAGATCCTCTATGCCTAATGCCAACACTCTCCCATTAGATCACAGAACAAGGACAGCAGAACTCAGAATGGGACTAGTAAAGAGTGTAGCATCCAATTTTGAAGCATCTGTCCTAATAAGCTCATCAGAACTGGAAGGTGGCTTCCATAACAGGGACTATTGCAACTCCAACAATACTCAACAGCACAGTAATCACACTCAATAAAATGATATACTTAGAACCCAGAAGGCTCAATTAAGACCACTTCACTTGTCATGACTAAGATGTCTAGATCCACAGTGATGTCCAAGACAGTAGCCAGTAACCACAGTTGGCTAGTGATCACTCAAAGTCTGACCAGTTCAAATGAAGATGTTCCAGAAGCATAAAATACACAATGCCATTTGATAAACTGTCTCAATGATTTTATGTGCTGAACTTATATTTTACAAATAGTTGGTTAAATTAGTGCATTTGTATAGATATATATTACTTTTTCTGTAACATAGCTACTAGAAAATTTAGGATTACATGTGGCTACATTTTATTTACATTTTCTGGCACTGACCTACACTGCTGTTTAGTATTTTCTTTGACTTTTGTTTTCATTTCTTATTTGTTCTGACAATAGTCACAAAATTATAAGTCTGATATAATATTTTTACTTTTAAAATATAGCTAAAGAAGCCACAGAACTATTAACCCAAAATTGGAAAGGTAAGTATGTCTGCATGGAGCCTAAAATTCTATAATATACCATATCTTTTATGAAATTCTGGCACAAAGTTTAGTATACGGCTCTCAAAAATGCCAGTCTCCCTACTTACCATTCAGTCCACAATAAAAATGGAATTTCATATCCACAGATATATTTATATTTAATATTTACACTATGGAAGATATGTTTTTCATCCCTTTTCCCCCTAGTACCTCTTCTTTGCTGTGTTCTACTAAGAAACTGGCTTAAAATAGATTGCAAAGGGGGCTGGAGAGATGGCTCAGAGGTTAAGAGCACTGGCTGCTCTTCCAGAAGTCCTGAGTTCAATTCCCAGCAACCACATGGTGGCTCACAACCATCTGTACTGAGATCTGGTACCCTCCTCTGGCGTGCGGGCATACATCGAAGCAGAATGTTATATACATAATAAATAAATAATAAATAAAAAAGAAAGCTTTAAAAAAATAGATTGCAAATTAGAAAACAAAAACTGGTGTTCTTTACTGTACTGGCTGGTTTTGTATCAACTTGACACCATCTAGAATCATCAGAGAGGAAAAAGCCTCAGTTGAGGAAATACCTTGATGGGATCCAGCTGTAAGGTATTTTCTCAATTAGTGATCAATGGGGGAGGGCCTGGGTTCTATAAGAAAGCAGGCTGGCCAAATGATGGGGAGCAAGTCAGTAAGCAACTCCCCTTCCAGGTTCCTTCCCTGTTTGAGTTCCTGTCCTGACTTCCTTCAGGGATGAACTGTGATATGAAAACATACGCCAAATAAACCCTTTCCTCCCAACTTGCTTTTTGGTAATGGTGTTTTGTTGTACTAGAAACCCTAACTAAGATACTTACTAAAGTCAGTTCAGAACACACTATTACTAGAGAATTTTCTGTGATCCTAGTACAGTGAGGACCCAGGCACAGCAGGAGCCTCAATGCTCAGTGACATTGAATTCAGCTTTCTAAGGCTAAAAAGCCAATTAAGGCGCTCATAGGGGAACCAGGTGATGGTGGCGCACGCCTTTAATCCCAGCACTCGGAAGGCAGAGGCAGGTGGATCTCTGTGAGTTTGAGGCCAGCCTGATCTACAAGAGCTAGTTCCAGAACAGGCTCCAAAGCTACAGGGAAACCCTGTCTTGAAAAATAATTCATAGGGAAACAGAAAGGGTTAATTCCTAGACAACCAGAACCTTCTATTAAATTGAAATTTTCTCCCGCTAAGCATTTTAATTATAACATTTTTGGCTATAATTCTAGTAAATGAGATCCTTATTACCACTGGGGGAAAAAATCTCTGTACTAATGAAAAGAAACCAGCAATGATGGGGCATACCTCTAATTCCAGCACTTAATGGGATAGAGCTGTGGAGAATGAGGAGTTCAAAGTCATCCTCAGATACACAGTCAGTTCAAGGTCAGCCTGGGCTACATAAGACTCTGTGTCTAAAACAAAACAAGACAAAAACAAGAAAGGCTCCTTTTAAGATGTGGCTATATAGTACTAAACTAGATTTTAAGATCTGTACATATGTGGGAAACACGGGTATATTGAAAAGGGAGCATATTAAATCGTCTGTAGAATCAGGGGCAAGAAAACAAAAACTACCAAATTCTAGGGCTGGTGAGGTTGCTCAGTGGTTTGTGCTTGCTGCACAAGCCTGATGACCCAACTCATGCATAACAGTGAGTTCGAGGCCAGCCTGGTCTACACTGCAGGTTCTAGGACAGCCAGGGCTGTTATAAAAAGAAACCCTGTTTTGAAAAAAAAATACAAAGCAAAACAAACAAAAATACTCTTAATTAACTTTTTTTTTTCAGACAAGGTCTTGGTTGGTCTGGAACTCACAGAGATCCACCTGCCTCTGCCTCTTGAGTGCTAAAATTAAAAGTGTGTCCCTTGAGTTTTAAGCAACTTTGAGGCCTGGAAGTATAGCTCAGTGTAGTGCTTCCCTAGTATGGACGAGGCCATGGAGTCAATGCTGAACTATAAATATAAACAAATAAAATACAATTTGAATAAGGATGAACAGGGACTGGAGAGATGGCTAAGAGGTTTAATAAAGCATATTGTTCTTGTAGGGGACCTGAGTTCTTGTCCTAGCATCCACATCAGGCAGCCTAAAACCACCTGTATCTCCAATTTCAAAGGGATCTGATGCCTTTGCCTTGCATGGGTACCAGCACTCTCATGCACACACCTACACACAGAGACACATAATTGAAAATAATGTATTTTTTTAAAAATCTAGAAGCTCTTTAAGAAAATGGGCTGAGCAGTGGATGTCTTTAATCCCAGCACTCGGGAGGCAGAGGCAGGCAGATCTCTGTAAGTTCAAGACCAATCTGGTCCACAAGAGCTAGCTAGCTAGCTAGATAAAAATGGATGATTAACTGATTTTTGGGTGGATTTTTCAGCCTTTACTACCCAACCCAACCCCACAATATTAGACTCCCTAGGGAACTTGGTGAACTTTCAGTTTTTATGCCCATAGTCTCCTACTCTAGGGATGGAGATGGAAGAGATGCAGATCAAAAGGCATCAAGAAACCCTATCTTAACTATAAGCAATTCTCTCCCTGCCCAAAAAAAAAATTTTAAAGTTCTAAGATATCCTCAATGTACTTACTAAACAATGAATATACAGGAGGAAAGATGGAGAAGTAAAAAAATTCTTATAGCCATGTTGTGAGGGCTGCGGGCTGCGTTACTGCCACCCAGCTCCCAGTCACCTGGCTAGCTTATGCCCCGAAATAACAACACACAAACTGTATTCTTTTAAACACTGCCTGGCCCATTATATCTAGCCTCTTCTAGGCTAATTCTCACGTATTAATTTAGCCCATTTCTAATAATCTGCATAGCACCACTAGGTGTGCTTACCGGGAAAGATTGAGCATGTCTGACCTGGTGGCTGGCTGCATCGTGTCTGGCTCTGAAAGGAGCTGCCCTGCATCTGAGCTCACTTCCTCTTCCTCCCAGCATTCTGTTCTGTTTACTCCACCCACCTATGTTCTAACCTATGAGGCCAAGCAGTTTTTTTTTATTAATTAACCAATGACCTTCCTCTATCATAGCCAGGCATGACAGCACATAATTCCAGCACTTGAGAGGTAGAAGAAGGAGAATCAGAATTGGAGGCCAGTCTCAGCTAAACAGGAAGGCTGAGATTATCTGAAAAAGCAATTTACATTATTAAATGCATGTTAAAACATTAACTCAAAGCTGGGCTGTGGTGGCACATTTAATCCCAAAGTTGGGAGGCAGAGGCAGGTGGATCTCTGAGTTCAAGGCTAGCCTGGTCTACAAGAGCTAGTTCCAGGACAGCCAGAGCTACACAGAGAAACCCTGTCTCGAAAAACAAAAAGCAAAACAAAACAAAAACATTAACTCAAATTTAGTCACAACAGTCTTAGCCAATATAGAGATGATAATTTTCTTTTTTTTTTTTTCTTGTTTTGTTTTTTCGAGACAGGGTTTCTCTGTGGTTTTTTGGAGCCTGTCCTGGAACTAGCTCTTGTAGACCAGGCTGGTCTCAAACTCACAGAGATCCGCCTGCCTCTGCCTCCCAAGTGCTGGGATTAAAGGCGTGCGCCACCACCGCCCGGCGAGATGATAATTTTCTTGGCAACAGTCTCAATAGACTCTATTTGAGTGACTTCCATCTTTCCCAAATTTTCTTTGCAAAGTACCCTTCTAAAATTCAACAAATATTTACTTAGCACTCATCCTAATGTAGTTGATTTTTTTTTTTTTTTTTTTTGGTTTTTCGAGACAGGGTTTCTCTGTGGCTTTGGAGCCTGTCCTGGAACTAGCTCTTGTATTGTAGACCAGGCTGGTCTCGAACTCACAGAGATCTGCCTGCCTCTGCCTCCCAAGTGCTGGGATTAAAGGCGTGTGCCACCATCGCCTGGCTTTTTGTTTTGTTTTTCGAGACAGGGTTTCTCTGTAGCTTTGGTGCCTGTCCTGGAACTAGCTCTTGTAGACCAGGCTGGCTTCGAACTCACAGAGATCCGCCTGCCTCTGCCTCCTGAGTGCTGGGATTAAAGGTGTGTGCCACCACTGCCGGGCTGATTTTTGTTTAATACAAGTGGAAAATGTTAGTTACAGACCTACTGTGTGCACACATACTTGAAGAAGGGTAGGTTAATCATCTCCACCTTCTGCACTAGGTAGCACTTATAGAGCCACCTATAATCTGGGTCCAAGATTTGTTCTTAAGATAAAGACCTAGCCAGGCGGTGGTGGCGCACGCCTTTAATTCCAGCACTCAGGAGGCAGAGGCAGGCAGATCTCTGTGAGTTCGAGACCAGCCTGGTCTACAGAGCTAGTTCCAGGACAGTTATGGCTGTTACACAGTGAAACCCTGTCTTGAAAAGCCAAAAAAAAAAAAAATTAAAAAAAAAATTTCAGGGCAGTGGTGGAGTGCACCTTTAATCCATGAACCCGGGAGACAGAGGCAGGTGGATCTCTATGAGTTTGAGGCTAGCCTGGTCTACAGAGGCCAACCTTGTCTCCAGGACAGCAAGGGTTACATAAGCACACAAAAAAATCCTGTCTCACACCAAAGCCTCCAATGCCTTCAGGACAGATGAAGAAGTGATGGAGAGGCAGGAGAGGAGAAGCAGAGATTTTGTTGTTTCGGGTGTGGTTTTTTTGGTTCTGTTTCTTCGGGTTTTGTTTTGTTTTGCTGTTCTTGTTTTTCCTTGCTTGCTTGTTTTGCTGTTTTTTTCCTATGAAGGGATGTAACAGGGATGAGGAGGGGATATGGAGAAACCAGGAGGTGAACAGAATTGGGGTGCATGATGTGAAACCCCCAAAGATTCAATAATGAAGTTAAAAAAAATTCTGTCTCAAAAAAGAAAGAAAAACGAAGTTCATTAATTCTATGTGAAAGAACCTAAAGGAAATGAGTTTCTGAAGTGGAAAGGGGGCAAGGAGGCATTTTAGGCTGAAAAGAACACAGGACCTATGTGACAATGATGTAGCCTAACATGACAGTGGACAGCAACTGGTGATTTATGTATTCATTAAAGGTATTTAAGCAGATTGAAACAACAGGCACTATGCTAAGTAAACATCACAAGCATTAAGAATAGCATACTGAGTAATTTCATTCTCAGTAGTAAAATGATTAAAAGAAGGCATCACTGGTGTGTAAGTAAAATAAGAACAGGATTTCAATAGTTGAAAAACCTGTTGCTTGGGGAACAACCAGAGGTACTCCCTTTCAATACCCTATAACACCACCAGGAAAACCATTCAACTATTCACATCCCCCAAATATGCCAATGGGACATTATATGGTCTCAGTCACATTATCTCAAACCGCTCTGTATTTTCAGTCCCCAAAGGACTCCATGAATGCTTAGGAACAGGAGTTGATCTCTAAAAATACAAATCATGTCTCATTAGAAATGGACCCCACATTAGTCCTTGGGTGCCCAAGAATGAGTAGTAGCTAGGATGAACTATCATCATCATCATTTGAGGTTCTGGGGTACTGAACTTAAAGTTTCATGCATGCTAGGCAACCACTCTACAACTGAACAATATCACCAAACCCATAATTGATTTAAAATATAATTCAAGAATAGAAATTTAGCTGGGCAGTGACACATGCCTTTAATCCCAGTACTCAGAAGGCAGAGGCAGGAGGATCTCTGGTTTTGAAGCCAGCCTGGTCTACAGAATAAATTCCAGGACAGCCAGAGCTACACAGAAAAACCTCGTCTTGAACCCCCCCCCCAAAAGGAATTAAGATTTATCTGGGGTGGGGAATTTAAAACAGTGTAGAACATAGGCATAACATGCATAAGGTTTGATCCTCACAACCACCACCAAAAAGAAATGTGGTAGAATGTTTGCCTAGCATGCATTGAGCCCTGGGTTTGCTCCCCAGCACATGAACCAGGTGTGGTGGCATATGTCTATGATCACATAACCTGGCATGTGGAAGCAGGAGGATTAGAAGTTCAAAGTCACCACTCCCTACCTAGAGAGTATGGACTCATCACCCATCATTAGCCTCAAAAGTATAAAGGTTAATATCACCTGTAACTGCAGCATACACTGAACATTCTAATTTTAGCACACCAACTTTGAAGCACTTAAAGTTATTTAATTCACATGTCTATTACTTTTCATTGTAAATGAATAAACATAGTTTTTTGGTAACCTTATATTTATTTTATTTTTATAATTAGCATACAAAGTAATGGGTTTCAATATGGTATTTTCATACAGTTTAAGAGGATGGTGGGATAAAAATATTTTATTTGGGGAGTGGTTCAAAATTAGGGGCTCATACTGCCCTTACAAAGGACTGGAATTCAGCTTCAGTGGTATACAATTGTCTTTAACTCCCAACTCCAGGAGATCTGACACCCTCTTCTGGTCTCACTTGTGCATAAATCCCTACATATATACATGCTTTCAGTCCCACCCATTTTTCTGGAAATGTTATTTCATTTTTTTCTTTACAGCTAAATAAAATGCTACTGTGTATATACACCACATTTTCTTTACTCGCCCACGGATTATGTTCTTATTTTGTTCATTTTTAAGACAAGATCTCACTGGGCAGTGTTGGTGCATACCTTTAATCCCAGGACTCGGGAGGCAAAGTCAGGTGGATCTCTGTGAGTTCAAGGCCAGTCTGGTCTACAGTTAGTTCCAGGACCACTAGGGCTGTTATCCAGAGAAACCCTGTTTTGAAAAACAAAAACGAAAAAGACAAAGTCTCTTTTTGTTGTTTCTTCTTTGCTTTTTTGTTTGTTAGAGACAGGGTTCTCTATGTAATGGCCCTGTCTACCCCGGAGCTCACTTTGTAGACCAGGCTGACCTCAAAGATCCACCTGCCTCTGCTTCCCAAGGTGTGCTTGGTCACCACCCAACAAGATTGTCCTTGAACTACTGACCTCTTGCCTCTACCTCCTAAAGGTTGGGATTACAGGTAGGCACCCAAGCCTAGCTCCATTCTTCTGTTAATGATCATCTAAACTGATTCCACGTTTTCCTAATTATTGTGAATAGAGCAGCAACTAAAAATTCTATTAACCTTAAGCATACCAGGCAAGCATCTACCCACTAAGCTATATTCTCAGCCTTAAAACTAATTTATCAGTAGCATTCATTAAATGGATCTACAATAAGTATAATTGAGAATCCCCCCTCAGAAAGCCGTGTGTAGTGCCCTCCCTGTAATCCCATCACTGTGGGGACTGAATCAGTAGTTACTATCACCAATTTGAGGACATCCTAGGCTACATAGTGAGTTAAAGGAGAATTTGAGCTATATAGAAAGAAAGAGGAAAGGGAAGGGGACAGGGAAAGGAGAAACAGAAATGGAAAAATCCCTCCTTGTGGGGAAGAAGAGTATCAAGTTTTTTCTCCCATGTAGAACCTAAATTTAAAAATACTTATGTAAAAGACATGAAAACAGAGGGGGAATATTTCTTTTTTCTTTCTTTCTTTCTTTCTTTCTTTCTTTCTTTCTTTCTTTCTTTCTTTTTTTTGAGACAGGGTTTCTCTGTAGCTTTGGAGCCTGTCCTGGAACTATATCTTATAGACCAGGTTGGCCTCGAACTCACAGAGATCCACCTGCCTCTGCCTCCCAAGTGCTGGGATTAAAGGCGTTTGCCATCACCAACCGGTTTAGAGTGGGAATATTTTGATGAAAAAAAAAGGTGACCAGTTAAGGTGGAAGGGGGACAAGGTAGGGTAATGGAGAACGTGAGCAAACTACAATGGTTTACATACATGAAAATGTCATAATGGAACCCACTACTTTGCACACTAAAAAAATACAAGTTAAAAAAATTAAAAATGGGACTGGGAAGAAAGTTTAGTCAGTAAAGTACCTGCCATGCAAGCATGAGAACTTAAGCTCAACTCCAGAATCCACGAAGAAAAAAGTCCAATGGTGGAATGTGCTTGTAAGTCTAGCATTGGGAAGGCAGAAAGAGGTCCTTGGGGATCTCTAGCCAGGTAGCCAAAACTGTGAGTTCCAGGTCAGAGACTTAGTTTCAAAATAAGATGCAAAGTGCCTGAGGAATGAGACCTAAGTTGGGACTGTGGACTCCACAAGCACACCCCACATCCACATAATGTATGTATACACACACACACACACACAAAAAAAAAAACAAGCTAGGTGGTGGTGGCAGTGCACGCCTTTAATCCCAGCACTGGGGAAGAGGGGCGCAGAGGCAGGCAGATCTCTGTGAGTTCGAGGCCAGCCTGGTCTACAGAGTGAGTTCTAGGCCAGACAGGAAACTCAGTCTTAAACCAAAAAAAGGAAGGAAGGAAGGAAGGAAGGAAGGAAGGAAGGAAGAAAGGAAGGAAGGAAGGAAGGAAGGAAGGAAGGAAGGAAGGAAGGAAGGAAGGAAGGAAGGAAGGAAGGAAGGAAGGACAACTTTAGTTATCACTGTTGGTGATAGGGAACAGGAACATGAATTCATGCCCAACAATGGGTTATATTGCATTGCCCACACATATCTCCATCCCTACTACTATGAAATAAAATTTAAAAAAAATCTATTTTCTTTCACATAGCTATTAAGAATGACCTCTAAATGTTCATTGTAGGCTATATATTTAAAACCTAGAATTATCTTAGAAATTCTTTTCTTTGTTGTTTTTTGCTGTTCTTGTATAGCCTTGACTGTCCTTGAACTCACACTGTAGACCAGGCTGACCTCGAATTCACAGAGATCCACCTGCCTCTGCCTCCTTGAATGCTGGGATTAAAGGCATGCACCACCACCACCTGGCTCATTTTAGAAATTCTAAAATAAACTAGTGTCTACACTGTAACAGAGCAATAGGGGAAAGGAAGAACTGTCCTCTTAAATTCCTTTAAGTAGCTCCATAAATATCAATAATATATATATACATATTTCCTTCAAGTAAAAATCCCAGGTAAACCGGATATTCAACCATACATCCCATTCTCTACTACAAGAAACATCTAAATAAGCCGGGCAGTGGTGGTGGCGCACGCCTTTAATCCCAGCACTCGTGAGGCAGAGGCAGGCAGATCTCTGTGAGTTTGAGGCCAGCCTGGTCTACAGAGTGAGTTTCAGTACAGGCCCCAAAGCTACAGAGAAACCCTGTCTCGAAAATCCAAAACAAGAAAAGAAACATCTAAATAACTTATTATTTCAACTCCCCCCCCCCAAATAAAAATACAAACTCAAAACAACATCCCCTTTCTAATGTTTTAATTATGAGGTCCCCTTTGCCAGAGAGAGCTGGCTCTGGTGTGTGGATTCGGGTCAGATATTGCCTGAGTCTCTCAAGAAAAACAATGAAAATGTAAGTATTTGTTTAAAGGATACTTATTAATCACTATCCTATAATGTTTTAATAAGTTGTTCGTTTAATAAAAAGCACGATAACAAACAAGAATTAATTTTACCCTTCCTTTCCCTTCTATAAATGATGGAACCGAAGGTCCAATAAAATAATCCCCTCTATCCCAACAAAAAGCGTGTTTCAAGTGACTAAGGGAACATCTGCAGTCTGGGTGTGGTGACTTGGATGATCTCTGAAGTCCAGACCCAAAGAAGCCATATAGTAAGATCCAGTCTCAAAACGAAGACGCAAACACCCCCAATACCACTTCATTTGATGTCTTTCCTCTGCCCCCTCCACCTCATATAAAATACTTATATCTCCACGATGTGATAATGCCCAAATCACACCAATATTTGTGTGAGTTTCTTTTGCTTTTGCAATAAAGGATAAAAAGAAAATCAGTTCGCATTATTAACTTAAAAAAAAAAAAACATGTCGCCAGGAAAATCAGAACGAGATCCTTTTCCTTGCTGCGTATACCTCCGCACCACCTGCAAGCACACAGAAGGTTAGCGCGAGAACCAGGAGACGGGAGATCTGCCTATCACGTTCTTCCGAAATGTCCTCATGATGTCCCCCTCGGGCACACGGGACGAGGACCCGCATCCCCCCCACCCCCACCCCCGCCCCCAGACGCCACAGCTCTCAGCTGCAGTCTCGTGGGCTTGGATACTCAATCACCAGGCTGCCACGAAAGGAGGGGGCCGCGGCGCGGGCCAGACACCCCAGTAGCGAAGCCACTATCTCGGCGATTTCGGGACCGGGGCGGCGGCGGGGGTGGGGGGAGTCGTCTTCGCGTTGGCCGCGGCCCACTCTCTTCATGAACCGCCGCTGTCCTGGTGCGACACGACAATTTTCCCAACCCTGAGAAAGGCGAGGGGTGGGGACCCGCAAAGCTGGGCCACCTTCCTGGTCGGTGCGCTTTAGCCAGGATGGAGCGTGCGAGCTAACCAGTGTGCAAGCCAGCCAAGCCCTCCTCCCCCAACACCTCAGCGGGGTCCCCCCCCCCGCGCCCGCACGGCTGGCAGTCCAGAAACCCCCTCGGGCGCCGAGGACACCTCAGGAACAACTGTGAAAAAAGATACTTGCTCCGCGTTCTGCCTCCCCCTCCGCAAGCTCGCCCACTCACTCACCCCAAGCCCGAGGGGACCTCGCCACCTACTGATAGAGGGACCCGGCCTGAGGTCCCCGCATCAGGTTGACCTAGGCCTCGGGAAAAGGGCGTCCGGACGAGGGTGTCACTGTGGCCCGCCCCGCCCCCAGGGGGTCCTCAGCACGGCCTGGCCGGGCGCCCCCTGAGCCCTTACCTGGCTGCCGAGGGGTGGGCTGTGAGGCTCGCCCTGCGCTCGCTTCCGTGGACTTTGTGGGCTGCAGCGAGGTGCCCTTCAGCACCCCTTCCGAGGGGGCTCCGGTTCCGTTCCCACCACTGCGCTCCATCGGGCTGCGCGGGCTGCACAGGCGCACTGTCTGGCCCGCCGCGCTGCACCGACTCCGCGCGTGTCCGCTTGCGCACGCGCCCTCCCTCCCACCTTGCGCGCTGTCCTCGAACTGCCTGGGCTCGCTGCGCCGGACCCTCGCGCACCCGCGTGTGCGTCACCCCTCAGCTCGCGCGCACGCGCACGCGCGGAGGCACGGCACGCGCGAAGCGCTCACGGCTTCTCAACCGCCGAGCGATGACTCTCTCGGTGGTGTGAAATGCGCCGCTGTTCTCACACGAAATGTGCGGGACGTGCACGTGCACTGTTCACTGTGATGTTCACCCAAATTGTGTGAGCACAAGTTCTTACTGCTTAGCGTAGATGGTGCGTATGCGCACACACCCCCATACCCACACACGCCAAACCCAGCACATTTCTTCTTAGAGTTCACATATATCTTGCACATGCAGAGAGCACACTCGACCTAAACAAGTTTCCACACATCAGCGCACAAATACACTTAAAGCTAATCAGACCCTGTCTCGAAAGAACCAAAACAACAATAATAACAACAACAACAACAAAACAAAACAAAACCAAGAAAACCCAGAGTTTTAGTCAAAGATGACCTTAAACTTCTCATCTTTCTGGGCGTGTGAAAAATAGACACTTTTCCTTTACACATTCTGCAAGATGGTTAGCTGGCAAAGATTTCCTCTCTTCCTGTGGGTTTTCTCTGATAATTGTTGCCTTTGCTCTACGGAGCTTTTGCCTTTGAAATTCTGGGTTTACACTTGTGAGCCGCCATGTTTGCTTTGTGTTCATTCTTGCTGCTAAATGCCTTGCCTCGGGAGCAGAGGGACAAAGAAGGCTGTGGAGTATTATTTAGCCAGCACATCTTTTTCTCTAGCCAGACACATTTCTTAGGGTTTCAACAACATAACTGAACGGGCTGGAGGCATAGCTCTGTTGGAGACTGCTTACCTAGCATGTGTGATGTGTCTAGGACCCAGTTTGGATTTCTAAGAGAGAAAACAACAAAGCAACCATGGTGACCAGATGTGGTGGTTTATGACTTAATCCCAGCAGTAAGGATGCAGAGGCAGTGGATTTCTGTGAGTTCAAGGTCAGCCTGCTCTATATAGTGAATTCCAGGCCAGCCATGGATACCTATTGAGAACCTACCCCTTGTAAGGGTCCAGGGATTACTGAAGGAAGACCCCAGACTCAAACAGCATGCAAG
The DNA here is from genome assembly GCF_950005125.1 of Chionomys nivalis. Lineage (NCBI taxonomy): Eukaryota > Metazoa > Chordata > Mammalia > Rodentia > Cricetidae > Chionomys > Chionomys nivalis. Next base: position 135,741,425 of record NC_080112.1, read on the forward strand.
CACAGAAAGCATTTACTCTGCAGAAATAGCCAGCGTGCAGGGCTCAATCATCCACACAAAATGGCGGTGACACACCAAGGGCACACAGGCTGTTTTAAAGGGAGCTTGCAGAATTCTTTTTTTTTTTCTTTTTTCTTTTTTCAAAAAAGGGTTTCTCTGTAGCTTTGTAGCCTGTCCTGGAACTAGCTCTTGTAGACCGGGCTGGCCTCGAACTCACAGAGATCCACCTGCCTCTCCCTCCCACATGCTGGGAGTAAAGGCATGTACCACCACTACACAGCTCAACAGTCATTAATATTTTTTAATCGTGGCTCACATCTATAATCCCAACACTTGGGAACCTAAGGCAGAAGGACTATTAAGTGTGAGGTTAGTCTAAGTAGGCTAGTAGAGAATTTGAGGCCATTTCGGGCTAAATAGAAGGGTAATAGGAGGGGAGATGGAGAGCAGAAGGAAGGAGAAGAAGAGATGAATATACCAACCCGTCTTTGCATGGGCTGCCTAAGCATCCAAGTGCTTAGGGAGGCCTAACCTGCTAAGTGATTACCCTTCTGCAAGTAGCTCAGGCTACACACTTTTCTGTTGGAAGATGGCCAACCTAGTAGAGAAAATAACACTTGATTAAGAAAGAAACTAAGGGCCAGGTGGTGGTGGCGTACACCTTTAACCCCATGTGTAATCACAGTGCTTTGGAGGTGAGACAGGAAACCCATAGGGCAGGCTGACTAGCTAGTTAGAGCCATCCAGGAGCATGCCTGATGTCAACTTCTCCCATGTATTCCCTCACACGTACACACCCGTATAAATGTAAGCATGGATATATGCACATGCACACCGTACTTATGTAAAAATTTAAAAAAGAATGAAGCTTGTGCTAGCTAGTTTTATGTCAATGACACAAACTGGAGTCACTGGAGTTGAGGGAGCCAGCCCCAATTGATAAGAAATCTCCATAAGGTCAGGTTGTAGGAAAGCCAGTAGGGCATTTTCTTAATTAGGGATTGATGGGGAAGAGCCCTGCTCATTGTGGATCAGACTACCCCTGGGCTTGTGGTTATGGGTTCTATAAGAAAGCAGGTTGATGAAGCCAATAACTGTGGTCTCTGCATCAGCTCCTGCCTCCCGGTTTCTGCCCTGTTTGAGTTCCTGCTCTCACTTCTTTTGATGATGGGCTGTGGTATACACGTGTAAACCCAACAAACCATTTCATCCCCAACTTGCTTTTGGTCTTGGTGTTCCATTGTAGCAATAGTAACCCTAACTAAGAAAAAGCTGAACCCAGGGCTGCCACTACAGTACTGAAAAGCCAAATAATGATGATGATGATAATAATAATAATAATAATTTTAAAGAAAAAACAAAAAAAACAACAAAAAGAAGTTGAACCATGTAGAAAGTGACATTTGGTTATGGGGAGATGGAAGAAAGAAAAGAACAGAAGGCAAAGTAAAGCTTGCACACAGACCCTTTGTGGCACAAATGTTTCTGTGATAAATGTGTTCTTGACAGCCCAGGGTATGGCTGGAGGAGGACGTGGTATCGGTATCCTGAGGAAGCCAGAAAGGGGAGTTAAGATAGATAAAGAGCAGGAAATTCAGCAAGTCAAGGCCAATGCCTGGAGCTGTGCTGGAAACTGTTTCTAAGCTGGCAGGAAGCAGCCAAGTTGCTAAGCAGTTAGGAGTGCGTGCGTTGTTAGCACTTTGGCCTCTTAGGAATCTTGTTGGAAATTTGACCCACTCTTCAAATCAAGGGCTTGGCAATGGTCTGGGCAAGATTCCTCTCTACTTTTATACTATTTTTCATATTACTTACTTATTTTGAAAGTTTCACATTTATTTATTTCATGTGTGTGAGCGTTTTTCCTGGAGGCATGTGTGTGTTCATACAGGTTAGAAGAGGGCATTGGCTCCCCTAGAACTGGCACTATGGATAATTCTGAGCCACCATGTGGGTGCTGGGAATCAAACCCACGTCCTCTACCAGAGCAACATCTCATCAGCCCACTGTTTTAAAAGTTTAGAATTTATTTTATTAAAATATGACATCATTTCCCCTCCCTGCTCCATCTTCCAATACTTTCCATGCCCACCCCATCCACCACTCTGTTCTCAAATTCAAACAATCCATGGTCTCTTTTTCTGTAAGAATTATTGTAATATATATATTTGTAAGTAATATGAGAAACAGAGTGTGTTTTTGTTTTTGTTGTTGTGCTTTTTTTTTTGTTTTTATTCGAGACAGAGCTTCCTGTATAACAGTCCTGGCTGTCCTGGAACTCACTCTGTAGACCAGGCTGGCCTCGAACTCACAGAGATCTGCCTGTCCTGGCTTCCTTTTTTCCTAATCTATATAACAACAGTCTAACAATATTTTACTGAATCACGTGCCTTTTTATCTGTATCTCATTGTGGTATTTATTTTTATTAGACCATAACTGAAGAACTTGGGAGATGGAAGCAGGAGGTTCAGGAGTTCCAGGTCGTCCCTTTTAGGCTACACAGCAAGTTTAGTGTTAGCCTGGGCTAGATGAGACTCTGTCTTAAAACAACAACAATGAAAAACAAACAAACAACAACAAAAACCCAAGCACTTCCACATATATTTTCTAAGACTAGATTGTATTTATGCATTTAGGAATATATATATGTAACAGCAAAGAAAAAGAAGCCATGAATGTAAAGAAAGCAACTAGGGGGATATATGGGGAGGTTTGGAGGGAGAAAGGGGAAGGGGAAAATGATATCGTTGTATTCTCAAAAAATAAAAACCTACTTTTTAAAAAAAAAACAAAAAACAAAAATTTACTGCCTAGCCCCACTGTATTCATACTTTCCTTTTCCTTTGTGTTTACAGATTTTATCTTCACTTTATTTTTTTATTGATATTTATTGAGCTCTACATTTTTCTCTGCTCCCCTCCCTGCCTCTCCCCTCCCCCTTCAACCCTCCCCCAAGGTCCCCATGCTCCCAATTTACCCAGAAGATCTTGTCTTTTTCTACTTCCTATGTAGATTAGATCTATGTAAGTCTCTCTTGGGTCCTCATTGTTGTCTAAGTTTTCTGGGATTGTGATTTGTAGGCTGGCTTTCTTTGTTTTATGTCTAAAAACCACCTATGAGTGAGTACATGTGATAATTGTCTTTCTGTGTCTGGGTTACCTCACTCAAAATAATGTTTTCTAGCTCCATCCATTTTCCTGCAAAATTCAAGCTGTCCTTATTTTTTTGTGCTGTGCAGTACTTCATTGTGTAAATGTACCACATTTTCCTTATCCATTCTTCAGTTGAGGGGCATTTAGGTTGTTTCCAGGTTCTGGCTATGACAAACAAAGCTGCTATGAACATAGTTGAGCACATGTCCTTGTGGCACGATTGAACATCCTTTGTATATATACCCAAAAGTGGTATTACTGGGTCTTGAGGAAGGTTGTTTCCTAATTTTCTGAGAAATCACCACACTGACATCTAAAGGGGCTGTACCAGACTGCACTCCCACCAGCAATGCAGGAGTGTTCCCTTTACCCCACATCCTCTCCAGCATAAGTTGTCATCAGTGTTTTTGATCTTGGCCATTCTTACAGGTGTAAAATGAAATCTCAGAGTTGTTTTGGTTTGCATTTCTCTGATGACTAAGGATGTTAAACATTTCCTTAAGTGTCTTTCAGCCATTTTAGATTCCTCTGTTGAGAGTTCGCTGTTTAGGTCTGTACTCCATTTTTTTTTATTGGATTATTTGTTCTTTTGATGACCAATTTCTTGAGTTCTTTGTATATTTTGGAGATCAGACCTCTGTCTGATGTGGGGTTAGTGAAGATCTTTTCCCATTCTGTAGGCTGTCGTTTTGTCTTGTTGACCGTGTCCTTTGCTTTACAGGAAGCTTTTCAGTTTCAGGAGGTCCCATTTACTAATTGTTTCTCTCAATTGTCTGTGCTGCTGGGGTTATATTTAGAAAGTGGTTCCCTGTGCCAATGCGTTCAAGTGCACTTCCCACTTTCTTTTCTATAAGGTTCAGTGTGATTGCTTTTATGTTGAGGTCTTTGATCCATTTGTACTTGAATTTTGTGCATGGTGATAGATATGGGTTTATTTTCATTTTTCTACATGTTGGTATCCAGTTATGCCAGCACTTGTTAAATATGCTTTCTTTTTTCTATTTGATTTTTTTCCTTCTTTATCAAATATCAGGTGTTCGAAGATGTGTGGATTGATATCCAGGTCTTCTATTCGGTTCCATTGATCCTCCTGTCTGTTTTTATGCCAATACCAAGCTGTTTTCAGTACTGTAGCTCTGTAGTAGAGTTTGAAGTCAGGGATGGTGATGCCTCCAGAAGTTCTTTTATTGTACAGGATTGTTTTGGCTATCCTGGGTCTTATTCCTAAAATAATGTGGGGGAGTCCCCCGGGGGGGCTCACGGAGCAGCAAGCTCTGGCGGGTCCCCAGCGGTGCCGGGTGCCGGCTCCAGGGTCCGGCACCCGAGCGGCGGCAGAGGGAAGCCATGCGGGTGGTTGTGAGCAGACCCATGGACACAGAAAGTAGCCCTAAAAGCATTTATTAAAAGGGGAGAAAGGGAGGGAGGGGGAGAGAGAGAGAGACAGAGAGAGAGAGAGAGAGAGAGAGAGAGAGAGAGAGAGAGGGAGAGAGGGAGAGAGGGAGAAGAGAAAGAGAAAAAGAGGGAAAGAGTCAGAGAAAACGCATGCGTGCCTCCAAAGAAACAGAAGAGAGAGAGGCAAGATGGCGCGGGCAGGTCAGAGGTCAGATGGTGTGGGCAGGTCAGAGTGGGCGTGGCTTGTCCCTTAAAGGGACAGCAAAGCTGCCACTAACCTTATATTACAAACAGTTCTTTGCCCTCAACTGCTCAGAGATCTAGGGAATGTAATATTTAAATATTTAATTATTAAAAAAAACTCTTCATAACAAAAAAGAGACAGGTTGGCTCCTAGCAGCAGCTCTCTGCTCCCGCCAAAGAAACAGAAGAGAGAGAGGCAAGATGGCGCGGGCAGGTCAGAGGTCAGATGGTGTGGGCAGGTCAGAGTGGGCGTGGCTTGTTCCTTAAAGGGACAGCAAAGCACAACACTGGGTTTTTTGCTTTTCCTAGTCAGTGTTCTTAACTGCTGAGTCGTCTCTCCAGACCTTAGTCATTTAACCTGTGTTGTCTTTGGGGTCTTCATGGACAAAAGGGAGTAGTCTTAACAGATCATTCATCTGATCTGCAAACTGGAGTGCCAACTCCTACCAGTCTCATAAAAAGCTTTTGGTTTTGTCAATGGTGGTAGATACTTTTATGATTTTAAAAATGCTTGGGTGTCCCAGGCGGCAGCTGGTGGCGGCCAGGCAGAGACAGCTAGTGGTGGGTCCTGGGAAAGCGGGCTGGTCGCTCCATGCGGTGACTAGGGGTGACTAGCGGACGGGGCGGTGAGCTCGCAGAGCAGCTGCGAGCCCCGGGGGATCCCCAGCGGGTGGGCCAGCTCTGGAGTTCCTAATAGCGAGCAGGTGCGTGGGTAGGGACATGTGACAGACACATAGTATGAATCAGAACTGGACATTTATTACTTAGAGGAGAGAGAGACAGACAGACAAGAGAGAGACAGAGAGAGAGAGAGGAGACACAGAGAGAGACAGAGAGACAGATAAAGAGAGAGAGAGAGACAGAGACAGAGAGAGACAGAGAGACAGAGAGAGAGATACACACCAAGAGGGGACAGCCAGAGAAAGATTCAACATGGCGGGGCAGAGGTCGCTGGGAGTGGGCGTGGCTTGTACCTTAAAGGGACCAGAGACCAAAAGAATAACAGATACAAGTTTTCAAAATGTAAATTCACTTAAAAATGCAAATTAAGCCAGATGTAGTGGTGCATGCTTGCCTGTAAGCCCAGGTGTTGGGAGGCAGGAATAGCAGGACCAAGACTTCAGTGCCACTTGGAGGTACAGAGAGCTAGAGGCCCACCTGTCCACCTGTACTGCATGAGAACTTGTCAAACACACACACACACACTCGCACACACACAAACTTGTAAGTGTATTATTGGCAATAAACACTGTTAATTTTTTTTAAATTAATTATTGAGCTGGGCATAGTGGTACGCGCTTTTAATCCCAGCACTCAGGAGGCAGAGCTAGGAGGATCTCAATGAGTTTGAGACCAGCCTGGTCTACATAGAAAGTTCCAGGACAGTGAGGGTTACATAGAAAGATCCTGTCTCTAACTATTGAATTATTATTGTATGTGTGTGTGTGTGTGTGTGTATGATGTGTTTTTGGCAAGTGTGTGTTACAGTGCATGTGTGCAGGCCAAAGTAAAACTTTGTAGAGTTAGTCTTCTCTTTCCTTCTTTATGTGGGTTCTGGGAATTGAACTCAGGTCATCAGGCTTGAACTTTGCTCAGTGAGTCATCTCACCAGCCTGTTAACTTTTCCTGACATGAGATGCTCTTTTCTATCACTGTTGAATTGATTATGATTGTTTTATGCATTAATCCAATAATGAACCCAATGCATTGACAATCTTTATTTTTATTTACTTTTAGTTATTGTATGCATATGGATGTTCTGTCTGCATGTATATCTGTGCATCACAGGCATCGCTGGTGGCCCTACGGGCCAGAAGACAATGCCATATACCCTAGGATTGGAGTCCCAGGCAACTGTGAGCCACCGTCTGCTTACTGGGACTCAAACTCAGGTCCTCTCGAAGAGCAGCCAGTGTTCTTAACTGCAGAACCATATCTCCAGTCCCACATTATTTTTTTGAGCAGAGTTTCTCTGTGTAGCTAGCCCTCACTGTCCTGGAACTCACTTTCTAGACCAGACTAGCCTTGAACAGATTTGCCTGCCTCTGCCTCCTGAGTGCTGGGCTTTAGAGGCCTGTGCCACCATGCCCAACCACATTGACAGACTCTTAATGCAAAGTGGGAACAATACAATTGGAGATGACATTGTTTCTGATTTTTGTGAATCCACTTGGCTTAGTAGAAGACTCTCGGATCTCTTTTGTATTCAATGTGTTGCAATATGGTGTTTTGATTAAGTAATCTATGCTTTGAGGGACACAGCAAAAGAAGTTTTTGTTTCATTTTTCTCTATCTTTTAGATGGGGGTGAATTTTGCCCTGGTCTTGAGGTTCCTGAGCTCAAGTGATCTTCTGCATCATTCTCCTGGGTATCTGACTATGATTCATGCCACGGCACCTGGTGAAAACACAGAAGATTGTGTTTCTCTTTCATATTACAACAAATATTGATAGATGATTTCTCTATATCCCAGGCATACCTTGAACTTGGAATCCTGCCTTTGCTTCCCAACTTATTAGAATTACAGGCCTATATACCACCCAGTCCAGAGAAGCAATAATTTTTTTTTTAATTCTGAGACAGGGTCTCACTATGTAGCCCTAGCTGTCCTGGAACTCACTATATAAACTAGACTGGCCTTGAACTCACACCTGCCTCTGTCTCTATAGTTCCAACATCTAAGGTTTACACCACCATGCTCAAAGTAATAATTTGTTAAGTTACATATCCTCTGGACTCTAGTACATAATTAGAAAGTTTTTATAATTTTATACTAGAATCCATTGGTCTGGGCTTGGGTTATAGCTCAGTGGAAGAGCACTAGCTTAGCATATACAGGTCCTTTAATTCTATCTTCAGTGTCTGAAAAAAGTTTATTATTCTGTCTTGAACTTTGGATGTAATTCTAACATCATGAATATAGAAAATTTGGACAACATTGGTGGAAAGAGCTATGAAAATCTTCCATTTAAAGTTTGTGTGTGTGTGTGTGTGTCTGGGTGTATGTCACATGTGTGAGGGTGCTATTGAAGGTCAGAAGAAGGTATCAGATCCCTTGGAGCTGGTGTTCTAGGCAGTTGTGAGCTGCTGGGAACTGAACTCGGGTGCTCTGGAAGAGCAGCAAGTGCTGTTATTCATTCAGCTTTCTTTCTAGCCTCTCATCCTACAATTTTAAATGTTGTATTTATTAATCATCAATATTGCAACCTCTTTATTAAAACTAATTTTTCTTGAAAAGCTCATTGTTTCATAGACAGCAAAAACTCTTTTCTTTGATGTAATAGATTTATTTCATGCGCTTTTATAACACTGCTGAACAGAAATTCAAGGTTTTTTTTTTCCAGGAATCAAATATCACATTATGCCAGGCAGAAGTAGCACACGCCTTTTATCCCAGCACTCGGGAGGCAGAGGCTGGCGGATGTCTGTGAGTTTAAGGCCAGCCTAGTCTACAGAGCAAGTTCCAGGACATACTCCAAAACTACATGGAAAAACCCTGTCTCAAAAAACTATATATATAATATTTGGAATAAATTGACTTTTAAGAGATTTTATTTATATTATTATTATTATTTTGGTTTTTTGAGACAGGGTTTCTCTGTAGTTTTGGAGCCTGTCCTGGAACTAGCTCTTGTAGACCAGGTTGGCCTTGAAACTCACAGAGATCTGCCTGCCTCTGCCTCCCGAGTGCTGGGTTTAAGGGCTTAAAGGCATGCGCCAATGCCACCCTGCTGTGTATGGATGTTTTGCCTCTAGGTCTGTGCACCACATGCACGTAGTGCCTGCAGCGGCCAGAAGAGGGCACTTGATCTCCGAGAACTGGAGTTACAGGTAGTTGTTATCCACTGTGTGGGTGCTGGAAATTGAACCCAGGTCCTCTGGAAGAGCAATCAGTGCTCTTAACTGCTGAGACATTTCTCCAGCCCATGGAATGATTTCTTCTTTTTTTTAAAAGTATGATTATTACAATTATTATTGTTGTTATTATTGTTTTAACAGGTTCTCACATCGTGTAGCCAAGGTCGGCTTCCTTTTGAGGTAATCCTCCTGCCTCCTTAAGTGCTAGGACTCTAAGTAAGCCACTGTTGTACAGCTCTTTCCTCAGAATTGAAACAGTTCCTCCTGAAATGAAGACAGAGACACGTAGGATTCAAAAAGCTAAGAAAATTTACAAGGCTCATCCAGGGAACCCAGCTCAGGCAGTAAAGTGCTTGGGGTGCAAGCTCTAGGATTCAAGTTAGATCCCTGGTATCCATATAAAAATCTGCATGGGGAGGGTGGAGAGCTGGCTCAGTGGTTAAGAGCACTGACTGCTCGGGCTGGAGAGATGGCTCAGAGGTTAAGAGCATTGGCTGCTCTTCCAGAGGTCCCGAGTTCAATTCCCTGCAACCACATGGTGGCTCACAGCTGTCAGTAATGAGATCATATCCCCTCTTCTGACCTACAGGCAGAATACTCTATACATAATAAATAGAACACTGACTGTTCTTCTAGAGGACCAGGGTTTGGTTCCCAGCACCCACATGGCAGTCCCGGTGCTGCTGCACAGGCAGGCACAGAAGGCGCCCTGGGCTAGCCAGGCTGGCCTAGTGAATGGGGGAGTCCAGTGAAGAGACCTGAGGAATGGTGTCCAAGGTTGATGTCCGGCCTCTCTACACATGCACACCTGCACACACACATGCAACAACCCAGAGTTGAGAATGTACACACACAGTAAATAGAAAGTTAGGAGATTCACATGCCCCCTGTCAGCTTCTGTGATCACTGGCTAGGGAAGACTCTTCCATGCAGTTGCCTGAGAGCTGAGAACAGCAAGTGCTCCAGAAATACAGCACTGATGAGTCATCGCCTATGCTGGGCAGGGGTTGGGGGGCTTCGCTTGTGATGAAACTGCTTTGTTACCCCGATAAACTAGATAGATTTGGGTGGGATCTTATCTTTGATCTGTCATTATTAGTGCAAACATTGTTCATGTCTCCCCAGGCACAAGAACCACCATGTTTTAAAAGAATCTTAAGTAGCTCCTGTGCCTGTATGCTAACATGCTGAAATCTTCCTGGTCCTGTTAAGGGGTCATACAATAGATGTAATTTTCTGAGACAGGATCTTGATATGCAGCTGTGATGTAGGATCAAGATATGTAGATGAATACAGGATTTTGATATGTAGCTTGTCAGTTTGACTAGATTTGTTATCACCTAAGAGACTTTTGAGGATGGTTGCGGTACAGTTTCCAGTCTAAGTTTGTTCTAAGCTGAATGTGGAAGGTGCTATCAGACTGAATTCAAGGAGAGGAAAGTGCTTTCTTTCTGTCACACAGTTAACTGTTAGCCCAGGTTGGCCTCACTGCACTTGTTTCAGCCTCTCAAGAGCGAGGATTATAGGTATGAGCCACGAAGACTCTGTATCCCCTCCCCCTTTTTTTTTGTTTGGTTTTTTGAGACAGGGTTTCTCTGTGGTTTTGGAGCCTGTCCTGGAACTAGCTCTTGTAGACCAGGCTGGTCTCGAACTCACAGAGATCCGCCTGCCTCTGCCTCCCAAGTGCTGGGATTAAAGGCGAGCGCCACCACCGCCCGGCTGTATTTTCCCTTTTGTTTTTAAGGTTTATTTATTATATATACCGTATTCTGCACCAGGTCTCCTTACAGATGGTTGTTAGCCACCATGTTGTTGCTGGGAATTGAACTCAGGACCTTCGGAAGAACAGGCAGTGATCCTAACCATCTCTCCAGCCCACCTTTTGTTTTTTGAGAGCTTAGATTGGCCTTGACCTCACTATGTAGCCAACCAAGGCCAGTCTTCAACTCCTGATTCTCCTGTGTCCACTCCCAAGTACTGGGATTATAGGTAGGTGGAACCATGCCATTTTTTGCAGTGCTATGGATTTTACCTGGGCTTTCATGTAAGCTAGAGTATTCTACCAACTGAGCTATATACCCCACAACCCCCTTTCCCCAGTCTTGCCCCTTCTGTCAGCCTCCTAAGTGCTAGAATACACATAGGAGTGCATTACCATGCCCAGCCAGGGCCATTCCCTTTTTCATGTGTATATAGACAGTATTATATGGTGGATATATCATAAAGAGGCCTGAAATCAAAGTTAGTAATCATTCTGGATCCCTCTTCCACTTTATTCGTTGAGGCAGTCTCTCAAACCCAGAGCTCTCGATATGGCTAGTTATCTATGAAGTTATCTTACGAAGATGGACCACCATGCCCACTAGCAATTTTTGTAGGCTGCGGTTATCTAAACTCTTGTTTACACACCTGCACAGCTAATGCTTTAACTGACTTCCCTGCTTCAGGATCGTCTTTTTTTCCTTCTAAAGACTTATGTCTTAGTATTTTGCCTGCAACCCTCCATGTGCACCCTGAGGTCAGAAGAGGACATTCAGCGGGTGGTGGTGTATGCCATTAATCCCAGCACTCAGAAGGCAAAGATGAGTAAATCTCTGAGTTTGAAGTCAGCCTGGTATACAGAGTTCAAGAGCCCCAATCAGACATGGCTCCTGTAGATCATGGTAGCTCTGTGCCCCTGCACCATTCAAATCCTTATCAGGCATTCTAAAGTATCCTTTGTAGTAACCTTTAAAATAAACATGCAAAATCTCCCAGAATCATCTGAAAGCCAAAAAGGAGTTTGAGAACCTTGAATTATATGGCCTACTGTTTAGAAACATAGTTAAAAACTTGGGGTGTATATCTTGAATGTAAGATGGGACAAATTCAGCCTGTGGGATGTGACAATCTCCAGGCAGTGTCAGAGGTCAGCTGGCATACACTGTAGATCTGCTTGGTGCGCGAGGAGGCAAGTTCAGATATCTGGTCAGTGTCTGCCAATTCACAGTAAAGGAAAAATTAAGTTTACATTCAAATTTGTAAACTTTCTGGCATGGGTCTCTTGCTGGGGATGGTGAGTGGTGTGTGCCTGCAATCCCACCGCATGGGAGGCTGAGGCAGTATTGGGAATTTAAGATCCACAGTGCGATCCTCTTACCTGACTCACTCTCCACAAGACCAGAGTAGAAGCCAACATGTTGGCCAGAAACTCATGTTCACATATATGTATTTGCACAGCACAAAAGGTGCAGTGACTACCATTTTTGTAATTTGAGATCATTTTGAACAAATGACTTACCATTAGGAAATGTCTTCTTCACTACAGGTTTGCACTGAGAAGCATGCCATCAAGTATCCATTCAGTTCAAACAATCAAAATCATATTTATAAAAAAAGAACTGGATAAAATGTACAAGTGCACTTTTTTTTCTAATAAATCACACTTAAGTTTAAAAAAAAATCAACAAAGCTAAGAATCACCTTTAACATCTAAGTAGTTAAAAACGTTAGTAGGAAAAGAACCAATTCTATACTCTCTTGGGTTGTTTTGTGGTTTATTTCCTAATTGCTGTAGTTTGCATCTGACGTCCTTACATTGTTCCACATGATGGGAATCTCTTAGCAAAAGGACTCATTAAAGCATAAAAATTGCGTTACCACAGCCAGCATTATTATCAACCAAAAACTTTCTCTGAATATAGAGCGGCTGGAATTTCATAAAATAGCTGCAAGCAACTTGGGAGACTCCCACCTGTTGAATTAAATAACGATAGTGTGGTAGTAACTGTAGTGTCTGCACAATACAAATATATATTCTACACACTCTATCATAGTAATTCTATCATAGTAATTAAAAACTGCAAGCAAGACACAGTGAACACAGGAGACATGTATCTTCTGTCTTACATGGTCCTGGATTTCCATGTGCAAAGCAGACACCAATAGTGTCGTCACACATACAAACATGTCATTAGTCCTCCAATAATTCTACAGAAGGTGTTATATTCCGCCCTATATCCCAGGTCAGGCTTATGAAGCTGAGACAAGCTGGAAAGGTAGTGGTGGATACTTAATAGGGCACTGGCTGGGGTATGGGGCACAGGATAACCAGCCCCATGGCCCACGTTCTTCCTTCTCTATTTCTAGCACACTGTCTCTCAAGAAACTGGTAGAGGTGTCCAGTACAACCTCTCAACTGCTCATTCTAGTGTTTACTTACACTTGTAATACAACTTAATTCAAATTTTATTCTTTTCTGAACAAGGATGGAAAATGATGGTTTAAGGAAAACTGCGCACATTAATAGGGACTGTGTAAGAGTCTGCGGGGGTCCTATTAGTATATAAATGAAACTTATCCCCACTAAGCAGGATGAATATCATACACTGATACAAATCTTTTTAATCTTTATGAAAGGCAGGGTAACATACAGAACTGTCTTCATTCTGATCTTTTCCTGTAAGCCACAGTTTATAGTGGACATCATTAAATCTGTACAGAATACAAATTGAGTAGAAATCTATTTAAAACATGCTATAACATATTTGATTTACTCAGTTACTCTGCAGCCAACACTACTTCTACTTATTGAAGATGTTGTTCAACAGTTATATAAAGTTTACTAAGACAATTGAGATTAAGTAACATTACAAGTCATGAAATTTTTAAGTGACAACTTATGGCTATGATTCCATAAATGGGATGAGTAAACCAATGGCTATTTTCCAAATAAAATATATAATTCCTGTCATGAATACTTTGTAGTCTCCTAAAAGCAGTTCCCTTATAAGTTAAGATGGTAAGAAAGATTCAACAGACAAGGCAAACAAATAAATCTCGGCAAGTCTTTTTACAGGGATGCTTGGTGTGGTTACTCAGCCACTGTAGCAACACACCATGTTCATGCCCTATCTGGAAAAAAATTACAGGAAAACCACAACCCCATCAACTGGGTTCTGGATTCATTCATGGGGTGATGAGGATCAGACCAAGAGCTTGGTGTGAGATTATCAAATTAATTAGCATTAACCTGTGACGTCATCTTAGCAGGAAGACATACTATTTTAGTTGGGTGTGCTTGTACACACCTGTCACCCCACCATTTGGGAGGTAAAGGTAGAGGACCACAAGTTTGAGGTCAGCCTCAGCTGTTGGTATTTCAAGGCCAGCATGGGCTATATGAGAGCCTGTCTCAAAGAACCAAAACCAGTTGGGTGGTGCCAGCGTATGCCTTTCATCCCAGCACTCGGTAGGCAGAGGTAGGTGATCTCTGTGAGTTTGAGGCCAGCCTGGTCTACAGAGTGAGTTCCAGGACAGGCTCCAAAGCTACAGAGAAACCCTGTCTTGAAAAACTAAAACAAAAAAACAAAAAAACCAACAACAGCAAAAAAAAAAAAAAAAAAAAAACCTCCCCTCCACAAAACAAAATAGCATTATTCTTAGATTTTAAACATTTTATTTTTCTTTATGGGCACTGCTTATAATAGAGTTGTACTATAGAAATCAAAGTAAAAATAAAAAACAAAATTTCCTTGAAGACCACTTCCTTTTCCTTATTTGAAATAAAATTGGATCAGTTAAATGTATTAATTTCCATACCAAATACATATCAAAGAACTCTTCCAGGTAGCATTTGCGTATTAGTGACAACTGTATTCAACTACTTTAAACCAGTATGACTCCAGATCATCCTGGACACAAGAACACTCATTAGTTAATGTTGCTACTATTTAGGCAAGAAAATAGATAAAACCACCAGAAGGTACAGGAAATGGGGTCATATGTAATTTCTAAAAAACATTTCAAATCCTGTTTGTTACAGGAAGAAGAAAATCAACTTTTGATTTGAGCTGTATCACCTATGTAGACTTAAAACACTGCCCATAAAATGCTTAACTATATACACTGCAAATTTAGTAAAAATGGTTTTTCATTGTTGTTTTTGAGACAGAGTCTTATGTAGCCCTGGCCAATATTAACAAATTCTCCTGTGCTGGGATCACAGGTGGATGCTACATCCAGCTGGTGAAACACTTTTAAGGTCTAGAGGTCTAATTACTGATGAAGACGATGATTAGCAAGTATCTCAAGGTTAGTTTCAGCCCTTGTTCTCAGATACACTCTGCCTAGATAGATATGCACTAAGAACTCCTCAGATTAAGAAATACAGACATACAGACCACATCCCACATCACTTCATCTTTCCTACTGTTGTTATTTATGGAACCTCACATTTTGAAGCTGAGTAGGAAAACCTGAGATGAAGTCATAGTTAAGAAAGGGATCACAGAAAAGATCTTGGTTTTTTTTTGTTTGTTTGTTTTTCGAGACAGGGTTTCTCTGTGGTTTTGGAGCCTGTCCTGGAACTAGCTCTTGTAGACCAGGCTGGTCTCGAACTCACAGAGATCCGCCTGCCTCTGCCTCCCAAGTGCTGGGATTAAAGGCGTGCGCCACCACCGCCCGGCCAAGATCTTGGTTTTTGAAACCATGTAATATACATTCCTTTGTGTATTACTTTTTATTAATGTAGTTTTCTGGATGCTACTAGAATACAAGGTCCACAAGCTGCACGATGGATCTTGGTTTATAAACTTGCAAGCTTTCAGTGCGTACAGTGAGTTCTGACTAGCCCAGCTCTAACTGCAATAATAACTCCTAAATAAGAGCAAGCCTAAATTCCCAGTAGAAAGAAAATGGGAACCCCCTGGACTGTCTACATATAAACTTGTCCTCTGCAGCATGCTATTTTCTCAGAAATAAGAAAACATCTTTTCACTACGTTTGTTTTTGAACTGATTCTCCTGCCTAGACCTCACAAGTGCAGGGTTATAGGTCATGCCATTGTATCAGGTTAAAGTTTGCTTCCCTCATTTTCCCCTCAATTTAGGGAAACCTTAAAAAACATTAATTTTTACTTTGTTCCACAATATTCATATTCTTATGAGCTGAAAATTTCACTTGCCTATTTTATGTATTTATAAAGCCCTCAGAAATGTAGCTTGGGCGAGTAAGACTCCTGAAAAAGCAACATCCCCACACAGTATTTTGGTAAAAATATTCTATGCACATGAGTAAAACAATCTTTTCCTCATTTGGGAATTTCCTAATCACACTAGTTGAGAAAAGAAACCATCTTAATTAATTAAAAGTTATTACCAATGTTAAGACAACTGAGCACCACCTAGTGTTTAATTTCTGCAACTACCAACCTTAATTTAAAATATTAAAAACCAGTTTCTAAAAACATTTTGGAAATGCCTTTCCTCCCCCAGTAAGTTGATGACTGAAAAATAAATCATAAGAACGTACATGTTATCAAAACTAGTATAAAAATAGCCACATACATACTTTTAAATATGAAAAGCAAACCTATCACTTTTGCCTTTAAATAGATTTCTGCCTGGTGTGGTAAATACATTTAATCTCAGCACCCAGGAGGCTGAGAAAGGAGGATCATAGCGAGTATGGGTTCACTAGGACTATAGTGAATTCCAAGCTAGCCTCAGATACAAAGTTGGATTCTGTCTCAAAATATAACACAACAAAACATAAAACAGATTTCTGCCTCCATTTGTATCAAAATCTCTGGGCAACTGGAATATACACAAAGACTATATTTTGTACAGTCAACAGCTATGCAAAAGGAGGGCTTAATCATAATTTATGCATACAAGGCAAATTGTTTATTCAAGACACCCATTTACTTACTGGAAGGGGTCAAAGCAGGAAAGGCAGTAATGTATATTTTTTCTTACATGATCTTTTTTGAGTTCAATTACATCAAATGAACAAAGTGGGCTTAACATATCACTTAAGATATTTTCAGCTTTGAAAAAAGCGGCCTTAGTATTGAGTCGAGTCTGTCTCAACAAATTACAATTAATACAGTGAAAACTTTTCCTTGAAGTCTATGACCAGATTCCAAACTTGTAGGGCAATCTTCAGAAGGACTGGAATGTAAAATGTTGAGTTCATTTTAGATCTGAAAGAGAAAAGAACATTAAGTCAAAGGGAAAAAGCAATTCTAAAAGGATCCTTTACATGCATGTGCAAATTCACATGTACTATTTTGGGTGCTGTGTTAGGTGGCTTGGAGTACGAGGACCTCAGGTGTTGGCCCTCACTTTTAGCATTGTTCACTGTTCTGTATGTCAGGCTAGCTGGCCTAAGAGCTTCCAAAAATTCCTCTGCCTCCACCTCCAATCTTGCCATAAAAACACTAGGTTTAGAGAAGGTACTATAGCCAGCAGTATGTGGACTCTGTAGCAGATTCTTGAGGGCCTGGCAAGCACTTTATACCCTGAGCCAATCCAGGAGAAAAGCACTCTTAAATTCTAATACTCTGTGTATAAGGGAAATGTTCTCACAGGCCATATAGGAAATCAACCCAGTCAAGAGAAAATTCCCCAAATAAGCTTTTCTGTATTGCAGCTCACTTTCAGAAATTCTGATTTTCATAATATTTTACGTGATACACACTATTTTTCTAAAGAATTGTATATTAGTCAGGTGTGGTGGTGCAGTTTTAATCCCAGCGATTGGGAGACTGAGGCAGGTAGGTAGGTAGGTAGTATAGAGTTCGAGGTCAGTATATTTGTGTGTGCAGGTACCCACCAAGGCCAGAAGATGGCACTGGATTCCCTGGAGCTGGAGTTACAGGCAGTGTGAGAATCAAACTGAGACCCTCTGTAACAGCAGTTAAGTGCTCTTAACCACCCACCCAGCCAGCCATCTCTCTAGTCTATGGGACTATTCTTTATTGACCTTTCTTCTTTTTAGTTTTGAGGGGGGAGGGGACCTCACTCTATATGGCTGGCTGACCTTGAACTCAAAGAGATTCACCTACCTCTGCCTCCTGAGTACTAGGATTAAAGGCCTGTGTCACCATGTCTGGCCCCCCAAAACATTCTTTTTTCTTTTTTTTAGAGACAGGGTTTCTTTGTATAGCCCTGGCTATCCGGGAACTCACTTTGTAGACCAGACTGGCCTTGAACTAACAGAGAACGAGAATATTCTTAATGAGGTTTGCTGTCTCCTTCCCTTTGCATTGCGTATTTGATAATTTATTTTACATTTTTACTTCTTTAAATAAAAAAGACTAAGTTTTCTTTATTTGTGTGTATGGGTGTACCTGTGTCTGCACTTATATATGTGGGTGCTAGTGGAGGCCAGAAGTCGTCAGGTTCCCTGGAACAGGAGTTGCAGGCAGTTGTGAGCTGCCTCCTCATGTGTGTGCTGGGAACCAAAGCAGGGTCCTCTGCATGAGCAACAAGCATCCTTTACCAATGAGCCATTTCTCTAGCCCAGATTTGAGATTTTATACTTTTGGAGTAGCAACAGACATAAAGGAACATGATCTCTTTTGAGAACTAGGTTAAGTATGTCTTCAATCCTTTTCTTTCAAGTTGATTATAGGAGTACAGATAGAACACTTATCAACACTTAGAAAACAGCCAGAGAAATGTCCCCCAAGGGAAAGAGTAGAGTTCTCAGGTGATACAACAAACTCTTATTTAAAACAAACAAACAACCACCACCACCCCAAAAAATGGCCTGAGGCTCTCTGGAACCCACAGGAACTTACCTCTACATGCATCCCCTAGCATGAGTGTACATGTCCATCATTCATTCATACATACAAAATAAATGTTTCAAAATGATGTCCATAACAATGGAAATTCTGAGGTGGAGATGGCTCACTGGGTATCTACTATTGCAGTTTTGTTACTGGCACCCACATTGGTGCATCACAACTGCCTTTAACCCCAGCTCCAGAGAATCTGATGCCCTCTTTTGGTCTCCATGGGCACCCAACCCACCAAAACTACACTTAAGAAAAAAAAATTAAAAAGGGGAACGTAAATTCGGCATCACCTGTGGCTTCCTAGTTTTCCTTTTTTTCCCTTTCCTCCTCTCTTTCTGAATTACTAGGGAATCACACAGTAATTATATGCTACATCATAAAAGTGTGTGTGTTGGGGGGAAATAGAGAAATGCTTTTGGTTAGGCTCAAGAAAACTACATTAAAAATGTTCAAGAGTGGTGGTGGTATCGCACGCCTTTAATCCCAGTACTCCTTCGGAGGCAGAGGCAGGTGGATCTCTGTGAGTTCCAGGACAGCTGGAGCTGTTAAACAGAAAAACCCTGTATTGGAAAAGAAAAAGTTAAAAAAAAATCACTTTCTATTGTTAAAATGTTATTTACTTTTTGTGCATATCATACGTGTGCCTAATGGCCTCAGAGGCAAGAAGAAGGCATGTAAGTCCCATATGAGTTAACATGTGTTTTTAAAGATGTATTGAGTAGGGCTGGAGAAATGGCTCAGTGGTTAAGAACACTGACTGCTCTTCCAGAGGACCAGGGTTCAATTCCACATGGCAACTCACAGCTGACTACAACTCCAGTTCCATGGGGACCTGATGCTGTCACACAGACATACAGGCAAGCAAAACACCAATGTACATAAAATAAAAATTGTATGTACTCTGGGTGTGGTGCAAAGTATTGCTATGTAGATCCGGCTGGCCTGGTATTTGCTGGTATTGCAATCAAGGCTGACCTCAAACTTGCAGCAGTCACCTGGCTTCAGCCTCCCAATTATCAACATTACAGGTATATCTTACCACACTTGCTAACAGTTTGACCTCTAAATACTTCTTGTGATTTTAACACACAGCTAAGTCTCAAAATATACTTTTTATTTTTAAATATCACCGGGGATAAATAATGGCTCTCATTGTGACATTTTATACATGTACATTTTGCCTCTATCCAACATTCACCACTATCCTTTTATTTCTTCACTTTGATCTTCTTCCTATTTCTGAACAGTGCCTTTACTTTCATGTTCCTCTCACCCCTAAATATAGACTCTCACTTAAATGTTCTATATTCCCAGTATTATAGGAATCTAAGGGAAAGGGACAGTGTCTATGTATGTAACTCATGAACAGAAACCAGAAAAAGTAGGCTGTATCTACTTACATCATCGATGTCTTCATCATCATCCCCAATGTCATCAAACTGAATTTCATCATCATCTCCAGGACCAAATGTATCAGTTTCATTGATTTTAGCTAACAAAAACACACACAAGAAAAATAGTGATAATATAATCAAAATGTTGACTTCCAACTTTCTACTAATTTTGCTATATGGAATTTCTTTTGTATACAAGGGCTATTTAACAAGTCAAGTTCTAATTCTCTGAAGCAATTATACCCTCTAGGTATGCTTCAGAAATTTGTGCACATACTAACAACTTTATTTCCTATCTCAAAAAAA
This sequence comes from Chionomys nivalis, assembly GCF_950005125.1. Classification (NCBI taxonomy): domain Eukaryota; kingdom Metazoa; phylum Chordata; class Mammalia; order Rodentia; family Cricetidae; genus Chionomys; species Chionomys nivalis. Next base: position 135,761,333 of record NC_080112.1, read on the forward strand.
GAAAGAAAGAAAAAGTAAGTTACTCTAGGAGGGAAAAAAGTTGGAGGAGTCATTTGCTGGACTTGGGATTAGTGATTGTTTCAAGTGTCCAGAAAACTCAACTTCTGATCAAAATGAACCATACAGAATCAATCAATCAATCAATCAATCAATCAATCAATCAATCAATCAAACACTAATAAGAAAAGAACTTATTTCCACTATAGGGTAAAAGGGACAACTGGAGCAGGAAACCAACCAGTCCCTGAGCACCCTGAACTCAGAGCCAGTAAAAGAAACATCTTTATCCCTAAACCCAGGACCAAACAAACATGCCCCGATTCTGAAACCAGTGTCAAAGAAACACACTTTGTCCCTAGAATCAGAGCCATGGAAAGAAATATGTCATGTTCCTAAGATTAGAGTCAAAAGGCTAAAAAAAGACCAGTTGAAAGGAACAGTATGGCCTCGAGATCAGAACCATCTCTGCCCCTGACTAACTAAACTAACCAATCCCTGAATAGGGAGAACTAATCAATTCCTCTTCTCCCTGGAAAACTCCACCCCTAAGAAGCCCTATGTAAACCTTTCTACTTGTTCAGTTACATGCTGCAGAAGCAGCCACTCTCTTGAACTCCTTCCCAAATAAATCTCTTTCTCAAAAGTCTTGGTTAAAGATCTTCACTTGCAGGCACAGAATAGAAGAACCTGGCTGGGACACTTCTTAGGGGATTGAGCTGAAAAACCTTGCTGAGATGCTCCCTAAGGTGGGGGACTGGGGCTGAGCAAAGAAGGAACTTTTCGCAGAGCGGGAGAAGAGTGGTGCATTTCTGCAGGGGCTGCCCCTTTAGCAGAGTGTCAGCAAAAGAAGTAACGTCTTGGGACAAGTTGATAGCTCGGCTAGGACATTCCCTTAACAGAGGCTCGGCTGTAGCAGCTCTCCAGAAGAGCAGGATTGCTACGTCCTGCAGGGAGACTATCCCCCTAACACAACCCAGCTTCAGGTAGCCTGGCTTCCCAATAAAGTAAGGATACTTTCCCTTCCAGGGATGAGTTGTTCTATTGCGGCTATAAGTATAGTCTGGCTTCCTGATAATCCAGGATATCTTTGCAGCTCCAGAGCTGTAACACATCCCCTACACCCACCAATCATTAATTAGGAAGAAACATTTGGGCAAATCATACTTTTCCCTAAGGAATGAAATGAAATAAGACATGCTACTCCACCACCAAATATCTCTTTTCCCTCTGATAAGGTTACAGAAGGCTTGTATTTTGAGGGGGAAAACAGTCTATACTACTTAATCACTGACTTTGTATTTACACATATAAAGGACAGACTTTTGAAGAGATCTTTTTCAGTAGTGCTTGTCATTCGATCTAGGTCTTGTACATGCGAGGGTGGCCTCTACCGAACTGCACTGCCAACTTTTCTTGAAGAGGTTTTAAAATACCATAAGAAATAATTCCTTTGGCTGACAATGTAATTTGTCATTAAACACTCTTATCAGGAACAGAATTTTAATAACCTTTCTATAGTATCTAGTATGAAGTATAAGCAGGTATATTTAACTCTACTCATGCAAACACAAAAACAAATAGGAGGAACAAAATTTCATTGCCTAGCCGGGCGGTGGTGGCGCACGCCTTTAATCCCAGCACTCGGGAGGCAGAGGCAGGTGGATCTCTGTGAGTTCGAGGCCAGCCTGGTCTACAAAGGGAGTTCCAGGACAGGCTCCAAAGCTACAAAGAAACCCTGTCTCGAAAAACCAAAAAAAAAAAAAAAAAAAAAAAAAATTTCATTGCCTAAACACTAGCACGTGACAAGTTAATAAAGACTCCGCCATTCATTACCATGCTCTGGAAGCTCGCCATATGCCTTGAGACTTCTAGCTTCATCTGCGTTGTATTTTAAAATGACATCGGCTTTGTTATCCTTAAAAACACAAGTAATTTTTGATTAACACACTATTATTTGTTATGCCATACATTACTTTAAAATTGAATTAAAAAGATCAAATCTTAATGTTTTGCTATAAAATCCTCCTCACCTTCCTTAGGTTAAACTCCAAAACAAGTTTTAGGAACACAACTGAGCAATGATTAAAAATTCAGAAAGATATAGTTCACATCTATAACAGCAGAATGATATTTTTATATTATTTATAATTATCCTTTAATCAGAAGCACAAATGCCCCCCTGAAACTACAATTTACAGAGTGATCAAACAGATTTACAGATGCAAGCCAAAGAGTGAGACTTGGTATCATAGCCTAAGGAATTTTAAAAATGTATATGTGTATATACACACATGTATGTGTGGGTACCTGTGGAAGCTAGAAGGGGGCATCAGATCCCCTGGAACTGGAGTTACAGGTGGATGGGAGCCACCTGATGTGAGTACTGGGAACCAAACTCTGGTCCACTGTAAGAGCAGCAAGCATTCTTAACTGCTGAGCCATCTTTCCAGTCCTGATATAAGAAACTAAATATGCCTTTTCATGTATGTTAAGGCCAACTGTAATGATTATTAATCTTGTCAATTTGACAGGATCTAGAATCACAACAAAAATAAATCTTTAGGTCTTTCTGTGAGTGGAGTTTCTAGATTAAGTTTATTAAGGTAGGAAGGTTCACCCTAAATGCAGGCAGTGCCATTCCATGGGATGGGGTCCTGGACTGAATAAAAAACAGAAAGATAAGAATACTAGCATTCGTTCACTTTCCTCTGCTTCCTGACTACAGATGCAGTGAAACCAACTGTCCCAGCTCCAGCTGTCATTTCCCCACTATGATGAATACACCCTTAAACCGTGAGCCAAACGAATTCTTCCTTACACTGCTTTTTTAAGGTAACTTTTCACAGTAAGTAAACTAATACTTGGTATTAATCAGACTTTTTTTTGAAAAATGGATCAGAGGGCAACTCTGGAACCTTTCCTTTCCTTCCATCTTCGTGTGGGTTCTGGGGATCTAAACTCAGGTTATCAGGCTTATCTAGTCTCACTGGCACCCAATTCATCTTCGTAAATTAAAAAAAAAAACCTTATTTCGCCTGTGCTGCACTAGCAAGACACGATGCCTCAAAATGTTTATATTTCCTTATTTGAGAAGAATTCCACTCTTCCTAAAGGTGAAGAACGGGTTGCTTCAATTTTAAGGGCACTGTCATCTAAACTAGCACTTTAAAATTTTAAAAACTGTACAGAAAGAGGGATGTGGATAGCAAGAACTTGAAATTTTTTTCTTAAATTTCCCTTTCAGATTCAGTTTTGAATATGAATATTTTGCCTGTATTATGTATGTCCATCACATGTGTGCTTGGTGCTCACAGGTCAGGAGCCATCAGATCCCTTGGAACTATTGATGGTGTTAGTGTTGAAAACTGAAACCAGATTCTCTGCAAGGGTAAGTGCTCCTAATGGCCAAGCCAACTCTTCAGCCCTAGAAGACAGTAATGCCACAATCTCTCTGGACCACCCTCAAAGTGACAGAAGACAGAGAAAGGATCATGGGAGATTATAGTCAGTATTAGAACTCTCTAAATTTTAGTATCCCTTCTAACAAGGAATTAAAGCCTTTCTTCTTCTAGGGTTACTGTTAAAATCTAAAAAGGTTTATGAATTTGGAGCAGCTTTTCTCAACCAAAGCACTAATGATAATTCTGAGTCAGATCATCTTTGCTGTGGGATGTGGTGCATTAGAGGGTGTCCCACATTCCCAGTACTCTACCTACCTACCACTTGCTAAGAACCTCACTCAAGTTATGGTAACCAGAAGAGTCTCCAAACACCGCCTAGGACCCTCCGAAGGGTCAAATCACCCAGAGAGCCCTACGGTTTGAAACAAAGATGTCAATGTTTTAATCTGAAACACAAAAGTAAAAAACTCACAAAAACTAAGTATGATAAAAGCCACACTAATAGGAATTTAATAAAAGGGTGCACACTTGTAACACCAACATTGGGGGAACTCAAGGTGACCCTCAGAAACCCAATGTCAGCACACAAAGAACGAGCGACAGACTAGCTGCCTCAGGTCCCTGCTGCTATGACCACCATAAATTGACTGTCCCCTCAAACTAAACCAAAATAAACCCTTCCCTCTTTTTGCTTTTGTCAGTGATTAGAAAAAAAAAAAATACCAGGCTATATTCCATTGTGGGATGTAACAGGATTCATTCAGCAGTAAAACCCTACAATAATGGTTTCTAGATTTTTAAAGATCTGTACAGAAAGAGAAAAAAAATAAAAAAAGGAACAAAATAATCACATAGTAGTATCATCTATTCTAATTATTTTTATTTTATGTGCCAGATCCCCTGAACTAGAATTACAGTCAGTGCTCTTAACCATCAAGCCATCTCTCCAGTCCCACAATATTTATTTTAAAAGAGGAAACTTCAAATAGTAAAGATAAGGAAACCATTTTGCACTATACAAGCTAAATGTTTGACTCCTTAGACTGGCATTTGGGAACCACACTGCCAGGGACACCAACCATAATGGCTACAATACAATGGGCTCTTAGGAAATGGCTCATCAAGTTCAACAAAATAAAAACAAATTTAAAAGTAATTTTTACCTGGTAATCTCGGAGGCCCACCAATATGATGTCTGAGGTATTTATCCAAACCTACAAAAGAAAAGTCACTGCATAATCTATTTTCAATAATAAAGCAGAATCAAGAAATTTCAGAGATGATTCACTTAGAAACAGCTTGGCCATCTACTATGAAAACAGAAAAATGCTGTACTTTTCTGTCTTTTACCCACCCAAATATATACAGTTTTCATGATCATTTATTTTCCTTGTGAAGGATTGATAAAATAAAATACACTCTCAACCTGAACCCCACTCTCACTCAGAGCCGGGACTTCCCAGAACCCAAAGGGCCACCTGCCAGGATTCTTTAGTTCTCCTTAAAACTGGAACAGTTCCCTAGTCCTTTCCCTCTTTCATAACAACAGAATGTTCCGCAAATTAGATTTGTTGACTATTTCCTAATGATTCAGATTCAGACCAAATGTTTTGGGCAGGAATACAACACAAGTGAGGCAAAAGATTCTTTAAACAATGTAATCTATAAAATGATCACTATGGTCTTCTACTGGACTTACACTAATATCCTCAGGTCCGTAAAATCTGTAGAGGTGGGAGGCTGGACATGTAGCTCAGTGGTTGAAGTGTGGTTGTGTGTAACATGTTAAGGCGCCCTGGCGTGGCTCCCCGCAACACACACACACACACACACACACACACACACACACACACACACCCCTACCTGTAAAGGCATTTCCTCTACCCTCCTCTACATTTTCACATTAGAACAAAACAACTGTTCTGTCCACACACTTACCTTTTTTCTCAATTTCCCTCTGATGTGGCATAGTCTCTTCACACCGTCGAAACACATTGCTTCTAATCGTCCATTTCCCAACATTTTGATTACCTGCGCATATTCTACGTGGATGGAGTAGGGGAGAAAAAAAGGAATGAAATATTGTTCGCTTTTCTTTTTTTTTTGCGTTTTTTGAGACAGGGTTTCTCTGTGGTTTTGGAGCCTGTCCTGGAACTAGCTCTGTAGACCAGGGTGGTCTCGAACTCACAGAGATCCGCCTGCCTCTGCCTGCCGAGTGCTGGGATTAAAGGCGTGCGCCACCATCGCCCGGCCTTGTTCGCTTTTTTTGATGAAAGCACCTTTTATGTCCATTGAAAATTGACAAGAACATGTGACTGCACTGGTTAGGGATAAATATACATTGGGCAAATATAAAATAAATACAAGGGAGTTAAACACTTGGCTAGTTAATGGTTGAACCAGAAACAAGACTTTGTAATATAACAACCTGGGTCTGTTATTAGATGTTTTAATTATCTACTTGTTTTCAGTAAGGAGACAGACTGACTCCTGCCCTTGTGATCACGCACTACTTCTAGAGATCAAAGGTGCCATGTCCCAGTATGTACACTATACCTCATACAGTTCACATTCAGACCTTTATCTGTTTCATAGCCTTATTTCTTTGAATCCTTAGAGCAATCTCATGGAATCCTCAGTCCAAGTACTTTAAATGTTAGTGATATCCTTGCTGAATCAGTATAACAGTAATTATTCTTAGAAAGTCAGAATTATCTTTTACTTGGGTAAAATACCAAATTATTATTATTTTGGTTTTTCAAGACAGGGTTTCTCTATGTAGCCTTGACTGTCCTGGAACTCTCTGCAGACCAGACTGGCCTCCAACTCAACTCAGAGACTGGTCTGCCTCTGCCTTCTGAGGGCTGGGATTAAGGATGTGCACCACCATCACCCGGCTATTTTCTTTATCTTATGATTGGGCTGGGCTGGAGAGGTGGCTCAGAGGTTAAGAACACTGACTGTTCTTTTGCAGGTCCTGAGTTCAGTTCCCAGCAACCACATGGTGGCTCACAACCATCTGTGATGAGATCTGGTGCCCTCTTCTGGCTGTGTATACATAATAAATAAAAAACAAAGCTATGTATAACTTTAAATAATAATAAAGAAATACACACACAAAAAAGATTGGGCCGGGCGGTGGTGGCGCATGCCTTTAATCCCAGCACTTGGGAGGCAAAGGCAGGCAGATCTCTGTGAGTTGGAGGCCAGCCTTGTCTACAAGAGCTAGTTCCAGGACAGGCTCCAAAGCTACAGAAAAACCCTGTCTTGAAAAACCACAAAAAAAATTGGGGTGGGGATATCACCATATAGCCTAGGTTAGCCTGAAACCTGCCTGTCTCTGCCTCCCAAGTGTTGTGATTAAAGGTATACATTATCCTGCCTAGCCTATAATGCCAAATTCTTAACTAGAATCCTCTAAAAAGACAACACCCAACTGTCTGCACAAATAAACTCAGAGGCAAGAAGCCAGAAGTCTAGTCTTAGTCAGAAAATGTTTGATCCCCAATACAGAAAAACAAATTAGAAAAATCTAACAAGAACCCAACTATCCAGCCTCTTACCTTGCCCATCCTCTTTGAACACCAGCTCTCGCTTTTCAGATTCATTCTCATTCTTTCCTCTACGTCTGTTTTTACCTCCTTTTCCTAATGAATTATTAAAAGAAAAGGTTATCAATCATCTGTAAAACATCCTGCAAATGAACAGTGATAAACATATACTGTTTAACAGACTTAGAAAACCATCTTTAGGAGCTGGAGAAATAGCTTAGTGGTTAAGAACACTGACTGTTCTTCCAAAGGACCCAGGTTCAATTTCCAGTACCCACATGGCAGCTCATGACTATCTGTTATTTCAGTCCTAGGGGATCTGATACCTTCACACCAATGCATGTAAAATAAAGTTAAATTTAAAAAGTTTATAAAAAAAGAAAGAAAACCATCTTTAAAACTCAATTAAATTTAAAACTCCGCCTAATCTGGTCAATCATGTTAAACTTATCATATTCCATGTTACCCTCACCACTCCTCATAGAGTTTTTTTCCCTGGGGACTTTACATCTTAAGTAACATCCTCATCTTTTTTCCTTTTATTAAAAATGTTTTTCAGTTGGGTGGCAGTGGTGTACACCTTTAATCCCAGCACTCAGGAAGCAGAGGCAGGCATATCTCTTTGAGTTCAACACCAGCCTGGTCTACTAGAGCTAGTTCCAGGACAGGCTACAAAGCTATACAGAGAAAGCCTGTCTTGAACGCCCCCCCCCCCAGTTTTTCTTAATATATTCTGATTCCCTCCAATACCTCACTTTCCCCACTTCCCCTCCCATGTGGATCCACCCCCTTCTCTCATGAGAAAATGAATAGACATCTAAGGAATAATACGACAGAATAAGATAAATGAAAACAAATTGATACATGACAAAACCAAACACGAATCCCATAAAACCCACACCCAGAAGCCATAATATATAAGCAAAAGAACTGTTAAGGTAAAAAAATGTTCCAACAGGACACGTGATTAAAGAACCTCCAAAGATGTTGCTGAGTTCCTTTTGTGCTGGCCACCTACTGCTGGGCGTGGGACCAGCCCTTATGAGTCGGTAGATGACCAATGACCATTCTTAACTATTTAAGAATGCCATCTGTTTACCTGTCACAATCACCTTGAATATTAACATTTATTCCCAGTTTATCAGTAAGTTTACTAAAGGTCAGAGATTAAATAACTCACTCAAAATTTTAGTCAATGAGCTCAGGACCCCAGATCCAACCCTAACCCTCTCTGTCCTAGTAAAGTGCTCATATTAGGGCTCCTTTCCGGAGACTTCTGTCACCACACTCTTAACTACATGGGCCTCAGCTTTCTATTTTTTTTTTTTTTTGAGACAGGGTTTCACACTATAGCTCAGACTAGCTTTGAAACTTCGGCAGTCCTTCTGTCTCAGCCCCCTGAATGCTGGCATTATGAGTGTGAGCCACCATACTGAGCCCTGACAAATTTTACAAAAACACCTCGCCTTTCTCATACCTAACCCTTCCTATGAAAAGAGCTGGTAAAAAGATGACAGGAGATAGAAACATGAAGCTATGGTTACTGGAATGGAGCATACTTATCTCATGATGGCAGAAAACTAGTAACAGTTAAAGATTCTGAACCTCATCCTTTAAAATGCACCATACCTGAGACAGTCTAGTTTAAAAGCAAGGTCAATTGCCTCGAGAGCCTCCTTTAAAATGTGCTTTAATGTTTAAGGGTGTTTGGCGTTCATGTATGTCTGTCCATCACGGACATGTTCAGTGCCAAAATAGGCACTGGGAAAGGGCTTGGATTCCCTACAAATGGAGTTACAGACAATTGTATGCTGCCATATAGGTGTTGGGAATTACTACTGAGCCATTCTCTAGGCAAGCATACAAATGGTGACACAATACAAAGGGATATTATACAGTAATAAAGAAATGTGGCAGTGGTGGTGTGCAGTTTTAATCCCAGCACTCTCTAGGCAGAGGTAGGCAGATTTCTGTAAATTCGAGGCCAGCCTGGTCTACAGAGTGAGTTCCAGGACAGCCAGAGTTACACAGTGAGACCCTGTCACAAACAAAAGAAAAAAATAAAAACTGAAACAAGACCAAGCCTGAGTGTATAACAAAACAGCAATAAAGAGAAAAACTATCTTTTTAACTCCACTTTCTTTCCAAAAGACTATCTAGTTCTTAAGCTTAATAACAATTCTCAAATTCATTCTTTAACAGAGGTGTTTCAGAGAAGCCCAGGGAGGATGGAGGATCTTTCTTAAAACATACTAAGATGTGATTTAGAATAGTTCTGTCTCCTTGGAACCAAAGGGGAACTTACTATTCACCTATGGGTGGAGTCACCAGAGGGAGATGACTAAGTCCAACAAATATTTATTGAGCATCTTTTAGGCTAAGTGCTATCGAGACAATATTATGACTGACACCATTCCCGTCCTTTTAGGACTTACAACTAGTGTGGGAACCAGAAATCTAGTCACTAGAATTAAAGCGAGAATAAGACCTCACCTGCTGATGTGATCCAGTTGCCATCTCAGAATAAGGAAGTCTACAGACAGCAATTTGAAGACTTTGAACACATTATGCCTATAATTACACTTTTCTCAGGACAATCAGTAAAAATTCTTAAAAATCTTGCTACACAAAAAGACTGGCAACGTTGATTTTTGAAGCCCTGAAGCATGGCATGGACAGTGTGTTCAAGGTCAGCCTGGGCCACACTGCAAGACGATCTCAAATCAACTTATCCACAAAACTGTGACCAAGTACTCAGAGGTCTAATGTGAACATTGCCAGGTAATTAAGCAGACTCCCTGGAGTCAGCTCTCAAGCAGAAAAGAGAGCACTAGCAGGCGGGGGGAGGCGCAAGCGAGGCGCCCCCAAATATGAGTTATCAAAGACTTCGTTTTAATAAAATGCGCGTGTGCACCTGTGTGTGTGTGGTGGGGTGCCCAGGTGGGCCAGAAGAGGTCACTGGATCCCCTAGAGCTGAAGTTATAAGCAGTCATGAGCTACTCTATGTGGGTGGGTATGGGATCCTAATTTTGGTTCTCTTAACCAGGAAGATAACTCTTCTGCCCAAAGACTTCATTTTTATCTTATTATTTTTGGTTTTTCGAGACAGGGTTTCTTTATATAAGTCCTGGCTGTCCTGGAACTCAGAGATCCTACTGGCCTCAGAGTTGAAGTTATAGGAGTCAGGAGCTGCCCCATGCGGGTGTGGGAACCCAATTTTGATTCTCTTAATCAGGAAGATATCTCTTCCGCCCAAAGATGACTTTATTTTTAATCTTATTTTTGGTCTTTAGAAACGGGGTTTCTTTGTGTAGTCCTGAGGCTGTCCTGGAACTCAGAGATCCTCCTGGCATGTCTCCTGAGTGCTGGAGATTAAAGGTGTGAGCCACCACCAACTGGCCCAAGTGTCGGGTAATGTGTCCCTCTCCTGTGGGAAACACAAGTTTTTCCTCTATTTTTACTTGCACAATTATACAGACAATGAACATCACAAGTCTGTAATTCCAGCTATTTGGTAAGCTGAAGCAGAAGAATCCCAAGTTCAATGCTAGTCCCAGCTACTGAGTGAGTTCCGGTTTAGCCCGAGGGCAGAGCAACAGTGGAGTCCTGCTAAGGATAGATTCGGTTCTAAAAAAAAACCACTACCACAAAATAGATAAAACTGAGGCTGGCCTTAGGGATGCTGTACTTCTACTTAGATTAGGCTCTTCATTTTGGAGATACCAAATTAAAAGTGCCCTCATGACTGATAACTTGAGAACATGTTCCCAGAAGAGAGGGAACTTCAAAGGCTTTTATTTTTTCCATTAAAACAAATACATGATCTGTAGCAAAAGTGGAAAACTTGGCTAAATAGGATGAAGCGCTCTGGGGTGGCGGGGAGGGGGGAGTTATGCCCCGTAAAGCTATGGAGTAAAGAGATAACTTTAAAAGTGCATCGGACGTATTGACCACTGGCTACTCGGGAGCAGCCTCAACAGTATCAAGTAAGTGTTCATAAAGAAGCCTATGCAGGAGGTGCCAGATGGGCACGAAAGCAAGAAGGGCATTACCCCTTTTCAAAGTTCGGAGTCGCTCCCAGGGCTTAACTCCCCACGTGCCGGAAAGCCAAGAAGCCCGAGGCAGGTGTTCCCACGGGTCCCCTTGGCGACGCGGTCAATGTGGCACGAACCAGGGGCAGAAGCCCACATTCTCACACAGGAGGCCCTACAAAAATGGCGTCGGCTCCACCCCAATGTGGCCAAACTGGGAACCAGGAGTAACTTCCTTGCGCCTCTGCCGAGCTCCGAGTAGGACGCAGAGAATGCTGCCAGAGGAGAGGCAAGGGAAGATGGCAGGAAGGTCACTGCGGCCTGAGCTGACCTCGAGGCCGCGAGCTGGCCCGGGGAAGCCGGCAGGGAGCGAAGCCGCGGTCCCGGCGTCGTTACCTTTATTCTTGGGCATGGCGGCAAAGACGGGCTGGCGGCGTGCGGGACCGTGCTCGGGGTGGCGTCGGCAACGGCAGTGACTCCGGGGGACGACGCTGAGAAACGCGCGGGATGAAGACTATGCGGGAGGCCGAGAAGCGTGCTTGGAAGAGGTTGGTCACTGGTGCTTCCGAAAGCAGGCTGCGCCCACGTTCGGCAGTGGCAAATGGCGTCGCAACTACAGGCGGCGCTTTTCCCCGCCCCCTCCCCCGCCCGTGGGCCCGGCCTCCCGCCCTCCCTCTGTTCTACGGCGCAGGCGTGGCCGAGAGGACGCCTTCGGGTGGGAGCCCAGGGAGATGCCTGCCAGGGAGGGGTGCACTGCCACGGGAGGGCACGCGATGGGTGGAGCGAGCGAGGCCCTGGAGGCCGGAAGGGGCTGGCAGAGCCCCCCTCCCCCCGCGTCACAGAGGGGGGAAATTGAGGTAGTGCGTGATGCTGCTGCCTTGGCCACCGTCTGCTGATTCCTAGCCAAGTTGAGTCCCAACTTGACAGGCTGCTGACTCACTAACATAGTTAGCTGAGTTTTTATGTAGCCTTTTCACCGGCCCAGCCAGGCTGGAAAGTCTGAGGCGAAGGGGAGAAGGCCATCTGCCCTCCCTTTCTAAACTTTAATAGAATATTTGGATGGTACTTGGGAAAAAAAAAATCTGTCCTCCCTAACTTACCGTAGCCAGGTCTGTTGCTTATTGCCAGCACTTAAGAGTGTCTGCACATAGGGGGTTGCTCAGCACACACAGGACAAAAAGAAGAGGTGGAAGAAAGTCGATATTAGGGACCAATCTTCCAAAATTCACGCTAAAGCTCTAACTCCAAATAGCTATGTATATGGCTGTATTTGGGAGTAAGGTCTTTAAAGAAGTGATTATATTGAAATGGGATACTTAGACAAAAACTAAGCACCATATACTGGCCTTGGTCCTTCTTTTTTTTTTTGTTTTGTTTTGTTTGGTTTGTTTTTTTTTTTGTTTTGTTTTGTTTTGTTTTGTTTTTTGTTTTTCGAGACAGGGTTTCTCTGTAGCTTTGGAGCCTGTCCTGGAACTAGCTCTTGTAGACCAGGCTGGCCTCGAACTCCCAGAGATCCACCTGCCTCTGCCTCCCGAGTGCTGGGATTAAAGGCGTGCACCACCACCGCCCGGCGATATAAATCTTTTTTTTTTTTTTTTTTTTTTTTTGGTTTTTCGAGACAGGGTTTCTCTGTGGTTTTGGAGCCTGTCCAGGCTAGTCTCGAACTCACAGAGATCCGCCTGCCTCTGCCTCCCAAGTGCTGGGATTAAAGGCGTGCGCCACCACCGCCCGGCGCCTTGGTCCTTCTTAAGCATAGCAAGCACAGGTGCTGCAATGGGGCCCTTGCCTGTGCTAAATATTTCTGACCAGATGTCCATATGATTCACCTCTTCCTCAGTGATCTGATGATCAGATGGAGGAACCTTGCTAAAGGAATCAAAAAAACTGGCCCTTTCTCCTATGAGGATTTACATCAAGTACTTGACTTTTACTATTATTATTATTATGGTTTTTTTGAGACAGGGTTTTTCAATGTAGCCATGACTGTCCTGGAACTCTCTTTGTAGACCAGGCTGGCCTTGACTCACAGAGACCCACCTCTGCCTCCTAGTGCTGGGATTAAAGGCGTGTGCCGGCCACCCAAGTACTTGACTTTGAAACAGCTATACAGTTAGAGTCTGGTTACTTGTGTACTAGGCCTAATTGCTAAAATGATGGAACTATCTAAGATCACAGAGTAAGTTTTGTTTAATCACATTTAACCTCGCCTCTATAAATTCCAGAGCCCAATGTTAGAATCATTTGGACTTTCAGTCAGGAATGGTAGCAATCTTAGCACCAGAGAGATGGAGGAAGCCTGGGCTACACAGACCTGTCTCAAAAAAATAAAGGTGCAAGTTGCAAAAAACTACAAATGTCATTTTCCATTCTTTTGAGACTGGGTCTCATTGTATATGTAGAACAGAATGTCCTTAAACTCAGAGGCTCCTGCAGTCTCTGTGTGCTGGGATTAAAGGTGTGGACTGGTACACCCGGCTTCCCCTGTTTTGTTTAATAGAGGGTTTCTCTGTGTAACTGCCCTGGCTGTCTTGGAATTGGCTTTGTAGACCAGGCTGGCCTCAAACTCATAGAGATCCATCTGCCTCTGCCTCTTCAGTGCTGGGATTAAAGTTGTATGCCACCACCAATCAGGACCCTTGTCACTTTTAATTACACTCTGAGAAGCACATCTGTTGATGGGTCTCTCTCTCTCTCTCTCTCTCTCTCTCTCTCTCTCTCTCTCTCTCTCTCTCTCTCTCTGCCTACAGCACCTGGTATTCCCAGGTGGTCTCCCATCCAAGTACTAACCAGGCTCAACCCTGCTTAACTTCCAAGATCAGACGAGATAGGACACATTTAGGGTGATGTGGCCGTAGATTGTTGATGAGTTTCTCAATCTCAATTCTATTCTTGTTTTTTAATTGGATAGTCCTTCACTGAGGGCAGGAGCTGTAGGATGTTTAACAATATTTCTGGTCTCCAATATCAACATCTTTGATTTCTTCCTTCACTCATGACAACCAAAACTATCTCTAGACACTGCCAAATGTCCACAATAGAGAAGTATTGTGAGATGATTATACCTTATTCCTCTGTCATTTAGTCTCCTTTCCTATAGAGAGGATGTTAAGAAGCTAATGTTTACAGAAGGGTTATTTAAAATAAGCCTACTTTTAGCCAGGAGTTGGTGGCACACACCTTTAATCGCAGCACTCAGGAGGCAGAGACAGGTGGATCTCTGAGTTCCAGGCCAGCCTGGTCTACAAAGCGAGTTCCAGGACAGCCAGAACTGTTACACTGAGAAGCCCTGTCTCAAATAACCAAAAAAGGCCTCCTTTTAAATTTCTACATATTATTACTGGAATGGGGGTATTGTGGTACTCAGAGGACAATTTTGTGGAGTCGGTTCCTCTTTTCTACACTTACACGGGCTTCTGGGACTGACCTTAGTTTACCAGGCTTTCCTGGTAGGTTTGATTTTACCTGCTGAGCCACCGTGCAGGTCTAAATAAGCCTGTTTTGAAGTGAAGCTATTTGCTCTGGGTAGCCACACAACTATCCCTCTGCTGTGACTTCCACAACAACAACAAAACAGAGACTGGGTAATGGCTTGCTTCAAGATGTGAAATGTACTGTCTCTTAGTTGTGTTGTTTTGTATTCAGGGTCTCACTATGTAACCCAGGCTGACCTGGAACTATGTAGCCCAGCTTCCCTCCAAACTTGCAGCAATCCTCCTGCCTCAGCCTCATATGTGCTAGAATTATAAGTGTGAACTACCAGGCCTAGCTACTACTTTTAGTCAGTTTTGAAGGCTCTAACTGTAAGATCAAAGTAGAGGCAAGTCTGGTTTCTTCTGAGGTCTCCATGGCCTATAGCTGGCTAGGGGAATGTTCTTTTATGCCTAGGTGCCTTCATAGGTTTTGTTTTTGAGATAGGGTCTCACTATGTAGCCCTGGCTAGCCTTTAATTCACATACTTACCTTCCTCTGTCTCTTCAGTGCTGGGATTAAAAGTCTGTGTCACCATGCCCGATTTATTGTCATTTTCTGAGTCATACTCTCTGATCTTAGATAGTTCCATCATCTTTGTAAACTTTAGTTTTCTCATCACAGAAATCTATGCAGAATGTTAGGAGTTTAGCAATTAGGCTTATTACACAAGTAATAACTTGTACAACTGTACAGCTACATGTTTAAAAGTCAAGTAGTTGGGTGGTGGTGGCACACACCTTTAATCCTAGTACTTAGGAGGCAGAGGTGCGTCTCTGTGAGTCAAGGCCAGCCTGGTCTACAAAGAGAGTTCCAGGACAGTCATGGCTACATAGAGAAACCCTGTCTCAAAAAACCATAATAATAATTTCAAATACTTGATGTAAATCCTCATAGGAGAAAGGGCCAATTTTTTGGATTCCTTTAGCAAGGTTCCTCCATCTGATCATCAGATCACTGAGGAAGAGGTGAATCATGTGGACATCTGGTCAGAAATATTTAGCACAGGCAAGGGCCCCATTGCAGCACCTGTGCTTGCTATGCTTAAGAAGGACCAAGGCCAGTATATGGTGCTTAGTTTTTGTCAACTTGGCACAAACTAGAGCTAACAAGGAAGGGAGAATTTTAACTGAGGCATTATTGCCATTAGATTGGCCTGTGGACATGTTTGTGGGGGCGTTTTGATTAACAATTGATGTGGGACCAGGCAGCTCACTGTGACCTGTGCCACCTGGGCAGGTGATCTTGAACTTATAAGAAAGCAGGCTGAGCAAGCCCTAGAGAACAAAGAGAGTAAGAAGCATACATTCTTCCATGGTCTTGGCTGCAGCTCTTGCCCTGACTTCCCACTATAGTGACTGTGATCAGGACTTTAAGCCAAATAAACTTTTCCCTCCCCAAGTTGCTTTTGGTCATGGAGTTTATCACAACAGATTGCAAACTAGAACAGATGGTATGACAAAGAATCAGAAATCCAGAGAACAGCTTGGGAGAGAGTAGACCAAAATTAGAGATGTAAGGAGACCAGATCACTCAGTTGGTTTTAAACAGATCATTTTGGCTTGTGTGTTAAGAATGGCTGTACTGGACAAAGGTAGAAATAGAAACCAGGCATGCTATACTGCGATTGTCCAAGCAAGACAGCTGTGGTGGTTTCAAATAGGGCAGCTTCTTTGGGGATGATGACATATTCTAAAACTAGGCTGTCATTATGGCTATGCAACTGTGTACATGTGCTAAAAACACTGGATTATAAATTTTAAATG